>NC_084797.1:92676644-92983867 GCF_963169125.1 Humulus lupulus | reverse complement strand
CGATACTCTAGCAGAATGTTTCCAGGTGTCAGCCACGTGTCCAGGGATTACTTGCCACATCACCAATGCTAATTTTATGGATAACATTTTCCCCCCAAGTTTATTTATCACGAGCAGTAAATAAACTTTTGGACGAACGACTCTTCGGTAACCCCACCTGACGTGTCAGAACCCTTCGTGTGTTCTTGAAAAAAGCAACCTACCTCTGTCCAATCACGTCCTTTCGGTTCCCCAGAAAAGATTTCGACGAACATCCCGCTTCCCCATACTTTGAAAAAGGGAAACTAATGATTATACTTTTTACTATCAGAAACAAACTTATATAAGACCTTCGAAGCCTTTATTTTCTTTTTACGCACGCCATCGTCTTCACAAGAAAACCTAAAATCCAGAGCCCTTAACGTTCCTAAATACCGCTCCGTCTGCACTTTCAGGACCCCATTCGAGAGCTTCTTGATCTCTGAAGATCTTTCTTCCATCTCCACGATCACTTTTCTTGGTAAGTTTTCGAGTTCCCACGCTTCTAATTTTTTGCGATGCATGCTTCTGACTGTGTACTGTTTGAGTTTATCTGCTTCTGGTTCGAGACGCTTGTAGACAGAATATTTTGTAGGCGAAATAGGGTTTCGAGTTAGTTTAAAATCAGAGATCATGCTTTTTAGGACGTAAAATCGAAGTAAAAATTCGATCTTTAGGCTAGTTGAAAAATAAATTTTTCCCACCCTAAGGGGAGTTGAAAAAGCTTTCTCAGAAAAACTTTTTGCTTTCACCCTTTGATCCGTTTTTCAAACTGTTCGTTGTAGAAAGATTTAGCTTTTTGTTAGAATGTTGTTGTATAAAAACTTAATTTTTATACTCGACCAGCGTTATTCTAAAAAGCTTTTAAAAGTTTTCTATCCTCACCTCCCCATTCTTCTGTATGCAGACTTTAATGCCAGATTTGTGGGGAGGTGAAAGGCCTATTGACGACGACCTTCTCGCCCAACTGCTCGAGGGAGAAGATCAACCAACTAACCGTGTCCACGAGATCCCTTTTTTCGCGATCTTCTTCCAGACCCCATCCTTCTCCTTCAATGGCCCGTTCCAAATCTTCAGGCAAGAAAAGACCCGAGTTTGAAAACAACCCAAATTCTCCTGCCCGGCCTGATTCGCAGCCAAGGGCTCCCTCGACCAGTGGTCGAGAAAATCTTGTTCCTGACCCTAATATTCAAATTAGGGCCAGCCCTCGCCATCAGAACTTGCCTAATGTCGAGTGGTATACTTCCCCAGCTAGTTCAGTAACTCTTCGAATGATTGTTAACTGCTTCAAGAGATTCCCCCTCACAGGGGTTTCCATTATACAACCTGCCGCAGACCAGAGGGCTAACCTCCCCGGAGGTGTCAAAAGCGCCTGGTCTCGGTATCATATTGAGGCGGGAGCTTATCTCCCTCTTCATCCCTTTTTTGTGGGGGTGGCCAATTATTTTGGTGTCGCCCCCTTCCAAATAACTCCAAACGGATATAGAATGTTGGCCGCACTCTATATCATGTATAAACTTAAGAAATGGCCAGAACCTTCACCCCACGAGGTCAACTATCTCTTTGACCTCAAGTCCAACCCGCAACAACACGGAACGGGTTTCTTCCATTTTTGTCACCAGGAAACCAATTGAACATTCCTGAGTGACACAACGCATATCTCGAATGTGGGGCAGTATAATAAGGAGTACTTCCTTACCCCGGACATATCCAACAACAACTTGGCCTTCGCACGAGGAGGTAAGCACCGTTTCTGACTGGTCGATACTTTTACTCAAGGTGTCTCCTTTCGTTTTTCTCAAACTGTAATCTGCTTTTCAGGCCCTTGGTTACGTCCGACCCCAACACCAGCCATGGTGTTGAGGTCTAATACTCTGGCCAGGATGTCCGACGCAGCAAAAAGCGTCAAGATCCTGGTAACCGAAGAAAACTTGAGGCGGTCTGGCCTCCTGGCTCCTCGCCATGAAACTAGAGGGTCCGTGGTGGACGAAGCCACTGCCGAGGGGGTTCCCGAGCAGCAACCTCCCATGTCTCCTCCTTGGAGGAGGCCAACGGGGATTACTATTAGGGAGCCCACGGGCAATCCTTCCGCAGAAAGGCCTTCTGCTCCCCAAGGCAAGGGGAAACAAAAGGCCAAAGAGCCAGCTGTGGACTTGGGAGAGTCCTCTGATGATAATGGTAACACTATTTTACTTTTAAATGGTTTGCCAATTCCCTGTCATTTGTTCGACGGGGAAGGAAATTTTACGTATACTCCAAAATTAGGGCCAGACTTCTTCATGCCAGATAATGAGTATATGACTAATAGAGTCAATAGTGTAGCGACCAGTAGTTGTAGCTCGGGTATTCACTTTGTTGCCTTTCTTCTGTTGCATATAATGTATTTCCATCTGCCTCTCATTCTTATCAGTTTTCTGCATTTACTTGCATGTAGATATGGCCACTCCCAATATCTTTGACATGTACCAGGCCGAGGAGGAAGAGGAGGTTCCCCAACTCCAGCGGAGATCCAAGAGGAGAACTGGCGAATCCAGCCGAGGCCCTCCAGCCAAGAAGGGTCGAACAGAAGACCTTCCCAAGGACGCGCCAACTGAGCAAACTCTTGGGCCAACGGGGCCAACGGGGCAAACTCATCCACCAGCTCCTACTGAGAAGCAGACTCCTCCTGCCCCACCAAATCCTCCGGCTGCGCCCACTAGAGAGGAAATTACCCGTGAAGAAGCTCTCGGGGCCAAACTCATGAGCCGTACCCTTCGATCAGCCAGGGATCGCCTTGACCGCATTGGCAAAGGTGACCGTGTCAGAGATGCAATGGTCGAGGCTCAAAACATGGGGGCCGACCAGGTTCTGAACAGGGCCCTAAATGAAATCTCCAGTGTGAGTACTTCTTCACTTTTTTAAGCCTTAGTCTTTTATTCTTCATAGCAGGCTCTAACTCTTTCCTTTGTTCACAGGCCTTGCTATCTGCTATCACTGCTCGTACCCGTATCCAGGCTTCCATCGAGCAGGCCAAGGCAAAGGCCACTGAGAGGCATCAAGTGAAGGCGGCTGAGGAGCTTTCGGCTGCAGAGGCTAGGCACGCCAAGGAGTTGGAGGCAATGGCTCGAGAAAGGGATGTTGCGGTGACCAAACTGTCAGAGGCTGAAGCTGCAAAAGATGCCGCGGTAAAGTTGAGGCAGCAGTATCGAGATTCCAACCAAACCCATCTTCGCGAGATCAAGCATCTGGGAGAGACACTCAAGTCCAAGGACGAGGCTATTGTCACTCTTGAAGGCAAGGTGAAGCAGCTGGAGCTTGACAACTCCAAAAATCTTGAAAAGTACAAGAGGACGACGCTCCGATGTTTCTACAACTTCTGGAAACATAATCAGGGTGCCGACTTTAGCTATCTTTCGGAGGAAGTCAGGGCTGCTGAGTTGGCTCGCTGCACTGCCCAACTGGCCGAGGAGGAGGCAAGATTGAGGATCCCTGCCTCTCCAAGCATCGTTGGTGTGGAAGAAGAAGAAGTTGTCGAGGACGTGACCAACCAGGATGCTGCCCAAGACCCTCCGGCCCCAAATGCGTCTTAAACTTTCTTATTTATTTTTTCTTTCTTTTTGGCTATACAACCCACGGGTCGTGATGTAAAGACAATAATTTCTTTTTAAACTTTGCTGCATGGGCAGTAAACCCTTTTTTCCTTTACTCGAACAGTTACATCCAAGCAGCGATGCTTGCGGTGTAAAAGCTTAAATCTTGATGCTATAATATTTTTATTTATTATAACATTTGTCCGTATGACCGAACTTAGCATAGTACTTTGGCATGACTTAACAAAACATAAATTTTGAAAGATATTCTAAGTACTGTAGCATGCTTTCACTCATTTTGTTCATGTGTTTACATACCTTGAGAGTATGCTTTGCTATCGATGTGCCTTATATGCCCCCCAAGTGATCGAGGAGCTTTAGGTCCTTGGTCACTTGCCCTGACCATGGCCTGTTCGAACATTCCTGTTCGTGCGAAAAAATGTTACTTGTAATACAACAAAACAACACACATAATGAACAAATACTTGTAAATGTAAATTCACAAAGGTTGGCAAGAATGACTGGCTGCGCACAGTCCCTTATAATCTCGTATTAAAAATGGACTAAACATGTCTTTACGAGTGATTCTATAATAGAACCTTACATATACGAGCAGTTAGCCATACAGCGTGGCTAACCCTCTTTGCAAAACTTGTAAAAATTAAAAAATTTAACACAAGCCAGTTCTTTAAAAAGGATTGTTCATTGATAATACTTGCGCAGGTGTTCTCCATTCCAGTAACGTGGAACGAGATCTCCGTTGAAGCGTGCAAGTTTGTATGTGCCTGGATGAAGGACTTCTTCAATCTGGTAAGGTCCCTCCAAATTAGGTCCGAGCACTCCAGTAGTAGGGTCGCGGGTATTTAAGAAAACTTGTCGTAGCACCAAATCTCTGACGTTGAATTTTCTTTCTTTAAATTTGGAGTTAAAGTACCGGGCGACTTTTTGCTGGTATGCAGCAACTCGGAGTTGAGATTTCTCTCGTATCTCATCGATTGAGTCTAGGGACTCCATCATTAGCTGGCTGTTCTGATCTTGGTCGTAAGTCAAACGCCGATGTGAGGGGGGATCTAACTCAATAGGCAACATGGCCTCATACCCATAGGCTAGGGAAAATGGAGTATGTCCTGTTGCTGTTCGGTGGGACGTTCTATACAACCACAGGACTTCAGGCAACTGCTCTGGCCACGCTCCTTTAGCTTCTTCAAGTCTTTTCTTCAGGGTGTCTTTAAGAGTCTTGTTTACGACTTCGACTTGCCCGTTTGCTTGGGGGTGTGCAACTGAAGAAAAGCTTTTAATAACTCCATGCCTCTCGCAGAAATCGGTGAATAAGTCACTGTCAAATTGGGTCCTGTTGTCTGAAACCATATCTGCATACAATGTTCTTGACGACAAAGTCAAGAACTTTCTTGGTCGTGATGGTTGCGAGTGGTTCAGCTTCGGCCCATTTGGTGAAGTAATCAACTGCGACAACTGCGTACTTTACTCCGCCTTTCCCTGCGGGCAGGGATCCAATCAAATCTATCCCCCATACTGCAAAAGGCCACGGGCTCTGCATCTGTTTCAGTTCGTTTGGAGCTGCCCGTGGAATCTTGGAGAACCTTTGACATTTATCACACCTTCGTACATACTCCATCGAATCCTCGTTCATCGTTGCCCAGAAGTAGCCTTGCCTTAGAATCTTTTTTGCCAAACTCTGCCCCCCAGCGTGATCCCCGCAGAAGCCTTCATGCACCTCCTTCATGAGTTCCTTAGCCTTTTCTGGTGTAACGCATCTGAGCAGTGGCATTGAGAATCCTCTTCGATACATAACACCATCGACCAGTATGTACCTAGCAGCTCGTCTTTGTAGAGTTCTGGCCTTGTTCCTATCTGTTGGTAGTGCACCATTTGTCAGATATTCCAAGTAAGGCGCCATCCATGTATCCTCCATTCGAATCTCCATACTGGACTCAGCTGCTTGTATGCTCGGCTTACTCAGTCTTTCTACTGGCACAATGTTTAAAGTGTCAGCATCCTTTGCGCTCGCGAGTTTGGCTAAGGCGTCTGCGTTTGAATCATGATCTCGCGGGATCTGCTGGAGGGTGTACTTCGTGAACTGGGCTAGCAGGTCCTTTTGTTTTATTTAAGTAGGCTACCATCTTTAATCCTCGCGCTTGATATTCTCCCAGGACCTGATTCACCACCAGTTGTGAATCACTGTAGATATCAAGCGTCTTTATGCTCATATCCTTTGCCATTCTCAATCCAGCAAGGAGTGCTTCGTATTCCGCTTCATTGTTTGATGCAGTGAAGTCGAACCTGATGGCGCAGTGAAATCGATGCCCTTCTGGCGTTATCAATATCACTCCCGCTCCAGCGTGGGATTCGTTGGATGAACCATCCATGAATAGCTTCCACGAAGGAGTTTTGTCTTGAGGCTCGGGCGCTTCAGGCTGTTCGCACTGCTCGCTGTCTGGGAGTTCGGTGAACTTTGCAATAAGATCGGCTAAGACTTGTCCTTTAACTGCTGCTCGCGGTGAATAGGTTATGTCGAACTGCCCATTTTAACAATCGCCCAGCCGCCTCGGGTTTTTGGAGGACCTCTCGATTGGCGGATATCTCAATTCTACCCCGATCAGTCTCTTGCTGACATAGTAGACTGCTTTTTGTGCGCCTTCTTCCTCTCGCACTAGCACTGCGCTGGCAGCAACTTCAGTAATCGCCAGATAAATAAACAAAGTTTCTCCTTCGATTGGCTTTGACAAGATGGGGGGCTGTGCCATATGAGCTTTCAGCGCCTGGAATGTTTGCTCGCAGTGTTTTGTCCACTCAAACTTTTTATTCCCCCTAAGTAGATTGAAGAATGGGACGCACTTCTCCGTTGATTTCGAAATGAATCTACTTAGGGCTACGATTCTTCCGGTTAAACTTTGTACATCTTTGATCCTTTCTGGCGACTTCATGTCGATCAGGGCCTTTATCTTGTTGGGGTTGGCCTTGATTCCTCTTGAATTTACGATAAACCCCAAAAACTTCCCTGATCCGACTCCAAAGGAACACTTGAGTGGATTTAATTTCATTTGGTACTTGTTTAACACATTAAAGCACTCTTGTAAATCCCTCACATGCCCTTCTGCTTTCTTAGATTTTACCAGCATGTCATCCACATATACCTCCATGTTTACACTGATTTTCTCCTTGAACATGTGGTTGACTAGCCGTTGGTAAGTCACACCTGCGTTTTTCAGTCCGAAGGGCATTACTCTGTAGCAATACAAGCCCGTATCGGTCCGAAAGCTGGTGTGATCCTCATCAGGGGGATGCATGCTAATCTGGTTATAGCCCGAATATGCATCCATGAATGAGAGGATCTCGTGCCCTGCAGTAGCATCGACCAGCTGGTCGATCCTTGAGAGTGGGAAGCAGTCTTTTGGGCAGGCTTTATTGAGTTCTGTAAAATCCACACAGGTCCGCCACTTGTCGTTAGGCTTGGGGACTAGCACCGGATTGGAGACCCACGACGGATAAAAAGCCACCCTTATGAATCCATTCTCCTTTAGCCTTTCCACTTCTTCTTTTAAGGCTCGTGATCTGTCTTTATCGAGCAGCCTTCTTTTTTGTTGCACGGGTGGAAAGGTCTTGTCTATATTCAGGACATGGCTAATTACTGCAGGATCTATCCCAACCATGTCTTTATGCGACCAGGCGAAAACTTCTTGGTTCTCTCGCAAGAATTCCACCAGTGTGTGCTTCGTGGTAGGCTCTAAGTTTTTCCCAACCTTTATGACTCTGGTTGGGTCTCCTTTGTCGAGTTGGGCCTCCTCCAGGTCCTCGACGGGTCCAACATTTTCTTCAAAATCCCCAAAGCGAGGATCCAAATCTCCATCCTCACTTTGGGCAACACCCTATTTGGTGACTTCATCACCTGATTGGGCTTGTGTATCAATTTCCATCTGCAATCTATCTGGGGCAGTGCTCCTCGGCGTTCCGCTTTTCACCTTTGTGATCGAGGCGTTGTAGCACTCCCTGGCTTCTCTTTGGTTTCCCAAAACGCGTCCTACCCCCGCGTCTGTTGGGAACTTCATGGCTAGGTGCCACATAGAGATGACGGCCCGTAGATCAGCTAGTATGGGCCTTCCAATAACGGCGTTGTACGTCGAAGGACAATCGACCACTACAAAAGTGGCGAGTAATGTCCTTGTTGCAGGCGCTGTACCTGTCGTTACTAGGAGTTTGATCATTCCGGCTGAGGTGAGTCCTTCTCCAGAGAAGCCGTATATCGTTTGATTGCAGGGCTCCAAGTCTTTTACGGACAATTTCACGCGTTCCAGTGTTGACTTATACAGGATGTTCACTGAACTTCCTGTATCGACCAGTACTCTCTTCACCATCATATTGGCCATCTGGATATCCATGACCAGCGGATCGGAATGTGGGAACCGGACGTGTTGAGCATCGCCATCAGAGAAGGTTATCTCACCTTCCTCTGACCGAGCCTTTTTCGGTGCACGGTCCTCCACAGTCATCATCTCGATGTCCTGGTCGTGGTGCAGAGTCCGAGCATATCGTTCTCTGGCCTTTCCGCTATTTCCCGCGAGGTGCGGGCCTCCACAGATGGTTAAGAGTGTTCCAGCCACGGGGGCAGGCTGTAATGGTGGCGAGCGTTGGCGTGTGGACGCCTGCTCGTTGCCACCTGGAGCTTCTCGTTGGGAATTTCCCGAGGCCCGTACGTATCTTCTCAAGTGTCCTTGTCTAATAAGGAACTCGATTTCGTCTTTTAACTGGTTGCATTCATTAGTGTCATGTCCGTAGTCGTTATGGTAACGACAGAACTTGGTAGTGTCTCTTTTCTAAATGTCCTTCCGAATGGGTCCAGGTTTCTTGTAAGACACACTGGAGCTTGTGGCCTGGTAAACCTCTCCCCGAGACTCAACGAGGGCATGTAGTTAGTGAACCGAGGCTCATAACGATTACCCTTAGCTCGTTTGTTATCGGAGGTGGAAGGCTCGTTATACGGCCGTTTTCCACCATTCTTGCCATTACCGTTGCCGTTCCCATTGCCTTTCCCGTTGCCATTAGGTTTGGAACCATTGGCGGCTTTGGCGGGTTCGGCGGTCTTCTTACCCTTGTTCGAGGGTTTTCCATCATCAGCAATGGCTTCTTCGAGCTTGATGTAGCGGTCAGCTCGGTCTAAGAATTCTTGGGTAGTTCTCACTCCTTCTTTTCGGAGACTTTTCCAGAGGGGAGAGCAACGTTTAACCCCTGCAGTAATGGCCATCATCTTGCCTTCGTCTCCTACTGTTTTTGCTCCAGCCGCCGCTCGCATAAAACATTGGACGTAATCCTTTACTGACTCCCCGTCCTGCTGGCGAATTTCGACTAGCTGGTTTGCTTCAGTTGGGTGCACACGACCAGCATAGAACTGTCCGTAGAACTCCTGTACGAACATTTCCCAAGAAACAATGCTCGCGGGAGGGAACTTAAAGAACCATTCCTGCGCAGCTTCAGAAAGTGTTGCAGGGAAGATCCTGCACCGAGCGTCTTCGGACACTTTCTGAATGTCCATCTGAATTTCAAACTTATTGACATGCGAGACTGGGTCTCCATAGCCGTCAAAGTTTGGAAGCGTAGGCATCTTGAATTTGCTGGGGGTTTCAGCGTTAGCTATCCTTTGAACGAAAGGAGTGCCTTTCCTCCTATCGTGGTCGATGTAAGAAGTCCTTCCTCCGACCAGCTGCTGCACAGCCTGGTTGAGTGCGTCTATCTGGGCCTGCACTGCGGTAGGAATCGCGATGGCCTCTGTTGCTGGGGGGACGTTCTTGCCGTGCCTCTCCCGGCGATCATTGAGTACATCTCCCAGGTCCTCTTCTCTTCTCCGCTGCTCGCTACCCCCGAGCCGATTGAAGACATTATTTTGTCTGGGCTGCCCCCCAGCATCCTGTCTATTTGGTTGGTCATCTTGAGGTACCTGGCTCCTGCTTTTACCTCTTTCTCCATTCCTCCCACCGGCATTTCCCTTGCCTGAGTCGGCCTCATTGTATCCGTGGCCATCTCTGAACCTCGACTGGCTATGGTGAGATCGACTGTTCCCTCGATGTCCGTTCCTGGCTGAACCATCCCGAGATTTAGAGGGTGGCCTGCGCTGGTCGTGGTGTCCCCGTGCATCATCGTGCCGTGGGGGGCCCCGGACCGCAGAGCCTAACTCTGAATCTCTCCTGTTGCCAGGAGGGTACTGACCTCTGTTCGGTAGGTTCGGCCCATCATCCCTACGACGTCTAGGGCTGCGAGGTTGATGCTCGGCCCTATTCTACCTCTGTTGCGGGGGATTACCCCGAGCAGCTTGGGATGGTGGCTGTGCTTCAGGATCCTGTGGGACATCATCATGGGGCATCTGAGGCTGCTCGGGCCTTTGCGGACTCGAAGGCTGGATCGGTGGACTCGGATTAGGACCCCTCTGGGGTGGCCCATTCACCGGTTGGTCAGCCTGCGAGGCAGGTGTAGTCTGATTTCTGGCCAATAGCAGGGCTGCCTCAAGGGCTGCCATGGCTTCGTTCTGGCAGCGGTCCACCTCCGCCTGTCTTTCGCTCAATTTCGCGCGCTGCCGTTCAATCTCCTGCTGTTGCCGTGCCATAACTTCAGCGGCAGTCTCCTGACTGGCTCTCAGACTAGCCAGCTCTTCCTGCAATCCGCCCAGGGTACTCTTCAGCGTTGCATCATCCATTTCCTCCTCCTCAAAGTCCAGTTGTGGCTCATCCTCCGCCATGCTTGCAGGAGGAGGAGGAGGTAGCGGGTTTGACGGTGCAGCGGCGGTCGCCTGTCCAGTTTTCTTTCCAGCTTTTACCATTAGTTTTCTCAACAACGATAAATTAAGCTCTCAATGAAAGCACCAGAATGTTGACCCAAGATTTGGCCAACCGACACGGAGTCAAAATATGTTTGATATGAATGAAAGAGATGAGAAGAACGTAATGACAAAAGTAAATAAGACACAATATTTTATAGTGGTTCGGCCCCAGGGTCTGGTAATGACCTACGTCCACTTAGAATGATATTGATATAAAAACCAGAAGAGTGATCAAAGAACTAGGGTTCAATGAGTTTCACCACTTTCTCAAGAACAATACGGTATTCCTAGGATAATTACTATAATCTCTCACGTATCAAAAGCCAAAAGTCCCCTCCCTTGAGCTATCTCTTGCTATTTATAGGCTCAAGGGGGATTACAAAAGATTGTTACAGATATTCTTTCCTGAATAATCGGATACTCAGGAGATTGTGTGAGATAAATTCGGGATTCATAAAGATCTTCCCATAAATGTCGCCTTGTACACGGAACTATCGACCAGACTGGTCGCGGGTAAGCAGGCTTACACTGCTTCTAATGTGTCCTCTGGTCGATACTCTAGCAGAACGTTTCCAGGTGTCAGCCACGTGTCCAGGGATTACTTGCCACGTAACCAATGCTAATTTTATGGATAACAAGTTCAAACCTGGATCCATGACTTCCTGGGAGCAGTTCAGGAAGGAATTCTACAAGGTCTTTAGTGCCGAGAGGATTCAACTGGTTTATGCCAATCGGTTAGCTGACATCAAGCAAGGGAAAGATGAATCCCTAAAAGACTACATTCAAATATTCATGAAAGAAGCAAACCGAGCGGCCACGGTAGGAGATGAAGGGAAGTTCGTTGCCATCTTAGCAGGAATAACTTATTGAAGTCCCTTGTGGGATAGTATACACAGGAGCCCTATCAACACCTTGCAGGAGTTCCTGGACCGAGCCGACAAATACATGAAGCTAGATGACGCTATCATGAAGGAAGAAAAATGCATAAACCATCCGACCACTATCAAGGCGGATAAAAACAACACGAACCCTCAGGGTGGTAGTGGGGGCAACGGTAAGAAGAGGAATACCCCAAGGGCCGAGCAGGGTGGAGAAAAGAATGCTAAGTCAGCACCCACCGACAAACAAGCTAAGCATCAACCCTACCAGCCTAGGTTCACCAATTATACCATCCTGACCACATCGAGGGCTGAGATTTACTTTGCAACATACCAGGAGGTATGTAACATCCTGGATAATCAAGATCGTTACACTGTGTGTTTAAAATAGTGCAGGACTTGCTAATCAAGTCTTTCAAAAGAAAATGTGATCCTATAGTCATAAACAGGTTAAGTTTAAAAGATTTTGGTCATAAACAGATAATTTTCATTAAAATAATTGTTTAGCACATGGGATCCCAAAACAGGGTTTAAAAGGACATATTTACAAAAATTCCAAAAGTTATAAATAAACAAGGCCACTCTAATGGAAAAATATACATTTTAGGTTTCCTTCCCAGTTCAAACCCTCGACCATGGCAGCCGAGCAGCTGACAATGTACACCTCGCCCCCAGAGCTCTCCAACTCATGGTCGAACCATCAAACCCTTGTCTTTACCTGCACCACATAGCACCCGTGAGCTGAGGCCTAGCAAGAAAACTATATAACATAGCATAGACAATTCAGATAGTCAAATGATTCATAAGATATTAACTAGATACATAGCAGGCTATAACAGGCACAAAATCAGTGACGATAAACCAAGAATCGTCCATCTACCATTCAGATATTCAACAAGCCATCAATTTCAGGATCCTCAATCCCGAGCCTTAACAGTAACCCTAGTCACAAGCAAAAATGGATAACTATTAAAATCTCATCGAATCAAATGCTTTATAAATAACGTACCAGCCTTCGGGACCTCGAATTCTACCAAACCAGGTAGTAGAACCCTTCCCAAACACTTAGGTTTAAGTTCCCAAGCCAAAAAACCCAATTTAGCTAAGGCTTCCTAGGCGAGTCGCAACCTGGCCCTAAGGGTCGCGGTGCACCTCCAAGTCAGAGGCGCCAGCCCCAAACTCCCAGGGTAGGGGGGCTACGACTTTCCCTTTAGGGCCGCAGAGCGCCTTCGAAACAACAATCCCCCCAAGGCTTCTGGAGTCATGCGGGCCGTGGCGCCCAAGAACTGGGTTGCAACGTGCCCCCGTGAACCTAGAAATCCTGGGTTTTTCCTGCGTTTTCTCCCAACCTATCTCATCAAAGTCTAACCTAACATGCATCAAAACCATAAATTGAGCCTCTATACCTCAATAGTCTACTCAGTGCAACACAACCACCAAAAATTCTAACCAAATCCTCCTAGGATCTAAGAATTCAGCAAAACCCCTTTGAAACTTTAAAGCCCAAGAACACTTATACTAACATCAAAATTCCACCATAAATTCACATCTTAAAGCTTACCTTGAAGATCACTCTGCCCCTAAGCTGCACCTTAACCAGTCCTAGCTTTAATTCTCTAGTTCCCAAGCTTCAATTCCCAAGCCTTCTCTTCCAAAACTCCATAATCCTCAAGCACAAGAGAAGGAGAGAGAAAACGTGAGAGTGAGAGGGAGTGTTGAAATTATGATATATTCTGGCTTATTCCCGAAGCTTAATCTAACTACATCCTTTGACCTAAAGACCAAAATGCCCCTAATGATAATTCAACCCCTTTATTGCCCTTAAGGGTAAAATGGTCATTGGCCCCGATTCCCGCTAATTCCTTAAGTCGTCCTACAATTCCCAATTAATCATTGATAATTACTCATTAACCAGTAAATCCTAGATATTCACTAAGTTCCCAGAATACCTCTAGGCTAACCCCGAGCCGGGTATTAAACCCCGCTGCGACTATTCTCCTAATCCGCTCGCCAGGATCGCCTCGAGTCGAACGCTGCAAATATATCCACATAATAATGTGTTCTCAATCATTTAACCCATATAATCACATTTATGCCTTCAACATGCCAAAATGACGAATATGCCCTTATAAACAAGAACGAGCCTACATGCATATTTAATACACATAAACATGCATATATATATATTCATATTATCATATAAACCATGTATGCCATATAGTCACAAATTTAATCAATTAATCACACACACATATTGTAGCATCCCAAATTCGCTAATTAGGCTGAGGGCCTTGATTAGTGTGCCTGGAGGGCAATAAGTGATTTAATATTATAATATGTGAATTTGTATGAATATGTGATTAGAGATGCATGTTTAGGTGAATTAAATATGCATGTGGGCCCTGTTTGGTTGTTATAGGAATGTTTGTAATTTTATCCCGTTGAGGGCATAAATGTGATAATAGTAATAATTGTGATTTACTTGTGATATATCTATGTTGCACGATCCGAGACAGTCCTAGGGAGTTGTTAGCCAGAAAGTCACAACGGGGTCGAAAACCCGACTCGGGTCGAGTCATGGGGTATGTTGGGTGTTGGACGTTTTATGGGGTTATCGGGTAATGGAAATAAATATTTGGAGATATATTTGAGGTTAGAATGTTTAGGAGGGAATATTGGGGATATTTACCATTTTTCCATCGGGGACGTTTTTGGCACCTCGAGCCTTTGGGATAACTTTAGAGACTTAAGTTAAATAAAACAAAGTGAGGAAACACTTAGAAACTAAGGAACCGACCTTTTCTCTCTCTATCTCTCGGTTCTCTCTTTTCTCTTGGGAGTTTGGTGAATTTTGGTGAAAACTAACCAGAAGCTAAGGATTTAAAGCTGAGATTTTGGGAGCTAGAAGTTTGGAGCTTAGGGAAATAATCCAGGGATTCAACTCAGCTCAAGGTAAGCTCTTAACTTAGTGAATTATATTGGTTTTCTGCTGGAATTTCATAATTTTTCATGTGGGATAGGTGAAAGATCATTATAGAGTATTAGATGGGATTTGGGATTAACTCTTGTTAGGTTTTATTGCTGAGATGGTGGTCGAACTTCTGCGATGATTAGTTTGAATTGTTGGATTTATTTTTTTGGGTAAATTGGTTGGGTTTTCATGGTAAAAATGGAGGATTTTTCTGGGTTCGAAGGGTTGGGCCGCGACATTGTTCTTGCTAAGCCGCGGCCCTCTAGAACAGATTGGAGGCCAGGAAGAGGGGCAGGCCGCGGCATGCCCTAGTTAGGGTTCGCGGTGCGCCTACCCTGTTCTGGGGTTGGAGGTCTCTGGTTGGGGGCGGGCCGCGGCATGGCCTCATGGGGCCACGACGCTTAGGGCATTTTTGGGTTTTAAAGAGGTTTTGGGCTTGGGAATCCAAAAGTTAAGGCTCGGGATGGTTTTTATCACCCGGATTGATAGAATTCAAGGTCCCGGAGACTAGAATTATGACCCAAAGTTATTTAATGGATTAGAACTTGATGGATGGATATTGTTGGTGCGTTGTGACTAGGGTTTCAACAAGGCTTGGACTAGGGGACTATGCTCGGGACATCGGTGCTTGGAAAGCTCAGGACACAGGTAAGAAAATTGTTGTTCCCATAGAGGTTGTGTTGCAGGGCGTAGCCCCTTTGATTGATTTTATACGTGTTTAAGTATCTGTTTAATTATGCTATGTGTGCATATATATGAATGAACAGCAAGAGCCGGGAACGGCGAGGGCCGAGAACGGCGAAGGTCGGGAACGGCGAAGGCCGAGAGCGGCGAGGCCGAGAATGGCAAGGGGCCGGGAGCAGCATTTAGCACATGGAGTGCAAGTTGCCAAGGTGAGACCCTAAGGGATACCTGGGATATCCTCACAATATAGTTCGCGAACCCAGGACCTGGTAAAGCGCCTGGGACGACATGGTCGTATGTGTATAGCATGATGATGGCTTATTTATATGTTAAGTGTTTAATATGCATATGTTGTTTTCTTGTGAGGGTTTTGTTGCTGGGCTTTGGCTCACGAGTTTTGTATGGTGCAGGTAAGAGCAAGGGGAAAGTCGACCAACCATGAGTATGGAGAGCATGAAGCGGCGCGTACATGTTTGGCCTGCCTAGCTTCCACGACCAGGGGTATTTTGGGAGATGATTGTACTAAACCTAGATTTTGTCGTTTAGCCGACACTGGTGATATTTTTGAGTTGTAAATATTTCTAAACAGTATTTTGGGATCCCAAATGCTAAACACTTTATGATTTTCAATGAATGGAACTATTTTCAAAGTACATAACTCTATTTATTGTTTAATCACACTTTTGTCTTAAAATCCTCAGTTAGCGAGTTAATTGCACATTTTAAACTCATTTAGTAATGGATCTAAGGAAGTAGGGCATGACAACTTGGTATCACAGCGAGCCAAGGTTTATGGTTTCTAGAGAATGACCGAACATGTATGCTCGCTGTCAGTGAAAAGCTCGACTCAGGGTTGGTTGGTAATGATTGACTTATATGCTTGAATATGTGCTTAAATGCCATGTTTACCTGCTTGTTTCATATAGAGCATGATGAATGAGTTAACATATGCATGATGCTAGGGCATGGCCCGTTGAGTGTTATGTGTTATTTGTATGTTTTGTGGGTTGTTGTTTATGGTTGGCTGATGTGATTTGGGAGGTGGTTTTGGATGTTGTTATCATGCCTGATGAGCGGCGTCGTTAATTGCAGGCATATTTGTTGAGATGCCTCGACAATAAGCTAGACTCCACGCCAGTAGGGCCGAGGATGACAACCAGGGTCAGGACCCTCCACCTGCCCCACAGAATTGGCAACACATGTTTGCCAAAATGGAAGCAAGACTACAATGAACAGAGGAAGAACTTCAATAGTTGAGGCAACAGGCCCCTCCACAAGTCATTGGGTTGCCAGTTCAGCAGGTTGTGGCACCAGTGCCGGTTCAACCTGTTGTGGAGAACAGGTGGGAACCTTTATATGAGAGATTTAGGAAGTAGCATCCTCCCACCTTTGAGGATGGACCAAACCCACTGCGGGCAGAGCAATGGATGAATATGATTTCCTCTATCTTGGATTTTATGAGGGTTAAGGGGAACAAGAGGGTAGCTTGTGCTAACTACATGTTCAGAGAGGATGCCCGCATCTGGTAGGATGTAGTAGTTCGGAGGAGGAATGTGGCAGTTATGACCTGGGAAGAGTTCAAAAACATCTTCAACGAGAAGTATTACAGTGTTGCAGTTCGAGCTGCAAAGGTTGACGAGTTCATCAACCTGACTCAGAACCGGTTGACAGTTACTGAATATGCTTTTAGATCTGACCGGTTGGCGAAGTTTGTGCCGGATTTTGTGCTGACGGATGTGGCAAGAAGAGATAGATTTGTGCGGGGATTGAACGTTATGATCTCTCGTGATGTAAAGATCACCTTGGATCTAGAGACTGCTACATGTGCTCAGGTTATAGACAAGGCCCTTACTGCTGAGGGGGCAGAGGGCCAGATTTGGAGAGAGAGTGTTGTTAGGCGCGATACCAGGAGGACGGTGCCTCCTTTTATTGGATCCAGTCGTGGTAGTGGTTCCAGTGAGCAGAAGAGGAAGGCCCCAGATTCCTTTGATCCTCCCAGTTCGGATAGGAGGGCACGGGGTGCTGTTAGTGGCCGTCAGGGCGGAGGTGACAACTGGAGGAGTTTCCAGTATGTCCCCGGTGCAGACGACGACACCAGGGTGAGTGCAGGATTAGGGCCTGCTTTGTCTGTGGGAGTGGAAATCATCTGAAGAAGGACAGCCCACAAGCCAGGAAAGAGGAGCTGAAGCAGGGTGACAATCTCGCTCCTGCCAGAGTGTTTACCTTGACTCAGACTGAGGCGGAGGCTAGCCCCTTGGTTGTGATAGGTCAGATTTCTAGTGCTGGGTTTTCTTATGCTGCATTGTTTGACTCAGGAGCTACTCATTCGTTTGTGTCTGCTAGAGTGATAGATCAGCAGTGTAGACCTAGTGTTTTGTATGCTAGGGGTTTTCAGAATTTGTTGCCAACTGGGGAACTGGTAGTCTCTAGGTGATGGATTATAGCTTTACTAGTAGAGGTAGAATGTAGGGAATTGTCTATTGATCTGATTGAGCTTGCGATGGATGAGTTCGACATGATCCTAGGGATGGATTGGTTATCGAAGTATGGGGCAACGATTGACTGCAAGCGCAGGATGGTAACTTTTGAACCAGAAAGGGAGGTACCCTTTGTATTTGTGGGGATAGTTAGTGGACCATAAGTACCTATGATTTCAGCACTGAAGGTTGGAGACCTGGTGCAGGAAGGTTGCATAGGATTCCTAGCAAATGTTGTGGATACCTCTAGGGTTATGTCGGTTAGACCGGGGGAGACCAGATTGGTATGTGAGTTTCCAGATTTATTTCCAGTAGATCTGCCAGGGTTGCCACTGCAGCGAGAGATTGATTTTGTTATAGAGTTGGAGCCAGGGGCGGAGCCAGTATCTAGGACACCTTACAGAATGGCTCCAGCTGAGCTGAAGGAGTTGAAGATTCAATTGCAGGAGTTATTGGATTTGGGGTTCATCAGACCGAGTTTCTCACCATGGGGTGCTCCAATGTTGTTCATCAAGAAGAAGGATTGATCTCTTAGGATGTGTATTGACTACAGGGAGCTAAACAAGTTGAACATTAAGAACAAGTATCCACTGCCTAGGATCGACGATTTATTTGACCACCTACAGGGAAGAACAGTGTTTTTCAAGATTGATCTCCAATCAGGTTACCATCAGTTAAGGATTAAAGAAGAGGACATACCAAAGACCGCTTTCCGAACGAGGTATAAACATTATGATTTTCTGGTCATGTCCTTTGGATTAACCAATGCCCCAGCAACTTTTATGGATATGATGAATAGGGTTTTGAAGGACTATCGAGATAAGTTTGTGATTATGTTCATCAACGACATTCTAGTGTACTCTCAATCAGAAACAGAACATGAGCAGCATCTTCATTTGGTATTGCATCGGTTAAGGGAGCATAGGTTATATGCTAAGTTCAGCAAGTGCGAGTTTTTGTTGCCGCAAGTTTCACTTCTGGGCCATATCGTCAGTAAGGAGGGGATTCTGGTTGACCCAAGTAAGATTGAGGTAGTGAGAGATTGGCCTAGATCGAGCAATGTTCCTGAAGTGAGGAGTTTTCTGAGATTGGCAGGATATTATCAGCGGTTTGTTGAGGGGTTCTCCAGGAAAGCTACGCCGTTGACAAAATTGACAAAGAAGAAGACAAAGTATGTTTGGACAGACAGTTGTGAGAACAGTTTCAAAGAGTTGAAGCGGCGACTGATCACCGCGCCAGTGTTGAGGTTGCCGACAGATAATAAGAAGTTTGTGGTTTATTGTGATGCTTCCAGACAAGGTTTAGGATGTGTGCTGATGCAATTTGGAAAGGTGATAGCCTACACATCGAGACAGTTAAAGGAGTATGAGCAGAGATATCCCACACATGATCTGGAGTTGGCAGCGGTGGTATTCACACTTAAGATTTGGAGACATTATCTATATGGTGAGAAGTGTGAGATATACACCGACCATAAGAGCTTGAAGTATTTATTTACTCAGAAGGATTTGAATATGCGCCAGAGACGGTGGCTGGAGTTGGTTAAGGATTATGATTGTGACATCCTATACCATCCTGAGAAGGCTCATGTAGTGGTTGATGCATTGAGTTAGAAAGACCCAAGACAGTTGTTCAGTTCAAGATAAATATCTGATAAGCTAGCTGAGGAGATGACTAGAGCGGGTATAGAGTTGGTGGTTGGTCAGTTAGCCAACATCACTCTTCAGTCTACGCTCCTTGAGAGGATCAAGGAGACGCAGGGGAAGGATTCCCAGTTGAGAGGTCA
Organism: Humulus lupulus; assembly: GCF_963169125.1. NCBI lineage: Eukaryota > Viridiplantae > Streptophyta > Magnoliopsida > Rosales > Cannabaceae > Humulus > Humulus lupulus. Next base: position 92,964,658 of record NC_084797.1, on the reverse strand, counting down.
CAGGGAGAATGTCTTAGTCGGAGTGGCTAAGGACTTCTCTATCTCGGAGATTGGGTTACTGAAGTACAAGGGTCGGATCTGTGTTCCGATGGATTCTGATATCCGATGAGAGATCTTGGATGAATCGCATACTACTCCCTATTCCTTACATCCTGGTACGACGAAGATGTACCAAGATCTGAGAACTTTGTATTGGTGGTCGGGCATGAAGAGGGATGTGGTGGATTATATGGCCAAGTGCTTAACTTGTCAGCAGGTCAAGGCTGAACATTAGAGGCCAGCAGGGCTGCTGTAGCCTCTAGGGATTCCAAAGTGGAAGTGGGAAGATATCACCATGGACTTCGTGGTTGGTTTGCCGAAGACCGTGGGACAGCATGACTCAGTGTGGGTGATTGTGGATAGGTATACCAAGTCCTCCCACTTTTTACCTATCAGGATGACTTATACTGTTGAGCAGTATGTCGAGTTATATGTGAAGGAAATTGTTCGACTTCATGGGGCTCTGAGGTCGATAGTATCTGATAGGGACCCCACCTTCACCTCCAAGTTTTGGGAGAGTCTGCAAAAGGCTATGGGCACCCAGTTACGGTTTAGTACCGCTTATCATCCTCACAAAGATGGACAGTCTGAGAGGACGATTCAGATATTGAAGGACATGCTGCGAGCTTGTGTGCTAGATTTTGGGGGATCTTGGAGTAAGTATCTCCCTTTGATTGAGTTCTCGTACAATAACAGTTATCAGGCGACTATCGGAGTGGCTCCGTATGAGATGCTTTATGGGAGGAAGTGCAGGTCACCTATCCATTGGGATGAGATGGGTGAGAGGAGATATTTGGGCCCTGAGATGGTTCAGAGGACCAATGAGGCGATTGAAAAGATTATAGCTCGAATGCTCGCCTCCCAGAGTCACCATAGGAGTTACTTGGACTTGAAATGTAGAAGCGTATAGTTTCAGGTCGGTGGCCATGTGTTTCTTAGAGTTTCATCTTTGATGGGAGTGAAACGGTTTGGTGTTCAGAGCAAGCTGAGCCCTAGGTTTGTTGGCTCCTTCGAGATTCTGGAGCGGGTCGGAGAGGTAGCTTATAGACTGGCGATGCCTCCAGCCTTATTAAGGGTTCATAATGCTTTTCACGTGTCCATGCTCCAGAAGTATGTATCTGATTCGACGCATGTACTGAGTTATGAGAATTTGGAGCTGGACCAGGATTTATCTTATGAGGAAAAGCTGGTTCAGATTCTTGACCGGAAGGATAAAGTCTTGCGGAGCAAGACCATCGCCTTGGTGAAAGTGCTGTGGAGGAACATCAAAGTTGAGGAGGCGACATGGGAACTTGAATCAGAGATGCGGGAGTGGTATCCCGAGTTGTTCAGGTAATTTCGAGGATGAAATTTCTGTAAGGAGGGGATAGTTGTAGCGTCCCAAATTTGCTAATTAGGCTGAGGGCCTTGATTAGTGTGCCTGGAGGGAAATAAGTGATTTAATATTATAATATGTGAATTTGTATGAATATATGATTAGAGATGCATGTTTAGGTGAATTAAATATGCATGTGGGCCCTGTTTGGTTGTTAGGGGCATGTTTGTAATTTTAGCCCGTTGAAGGCATAAATGTGATAATTGTAATAATTATGATATACTTGTGATATATCTATGTTGCACGATTCGAGACAATCCTAGGGAGCTATTAGCCAAAAAATCACAATGGGGTCGAAAACCTGACTCGAGGCGAGTCGTGGGGTATGTTGGGTGTTGGACGTTTTATGGGGTTATCGGGTAATGGAAATAAATATTTGGAGATATATTTGAGGTTAGAATGTTTAGGAGGGAATATTGGGGAAATTTACCATTTTGCCCTCGGGGACGTTTTTGGCACCCCAAGCCTTTGGGATAACTTTAGAGACTTAAGTTAAATAAAATAAAGTGAGGAAACACTTAGAAACTAAGGAACCGACCTTTTCTCTCTCTATCTCTCGGTTCTCTCTTTTCTCTTGGGAGTTTGGTGAATTTTGGTGAAAACTAACCAGAAGCTGAGATTTTGGGAGCTAGAAGCTTGGAGCTTAGGGAACTATTCCAGGGATTCAACTCAGCTCAAGGTAAGCTCTTAACTTAGTGAATTATATTGGTTTCCTGTTGGAATTTCAGAAGTTTGCATGTGGGATAGGTGAAAGATCATTCTAGAGTTTTAGATGGGATTTTGGATTAACTCTTGTTAGGTTTTGTTCCTGAGATGGTGGTTGAACTTCTGTGATGATTTGTTTGAATTGTTGGATTGATTTTTTTGGGTAAATTGGATGGGTTTTCATGGTAAAAATGGAGGATTTTTTTGGGTTCGAAGGGTCGGGCCGCAGCATTGTTGATGAGGACAACAATACCCAAGTATCAAGTCAAGTTCCAGTTGGTCCAGTGACGAGGGCACGAGCCAAGAGATTCAAGGAAGAACTTAACAGCCTAGTCCACAAAGTCCTAAAACAAGAGGAGACCGTGGTCAACATTGAAGGAGAACAAAGACTTGCCTTACTCATCAAAGTTGACTGAGTTTAGGAGCTTAATGAGTCTTTTTATTTTTAGTCACGTTTTTTAGTCTTTGTTTATTTTGCGATAAGTCAAACATTTGACTTGTGTGAGTCCAATAGTCCTTTTGTCTTTAATTTTCAGTTTTCATGAGGAAGACAAAAGGCTTGTCTTTAATTTCGGTTTTCATTAGGAAGACAAAAGGGCTGTCCTTAATTTTTCGGTTTCATTAGGAAGACCAAGGGTCTTGTTTTCATGTAATTTTCATCCTTATAAGGACTGCCAAAACAATGTGAAAAATCAGATTATGTTGAATGAAATTGTGAGTTTATTTCTTCTTGAGTTCTTGAAGAAACTTTTGAACTTATCAAGGAGATTCCTTGTGGCGTTCATCCTGACTTATCAAACGGATTCCATCCCCGTTTGTGGCGTCTTCCTCATACCAAGGTTCGTGCTTGGCTAAGCATTGGGTCGCGGTTCCATTCCAATCTCGTGTGTTCTTGGTGGCTGTTCCATATTTGGTGTCGGGTTTCGTCACACTTGTTGGCGTGGTTCGTATCAGTTGGTATCAGAGCTTAGGATCATTCGGTTTGGCCTATCCTTTTTTTTATTATTATTATTCTTTCATTTGTGTTTCTATTCTATTCATATTTCAATTGTTAGGGTTTCTGAAATCAAAAAAAAAATAATTCTATCTATTCGTGTTCTTGATTTTCTTAGTCTTTGTTCTTGTTTTCCTTCTAAAAAAATCTGAAACCATTATAGTTAATCTCTTTTCCAGATTGTTTCTTTGTTCAAATCGTGTTCTTATTTCTTTGTTCACATTAGTTCTTTGCGAAATCCCTTGAAATCCGAAACTAATCAACTGAAATTGTTATTGAGTTTGTGAAATCCTTGTTTCCTTTGTGAAAATCTGAGATTGTTTTGGTGCCACGGATTGATTGGTTCTCTATTATTGGGCGTGTACCACAGATTGTTATTGGGAGTATTGGTGTTCACAGATTGGTTTTCTGAAATTGGGTTTGAGTTCCCTTGTTCTTATTGTAAAAAAAAAAAACCGAATTTTCATTGAGTTTCTCTTGTTCTTGTTGTGAAATCTGAAATTGGAATTGACTTCTCTTGTTCTTATATTGTGCAATCCGAATTTGGCCTTGAGTCTCTATTGTTCTTATTGTACAATCCAAATTTGGCCTTGAGTCTCTATTGTTCTTATTGTACAATCCGAATTTGGCCTTGAGTTTCTATTGTTTTTTTTGTGAAATCTGAGTTGTTGTCAAATCCAAGTCTAATTTTTTTTTCTTGTGTCTTGTACCTGCGTTTGAGGATCAAGAGGAAAAGAAAAGACAGAAAAGAAAGAAGAAGAAAGAAAACCAAGAAGATCCGAGACTAAAAAAAATAAAAAAAAATAAAAAAAGAGTCTGGAAACCCTTCTTAAAATTTTTTGTTATATTCTTGTTCCCCATAGTCTAGAGGCCCTTTTGCCAAAACCACACACAAGTGTTCCAAAAATCACCATTTTTTGCCACTTTTTCATCGGTTTTCGTTTGATTTGTTTGGTAGAATTGGCTGCTTGAACCTCCATATCACCGTTTCATTAGTTTTCAAAGAGCTTAAAGAAGAAAATAGAGGGGAAAAAGGCAGAGGTGTGAGCTTATTTGAGGGTAAAAGCCATCATTGAGTGCAAACACGAGTGTACTTGAGTGACCATTTTCTTTGAGTGAAACACGTGAGGGAGTGCAGTGAGGTCCTTTCTATAATTGTCTAACCTTATTGTTTTGCAGATTCTCCATCATGTCACAAAATACAGAAAGAAATGCAGGCAATGACGCTCCACCACCTACAGTTCCAAATCTACAAATTGAAGCTTTAATGGGGGAGATGAGGAGGATGTTGAGGGAGGAGTGTGAGAAAATACATGAGCGGTTGGATAGGGTAGAAGAGGGGGCACAACGGAGACCAAGGAGGGGTAGGGTACACCAAAGGGAGTATGAGAATGAAGGGGATTTAGAAGGGGTAGTATCTGATGATGAGTTTGATAGGATGTCGACGGGTAACCATAGGAGGTATGGTGGGAATAGAGAAGATAGGAACCAGGTAGATAATTATATGGGGAATATCAAAATGAGAATCCCAGCATTTCAGGGGAAGAGTGATCCTGAAGCATACCTTGAGTGGGAGAAGAAGATGGAGCTAGTTTTTGATTGTCACAATTACTCCGACATGAAGAAGGTAAAACTTGCTGCCATTGAGTTTACTGATTATGCTATTATTTGGTGGGATCAGTTGTGCATCAACAGGAGGCGGAGTGGAGATCGCCCTATTGACACATGGGAGGCCATGAAGAGGGTGATGAGGCGACGGTTTGTACCACCTCATTATTATCGAGATCTCTACCTTAAGTTGCAGGGACTTCGTCAAGGTTCCAAGAGTGTTGATGAGTATTACAAGGAGATGGAGATGGCTATGATTAGAGCCAATGTTGAAGAGGATCGGGAGGCAACCATGGCAAGGTTTTTGAATGGGTTGAACCGAGAGATTGCTGACCCAATCGAGCTACACCATTATGTGGAATTGGAGGATTTGGTTCATATGGCAATCAAAGTTGAGAGGCAGCTCAAGAAGGGTAGTTCAAGTTCGAGGTCAAGCCCACACAATCCAAGTACAACACCTTGGAGGTCGAACTATCCAAAGAAAGAAGACCAACCCACTTCATCATCTACACCAAAACCAGCCACCACAGCCACACCACCTCAAGGTAAAACAACTCCTACTAAGTCTCATTCTAGTGAGATAAGGTGTTTCAAATGTCAGGGGAGAGGACACATAGCAAGCCAGTGTCCAAACAAGAAAGTCATGGTGATTCGAGAAAGTGGAGAGATAGATTCTGAAGATGAAGATGATCTTGCTGACATGCCACCATTGGAAGATGCTTCTGACAATGAGTATGGGCCAGAATCTGGTGAGATGCTTGCACTAGTCACAAGGCGAGTCCTGAATTTGCAAGCAAAAGAAGAGGAAGAAGAGGTGCAGCGAGAGAACATCTTTCACACTCGTTGTCATGTGAGAGACAAGGTATGTAGTGTCATTATTGATGGAGGTAGTTGTACTAATGTTGCTAGTGCTTCCATGGTTGCCAAGCTGGGGCTTACAACGCTTAGGCATCCCTGTCCATACAAATTGCAATGGTTGAATGATAGTGTTGAAGTGAGGGTTACAAAACAGGTGCTAGTCTCATTTCGAATTGGCAAGTATGAAGATGAGGTGTTGTGTGATGTGGTTCCCATGCAAGCTGGACACCTCCTTCTAGGAAGGCCTTGGCAATTTGATCGGCGGGTGCAGCATGACGGCTTCACCAACAAGTATTCATTCACATTCCGTCAACGAACAATCACTCTAGCGCCTTTGACACCAAAGCAAGTGTATGAAGATCAAGTGAGGCTGCAAAAATTGAGTGACAAAAAGAAAATGAGTGAGCAAAAAGAGAGTGAAAAGATGAATGAGAGTGAGGAAAAAGAGAGACAAAGAGAGAAAAGTGTGGAATCAAGTGAGAGAAAACAAAATAATATTTATGCAAAAAAAAGTGAGGTTAAGAGAGCATTGTGTACAAAACAGCCCATGATTTTACTCATGTATAAGGAGGCTCTTTTAAATACTAACCAACTTGATTCTTCGCTGCCAAGTGTTGTTGTGTCTATTTTGCAGGAATTTGAGGATGTGTTTCCTGAGAAAGTACCACATGGATTGCCACCTGTTCGAGGAATAGAACATCAAATTGATTTTGTTCCAGGTGCTTCCATCCCAAACCGACCAGCCTACAGAAGTAATCCTGATGAAACAAAGGAATTGCAAAGGCAAATTGAAGAATTGATGGAGAAAGGGCATGTGAGAGAAAGCATGAGCCCTTGTGCTGTTCCAGTGATTCTAGTTCCCAAGAAGGATGGAACATGGAGGATGTGTGTTGACTGTCGAGCCATCAACAATATAACGGTAAAATATCGACATCCCATTCCTCGTTTAGATGACATGTTAGATGAATTGCATGGTTCTTGTGTGTTTTCCAAAATTGATCTTAAAAGTGGGTATCATCAGATACGTATGAAAGAAGGGGATGAGTGGAAAACTGCTTTTAAAACTAAACATGGATTGTATGAGTGGTTAGTCATGCCTTTTGGACTAACTAATGCACCTAGCACTTTCATGCGCTTAATGAATCATGTATTGCGTGCTTTCATTGGAAAATTTGTGGTTGTGTATTTTGATGATATTCTTATTTATAGTAAGAATTTACATGACCATGTTTTGCATTTGCATTCTGTTTTGGATGTTCTTAGGAAACAGAGTTTATATGCTAACCTCAGTAAGTGTACTTTCTGCACCGATAAGCTTGTTTTCCTAGGCTTTGTTGTAAGTGCTACAGGTATTCAGGTGGATGAAGAAAAGATCAAAGCCATCCAAGAGTGGCCGACCCCTACAACTATAGGTAATGTTAGAAGTTTTCATGGACTTGCTAGCTTCTACAGGAGGTTTGTGAAAAATTTTAGCACCATCGCCGCACCACTTACAGAAGTTATCAAAAAGAATGTGATATTTAAATGGGGTGAAGCTCAAGAGGAGGCATTTCAGCTACTGAAATAAAAGCTTACTCATGCTCCTTTACTTGCTTTGCCTAAATTTTCTAACACTTTTGAAGTTGAATGTGATGCTTTTGGAATAGGTATTGGCGCTGTTCTTATGCAGGATGGGAGACCGCTTGCATACTTTAGCGAAAAGCTAAGTGGGGCTGCCCTCAATTACCCCACCTATGACAAAGAATTGTATGCACTAGTGCGTGCTTTAGAAACATGGCAGCACTATTTGTGGCCAAAGGAGTTTGTGATTCGCACAGATCATGAATCCTTGAAACATTTGAAAGGCCAACACAAGCTCAACAAGAGACATGCAAGATGGGTTGAGTTCATTGAGACATTTCCTTATGTCATTCGCTATAAACAAGGTAAGGAGAATGTGGTTGCTGATGCCCTTTCTCGCAGGTATGCCCTAATCTCCACTCTTGATGCTAAATTACTTGGGTTTGAACACATAAAGGAGCTGTATTCTGCTGACCATGATTTTGGGGAAATTTATGGTGTTTGTGAAAAATCTGCTGAAGGAAAATTTTATAGGCATGAGGGTTTCTTGTTTAGGGAGCATAGGTTGTGTGTACCTAATTGTTCTTTGAGAGATTTGCTAGTTAGAGAGTCCCACGGGGGAGGGTTGATGGGACATTTTGGAGTTGCTAAGACCCTAGCTATGTTGCAAGAGCACTTCTTTTGGCCCCACATGAAACGAGATGTTGAGCGAATTTGTGGTAGGTGTGTCACTTGTAGGCAAGCTAAATCAAGAGTTCAGCCAAATGGCCTTTACACACCCCTACCTATCCCTAGTTCACCATGGGTTGACATTTCAATGGATTTTGTGTTGGGTTTACCTAGAAGTAAGCGTGGGAGGGATTCAATCTTTGTGGTTGTAGACAGATTTTCTAAGATGGCTCATTTTATTCCTTGTCATAAAACTGATGATGCCTCTAACGTTGCAGATTTGTTCTTTAGGGAGATTGTGAGATTACATGGTATGCCTAGAACAATTGTATCAGATAGGGATGCCAAGTTCTTAAGCTATTTTTGGAAAACATTGTGGGCAAAACTTGGGACAAAACTATTATTTTCTACTACTTGTCACCCTCAAACCGATGGTCAAACAGAAGTAGTTAATAGGACCCTATCCACCTTGTTGAGGGCTATCATAAGTAAAAATATTAAGACTTGGGAAGATTGTTTGCCACATGTTGAGTTTGCTTATAATCGTTCAATGCATTCTGCTACTAAATTTTCACCATTTGAAATTGTTTATGGTTTTAATCCTCTAACTCCTTTGGATTTATCACCTTTACCTGTTTCTGAGCATTTGAATTTAGATGGCGAGAAGAAGGCAGAATTTGTGAAGAAAATCCATGAGAGGGCGCGACTCAACATAGAGAGAAGGACTGAACAATACATTAAGCAAGCTAACAAGGGTCGTCATAAGCAGGTTTTTGAGCCCGGTGATTGGGTATGGTTACACATGAGGAAAGAGCGATTCCCAACACAAAGGCGTTCAAAATTGCTACCTCGAGGAGATGGTCCATTTCAAGTACTTGAAAGGATCAATGACAATGCCTACAGACTCGATTTACCAGGTGAGTATAATGTTAGTGCTACTTTTAATGTTTCTGATTTGAGTCCTTTTGATGCAGGTGACGATTTGAGGTCAAATCCTTCTAAAGAGGGGGGGAATGATGAGGACAACAATACCCAAGTATCAAGTCAAGTTCCAGTTGGTCCAGTGACGAGGGCACGAGCCAAGAGATTCAAGGAAGAACTTAACAGCCTAGTCCACAAAGTCCTAAAACAAGAGGAGACCGTGGTCAACATTGAAGGAGAACAAAGACTTGTCTTACTCATCAAAGTTGACTGAGTTTAGGAGCTTAATGAGTCTTTTTATTTTTAGTCACGTTTTTTAGTCTTTGTTTATTTTGCGATAAGTCAAACATTTGACTTGTGTGAGTCCAATAGTCCTTTTGTCTTTAATTTTCGGTTTTCATGAGGAAGACAAAAGGCTTGTCTTTAATTTCGGTTTTCATTAGGAAGACAAAGGGGCTGTCCTTAATTTTTCGGTTTCATTAGGAAGACCAAGGGTCTTGTTTTCATGTAATTTTCGTCCTTATAAGGACTGCCAAAACAATGTGAAAAATCAGATTATGTTGAATGAAATTGTGAGTTTATTTCTTCTTGAGTTTTTGAAGAAACTTTTGAACTTATCAAGGAGATTCCTTGTGGCGTTCATCCTGACTTATCAAACGGATTCCATCCCCGTTTGTGGCGTCTTCCTCATACCAAGGTTCGTGCTTGGCTAAGCATTGGGTCGCGGTTCCATTCCAATCTCGTGTGTTCTTGGTGGCTGTTCCATATTTGGTGTCGGGTTTCGTCACACTTGTTGGCGTGGTTCGTATCAATTGTTCTTGCTGAGCTGCGACCCTCTAGAACAGATTGGAGGCCAGAAAGAGGGGCGGGCCGCGGCATGCCCTAGATAGGGCCGCGACGCGCGTGCCCTATTCTGGGGTTGGAGGTCTCTGGTTGGGGGCGGGCCGCGGCATGGCCTCATGGGGCCACGGTGCTTAGGGAATTTTTGGGCTTTAAAGAGGTTTTAGGCTTGGGAATCCAAAAGTTAAGGCTCGGGATGGATTTTATCACCCGGATTGATAGAATTCAAGGTCTCGGAGACTAGAATTATGACCCAAAGTTATTTAATGGATTAGAACTTGATGGATGGATATTGTTGGTGCATTGTGACTAGGGTTTCAGCAAGGCTCGGACTAGGGGACTGTGCTTGGGACATCGGTGCTTGGAAAGCTCGGGACACAGGTAAGAAAACTTCTGTTTCCGTAGAGCTTGTGTTGCAGGGCACGACCCTATATGATTGTGTTGCATGGCGTAGCCCCTTTGATTGAGTTTATACGTGTTTAAGTATCTGATTAATTATGCTATGTGTGCATATATATGAATGAACGGCAAGAGCCGGGAATGGCGAGGGCCGAGAACGGAAAAGGCCGGGAATGGCGAAGGTCGAGAGCGGCGAGGACGAGAACGGCAAGGGGCTGGGAGCAATGTTTAGCACATGGAGTGCGAGTTTCTAGGGCGTGACCCTAAGGGATACCTGGGATATCCTCACGGTACAAACCACGAACCCAGGGCCTGGTAAAGTGCCTGGGATGGCATGGACCCCGTATACCTATGATATATGTACTTAAAGCTAAGGACCTATTGTAGGGGGGATGCAGATGATTCTTAGCTAGTGTAGTGGATACCACTCAGGTCGTGCCAGTGGGACCAGAACAGATCAGATTAGTCTGTGAGTTTCTAGATGTGTTTCCAGAGGATCTGTCAGGGTTACCTCCACACAGGGAGATATAGTTTGTGATTAAACAAGCGCTAGGGGCAGAGCCAGTGTCTAGGGCACCTTCTAGGATTGCTCCGGCAGAGCTGAAGGAACTAAGGGTTCAGTTACAAGAGTTACTAGACTTGGGTTTTATCAGGCCCAGTTTCTTGCCATGGGGCGCACTAGTTCTCTTTGTGAAGAAGAAAGATGGTTCTCTATAGGTGTGTATCGATTATAGAGAACTGAACAAGTTGGCTATCAAGAACAGGTATGCCCTGCCAAAGATGGATGATCTGCTTGATCAGTTACAGGATAGGACGATACTCTCCAAGATAGATCTTTGATCTGGTTATCACCAGCTGAAGATCAGGGAGGAGGATATACCGAAGAAAGCTTTCCGTACCAAGTACGAGCATTATGAGTTTTTGGTGGTATCATTTGGACTGACTAATGCCCCAACAACATTTATGGATCTGATGCACAAAGTGTTCAAAGATTACCTGGATCAGTTTGTGATCGTCTTTATCGATGATATACTGGTATACTCTCAATTAGAGACAGAGCATGAGCAGCATCTCGGATTAGTACTACCGAGGCTGAGAGAACACAAGCTGTATGTGAAATTCAAGAAGTGCGAGTTTCGGTTTCCACATGTGACTTTCTTAGGTCACATAGTTAGTAAAGATGAAATTATGGTGGATCCAGCAAATATTGAGTCAGTCAGAGATTGACCAAGTTCGAAGAATGCTTCAGAGATCAAAAGTTTCTTGGGATTGGTAGGTTATTACAGGTGCTTTGTGGAGGGATTTTCCAAGATTGTGTCACCACTGACAGAGTTGACACACAAGAATCAGAGGTTCATATGGTCAGACAGGTGTGAAGACAGTTTCCAGAGACTGAAGAAGAATTTAATCATCGCTCCAGTTCTGAGTCTTCCTACAGACCAGGACAAGTTTGTGGTTTATTGTGACGCCTCGAGGCAAGGCCTAGGTTGTGTCCTTATGCAGACAGGGAAGGCGATTGCCTATGCATCATGTCAGTTGAAAGAGTATGAGCAGAGGTACCCCGCACATGATCTGGAACTTGCAGTAGTGGTTTTTGCACTCAAGGTGTGGCGACACTACTTGTATGGTGAGAAGTGTGAGATATACATAGATCTTAAAGAGTTTGAAATACTTCCTCACCCAGAAGGATTTGAACATGAGGTAGAGACATTGGTTAGAGCTGGTGAGTGATTATGATTGTGAAATCCTCTATCACCCGTGGAAAGCCAACATGGTAGCAGATGCCTTAATCTGGAAGGGTACAAGACAGTTGTATAGTGCTAGGCAGATATCCATGGAGTTAGATGAGGATATGACTAGAGCAAGAATTGAGCTAGTGGTGGACCAGTTAGCCAACATCACCTTCCAGTCTACTCTTTTGGAGAGGATTAAGGAGAAGCAGTTGAGTGACCCACAGTTGGGAAAGATCAGAGGGGACGTCCCAACTGGAGTAGCTAAGGACTATAGAGTGTCAGACATGGGTTTATTCTGGATGGACATTGGGATCAGACGGGAGATTCTGGATGAATCTCATACTACCCCTTATTCTCTACATATAGGCACCACGAAGATGTACCAGGATCTGAAAGCCTTATATTGGTGGCGTGGGATGAAGAGGGATGTGACTGAGTACGTGGTGAAGTGCCTGACCTGTCAGCAGGTCAAGGCAGAGTACCAGAGACCAGCAGGGCTGTTACAGCCTCTGGATATCCCAAAGTGGAAATTGGAGGATATCACGATGGGTTTTGTGGTAGGATTGCCCAGGAGAGTGGGCCAACACGATTCAATCTGGGTCATCTAGGATCAGTATACGAAATCAGCTCACTGTCTACCAGTAAGGACAAAATACACAGTTGACCAGTATGCAGATTTCTATGTGAGAGAGATAATTCACCTTCATGGGACTCCGAGATCTATCGTGTCTGATAGGGGCCTTATCTTTACTTCCAAGTTTTAGGGAAGTTTACAGAAGGTGATGGGTACACAGCTGAAGTTTAGTAAAACTTATCATCCTTAGACCGATGGTCAATCTGAGAGAACTATCTAGATACTGGAGGACATGCTGAGAGCATGTGTATTGGACTTTGAAGGATCCTGGAGTAAATATTTGCCTCTGATAGAGTTTTCCTATAATAACAGCTACCAGTCGACTATTGGAGTGGCACCTTATGAGATGATGTATGGTAGGAAGTGCAGATCGCCCATTCACTGGGATGAGATGGGTGAGAGGAAATATTTGGATCTTGAATCGGTTTAGAGGATCAATGAGGCTATTGAAAATATTAGAGCTCGGGTGCTTGCGTCTCAAAGTAGAGAGAAGAGTTATTCAGACCCAAAGCGGAGGAACGTGGAGTTCCAAGTGGGAGACTATGTCTTCCTTAAGGTTTTACCATTGAGATGGGTGAAGAGATTTGGGAAGGAGGGCAAGCTGAGCCCTAGATTTGTTGGACCATTTGAGATCCTTGAGTGGATCAGTCAGGTGGCCTATAGGTTGGCCTGACACCCTGCACTGTCTAGTGTGCACAACGTATTTCATATTTCCATGCTGAGAAAGTATGTATCAGATGGAACTCACGTGTTGAGTTACGAGGATCTGGAACTGGAGACGGATTCGTCCTATGAGGAGCAACCTATTCAGATTTTAGACAAGAAGGACAAGGTCGAGGAAGCGACTTGGGAGCTGGAGGCAGATATGCAGAATCGGTATCCCGAGCTGTTCAGGTAAAATTTCGAGGACAAAATTTCTATAAGGAGGGGATAGTTGTAATGTCCAAAATTACCTAATAAGGCTTAGGGCCTTGATTAGGGGGGCAGGATGGCAGTTTATGAGAAGTTATGTGTTTATGTGATACATATGTGTGTAATTATGCGATGATGTGAGTTATATGATAATATGACTAGATATGCATATTTAGGTGCATTAAATATGAATATGGGCTCGTTTCTTATTAGAAAGGCAATTTTTGTAATTTGGCCCGTTATGGGTATATTTTGAATATATGTGTGAGACCACATTATTATGTGGATATACTTGGGTTACTTGACACGAGACGATCCTAGGGAGCAATTAGTGGGAAAGTCACAACGGGACCTAATACCCGACTCGGGGCGAGTCAAGGGGTATTTTGAGTATCTAGTGTGTTAGCGGGTTATCTGGTAATGCTAATAAATATTCGAGGATATATTTGGAGTTAGTGAGATTATGAGGGAATTTGGGGGAGTTTGACCATTTTTCCCTCAGGGACATTTTTGGTACCCCAAGCCTCGGGATTTCCTTAAGGTTTCTTAGAGTTTAAGTAAACCTCACAAACATGAAAATAGAGGAAAATGTGTTCAACATACTCTCTCTCTCTCTCTCTCTCTCTCTCTCTCTCTCGTTCACACGCTCACTCAAATTCCTTAGGACTCACTCAAATTCCTTAGGAATTCTTGCGATTTAGGAGGAAATCGAGGCTAGCTTAGGCTCGGGATTTAATGGGGAGAAGCTCAGCATCATTTGGAACAATTGATGTAACGATTTCAAGCCTTGAATCCCTTTGTTTTTTTTCTAGTTTTTAGTTAAGTTTTGGAGTTTAGAAACTCAGTTTTGAATTTTGGGATTTGATGGAGGCTTGGCCAAGTTTAGGCTTGGGTTTTGTGTGCTTTGAGGTGATGAGTTGATTGGGAACTTTACCTTGAGGATTTAGCTATGTTTGGATAGATTTTTGGTGGGTTTTGGCTTGAAGAAAATGGGGAAATTTATGACTTTTTCATGGCAAGCTGCGACCCTGTTCTTGGGGTGTCGCAACTTTCATGAACAGGAAGGAGAAGGAGGTGCCAAACCTCCATTTTAGCCACAGAGGAAGTACGGTTGCGCCACGGTGTGTGTCGAAACAGAGGATAGCCTTAGGCTCTTTGACTTGGGGCCGATTGTATCTCCTTTGTTTTGAGCCGCACCGCTTGAAGGGTTTTTGAGCCCCGGGAGGGTTTTGAGTGCGGGAACTCAAACCTAAGTGCTCGAGATCGATTCTACTTCCCGATTTAGTAGAATTCGACGTCTCGGAGGCTAGGACTCAGTCCGGAAGGCTTTATTCGCTCATTTTGACAAGATTCTTTATTGGTTGTGACTAGGTTGTCGCTAGGGGCTCAGAACCAGGATCGTGCTCGAGGGTCGTTCTTAATACACATTGCACTCAAACCTAAGGTAAGAAAAATGCACCCAATACGTGATATATGTGATTAGGGCTTGGCTCAGTTGTTGATTATAACTATGAATTGGGCTCAGCTACTAAGAATGAACAAGATTTAGGTTATGCTTGAATGATCTGTGTCTAGATAATTGTCTAATGAATGATTTCCTTGTTTGTATAAGTAGGGCTCATCCCCGTTAAGGAACATGGTTATTACTATGTTTGGGTTTTATTGGTTATGATACAATGATTTATATGTATGCATACTTGTATTTTCTAAAGTATGCTTATCTATATCTGTATCTGTTTTTGGGGTTATTTGAATGTTTGATTAAATCCTTGACTTATTAGTCAAGGGCGGGAATAGCGCGAAGCGCGCTAGTCGACTGACCCTATGGTCGTTGGAAAACAAAGCTCTTGGCTAGCTTTATGGTTAGTTACTCAGAGCTAAGGGTGATAAGGGTATTTTGGATATTATATTTGTTATCCTTTTGCACTTAGATATTGTTCATTTCAAGTGTTGTTAGGTGTTCTTAGCTTTGTTTTACGAGTCTTTGAATTTTAGGCCATAAAATACTTTATAAGGTATTATTGATGAATTTGATATATTTTTTTGGTTAGGAGTGGATGTACAATGATAGGATTCGAGAAAATGAAGTTTGGAACAAGTTTGAAGTGTTTTAAAAGTCCCTAAATCCGAGGTTCGAGCATAAAGTTGAAGATTATGAAGAAAAAGCATGCAAGCAAAATTTGGTGAGTGGTCGCGGCCACCAACATTTACTGGTTGTGTCCTAGGAGTCAGAGAGTAGTGGCTGCGGCCTCCGTGTGAAACTGGCCTAGAAACACCCCGTGGTCGCAGCCACCTGGAATCAGTGGTCGCAGTTGTGCGACAATTTTTTTCTTAAAATTTCAATTTTAAATGTAATTTTTGGTGGGCTATAAAAGGGATTAGGGTTAACTTTTATTAGAACTTTGGATTGCGAATTTTAGAGGCTACAGCAGCAGAGGAGGAGAAAAGGCATCAGCAATAACATTCTTCAATCTATTTTTTCTTTATTCTCAAAACTCTTTTATTTTCATTGAATATTTATGTTTATGAATATGATTATGGATTAGTTTTCTTTATATTTGAGGGTTATTTCAAAACCCTAGACGTGAGATCTTTAATGTATTGATGAATTTTATTCCTTCTATTCCCTTATATTGAATTGCTTTTTTTTTTTTTTTTTTTTTTTTTTTCTATTTGAATGTTATGAATCTTGTACAATCTTGTTTATATGGCCACTAATTAGAGTTTTGAATTGTTCTGCTATCATCTTAGGATTTCTATTCACCTAATACTTTAGGATTCTAAGTAGAGTGATAAATTGCTATTAGAGTATTGTGACAGGTATTTTGATTGTGATGAAAAATAGAACCTAGGTTAAATGAACTGCATGCTTAATGAATTTTTTGCCTAGATTAACCTATTTCCATAGAGTGCAATGCTTTTACTAGGTTAAATAGATTGCATGCAAAATGGGTTTATTACTGGGTAAAAAGGGTTAATTAAGGGCGCTTAGCATTAATTAAGTACAATAGGGAAACTGGGATAATTGACTGCTTAAGTGTTATCTGTGGGGTTAATAGTTTAATTGGGATTATGGAATATTATTCGTCATTGTTGATAGATTGATTATCAAAGGTGGAGAGTAATTCTTGACTATTTCTTTAATATCGTTATATCCGTAGTTATTCAATATTTGATATTTATTTCATTTTATGTTTTCAGTTGTTAAAACTAAAACCACTTTCTAAATTCAGTATACTTCTTATTTTGAATAATAATTTGATCATAGTCCTCGTGGGTTCGACCCTTATTTACTGCTATACTGAAGTAGCTAGTGTAAGTGAATAAAAAAATGTATTTAAATTTGATACAGCATACGACACCCATCAAATTTTTGGCGTTGTTGCCGGGGACTATTGTAAGTCGTTTTTATTATTCAATTTAATTAACTACATACTCACTAGTTTAATTTTTTTTATTACAAGTGTATATGTCTAGCGACGATACTCAAGAAAGACTACAAGCCATAAAGCAATATCTTGAGACATCGTTGTCCCGCTCTTCAAGGAATATCACTGACAATCCACTCTTTCAACCTTCAAAGAGAATCAATCAAGTACAAATACCATTACCATCTGACGACAATTCTGACTCTAAAACATCAGTTAAGTCTCAGATGGCGCAGGAAAGGACATTGAAAGAGTTGGCAGTGCCGAATCTAGACCATCAACCTTGTGTATTCAATATCAAGCGTTGGATGTTAACTTTGAACTCAAGTCGGGCCTCGTACATTTACTACCACCTTTCCATGGGCTACCAAGAGAGGACCCGAATAAGCATCTGATAGAATTTCACATAGTCTGCTCTAGTTTGAAACCAACTTTAGTAACAGAAGAGCAGATTAAACTAAGAGCATTTCCATTTTCTTTGAAGGATAGTGCAAAGGAATGGCTCTATTACCTTCCTCCTGGAACTGTTGATACTTGGAATGAAATGAAGACATTGTTCTTGGAGCGTTACTTCTCAGCATCTAAGGTTGGTAGTATAAGGAAGGAAATCTGTGGCATTCGCCAACAGACTGGGAATCATTATATGAGTATTGGGAGAGATTTAAGAGGCTATCTCCTAGCTGCCCCCACCACCAAATAAGTGAACAACTCCTGATCCAATACTTTTATGAAGGACTATTTCCATTGGACAGGAGCATGATTGATACAGCAAGTGGGGGAGCATTGGTGGACAAGACCCCTGCTACAGCTAGGAGTTTAATTTCTAATATGGCAGATAATTCTCAACAGTTTGGAGTTCGAAAAGAAGTTTTAGTTAAGGGATTAAATGAGACAAACTCTAAAGTAGAGAAGTAGCTTGCACAGTTAACTAGTATGGTTCAACAAATGGCTTTAGGTCAGCAAGTGAGACCTTGTGGCATATGTCAGTTGGTGGGGCATCCTACTGATGCATGTCCCACACTTCAAGAGGATACCAATGAGCATGTAAATGCAATGGGGGGATTCCTAGGGAAACCTAGGCAAAGGTATGACCCTTATGCTATAACTTTTAACAAAGGATGGAAGGAACATCCTAATCTTCGATATGGGAATCAACAACAAATTGTACCTACTAGACCACCAGGGATTCCTTATCAACAAAGGCAACAACAAACCTATACACCCTAGCCTCAACAACCTATTATCTCATAAGCTCAAGATCCATCAATGGCAGATAAAAACGTTAGTAGCCTCCAATATACAAACTCAAGTACTTCTTCAAGGCGCTCATGAGTCCCTAAAAAATTTAGAGAACATAATGACTTTTGCATTCTTGATATGGAAGATGACTCAGTTGCATGTTCTACACCAGTATTATTAGGAGAACATTCTTAATGACAACTAGAACTAAGATAGATGTTCATGAGGGAACTTTGACCATGGAGTGTGATGCTGAGGTGATTCATTTTAATATTTTTAAGGCTATGCGGTATCCAAGTGATGTTCATTCAGTTTCTTCAATTGATATTCTGGACTCATTGTCAAAAAGAATTTTGGATTTACATGGAGAGGATGGGTTAGATGTTGTTTTGAGGGAACCAATAGAATTGAAGAAAGATAATGTCACTACTGAAGTAAAGGAGACAATGGTTGCACTTAATAGTGGTGGAGAGGTTTCTAAGCAGGTGTCGTTCTTAGAGTTGCCTGTTTCTCATGAGAAACTTCAACCATTTGTTAAATCACTACCCAAGCTTGAATTAAACCACTACCGAAGTATCTCAAATATGTTTACTTGGGTGAAAAAGTGACATTGCCGGTTATTATCACCACACAACTTACCCAAGTACAAGAGGATCGTTTGATAAGGGTACTTCGGGAATACAAAATAGCCATAGGGTGGACCATAGCAGATATCGAGGGAATAAGCCCAACTATGTGTATGCACCATATTCTCCTTGAAGATGGATCCAAGCCTTCTAGAGAAGCTCAACGAAGGTTAAATCCACCTATGATGGAGGTAGTTAAGAAGGAGATACTGAAGCTCTTAAGTGTGGGTGTGATTTAACCTATTTCAAATAGAAAGTGGGTGAGTCCAGTTCAAGTAGTTCCTAAGAAATTAGGCATCATTGTGGTAAAGAATGATGAGGATAAGTTAGTGCCCACGAGATTCCAAACATGTTGGCAAGTTTGTATTGATTATAAAAAGTTGAACACTGCAACTAGAAAAGACCACTTCCCTTTGCCATTCATCGATCTAATGCTTGAAAGATTAGCAGGACATACTTATTACTGCTTTCTTGATGGTTATTCAGGTTATAATCAGATTTTTGTTGTCTTGAAGACCAAGAGAAGACCACATTAACATGCCCATTTGACACATTTGCTTTTCATAGAATGCCATTTTGATTATGCAATGCTCCTGCCACTTTTCAACGATGTATGGTTAGTATTTTCTCAGATTACATAGAGAACATCATAGAAGTGTTTATGGATGATTTCAGTGTCTATGGTGATTCTTTTGATAAGTGTCTCCACAACTTAACTCTAGTTCTTAAGAGATGTATTGAAACTAATCTTGTATTGAATTGGGAGAAGTGTAACTTTATGGTGCAACAAGGTATTGTTTTGGGGCATGTTATTTCGGAAAAGAGGATTGGAGTGGACAAGGAAAAAATTGATCTCGTTCGTTCTCTTCCGCCACCATCAAGTGTGAAAGAAATAAGATCATTTCTTGGCCATGCAGGATTCTATAGTTGGTTTATAAAGGATTCCTCAAAGATTGCTTCTCCCCTTATGCAATCTTCTTCAAAAGGATGTGGCATTTGAATTTAATGATAAATGTTTGTTTGCATTCAACAAATTGAAGGAATCCTTGACATCAACTCCTATTATTCAGCTACCGAATTGGGAGTTACCATTTGAAATAATGTGTGATGCTAGTGATTATGCAGTAGGAGCGATCCTTGGGCAAATAGTTGGTAAGGTTCCTCATGTTATATACTATGCCTCTCAGACTCTTAATGATGCTCAGTTGAATTACTCTACTATGGAGAAAGAGCTTTTAGCGGTCATCTTTTCTCTAGAAAAGTTTCGGTCTTACTAGATTGGAACTAAAGTTATTATTTACATTGACCATGTAGCTCTTAAATATTTACTAGCTAAGAAAGAAGTGAAGCCCAGACTTATTCGGTGGATTTTACTTCTTCAAGAATTTGATCTTGAAATAAAAGATAAGAAAGAGTCAGAAACTTTGGTGGCTGATCATTTACTGACGAACAACTCCTAGCTCTTAAAGAAGTTGTTCCATGGTTTGCTAATATTGTTAATTATTTAGCCACTAAAGAGTTACCAAGAGACCTTACACAAGCTCAAAAGAACAAGATTAAGCATGATGCTAAGTTTTATATTTGGGATGAGCCTTATTTATGGAAACATTGTGTTGATCAAGCCATTCGAAGGTGTGTTCTCGATTATGAATTTCATCTATCATTGCTTTCTCACATTCTCATGCTTGTGGAGGTCATTTTGACCAAAAAGAACAACCCATAAAGTACTTGACAACCATTGTTATTGTCCTACCATCTTTAAAGATTCATATGCATATTGCAAGGAATGTGATCGTTGTCAATGAGTTGGTAATATTACTTCTAGGGATCAAATACTCCAAAATTCCATAATTATTATCGAGATTTTGGATGTATGGGGCATTGATTTTATGGGACCATTTCCATCGTCATTCAGTTTTGAGTATATTCTTTTAGCAGTGGGTTATGTGTCTAAGTGGGTGGAAGCAAAAACAACTAATGCACGCAATTCTAAAACAGTGGTTGAATTCATTCGATCGAATATCTTTGTGAGATTTGGCACTCCAAGGGAAATAATTAGTGACCAAGGTACTCATTTATGCAATAAAACAATTGAAGCTTTATTTCGGCGCTATCAAGAGACTAATAAAGTAACCACTGCCTACCATCCACAAGAAAATGGCCAAGCCGAGGTATCGAATAGAGAAGTCAAGTCTATTCTTGAAAAGATGGTGAATCCAAATAGAAAGGATTGGAGTATATGATTAGATGATGCTCTATGAGCATATCACACGACCTACAAGATACTTCTTGGTATGTCGCCATATCGGTTGGTGTATGGAAAGCCTTATCATTTACTGGTTGAATTGGAGCATAAAGCTTGTTGGGCTGTGAAAAGGTGTAAGATGGAGATGGACAATCCAGGCCAACAAATAATGCTGCAATTGCAAGAGCTGGAGGAGATTCGTAATGATGCTTATGAGAGCTCTAATATTTACAAAGAAAAAAACAAAGTCTTTCATGATCGAAATAGAATTATTCGAAAAACGTTTGACACGGAACAGAAAGTATCATTATATCATTCTATTTCGATGGGTTGGACCATTCATAGTGGTACATCATTATCCTCATGGAGCGGTAGAAATTTCAATTCCATCAACAGGAAAAATACTCAAGGTAAATGGCCAGAGATTGGAGCCTTATTATGAGTCTTTTGAGGAGGAACAAGCTACTGTGATTCACCTCTTCGATCCAGAATATGTTGATGAGGTATGAAAATATTTTACGTCGAGCTAGCGACGTTAAACTTAGCTAAAGTTCATGTATTTTATTTTATTTTTAAGACATTTTCGTTTAATTTATTTTTTTCCATGTATTTTTTTTCTTTTTGAACCTAGTTTTAATATATATTTTTTATTTATTTTAGAACCGTGAAAATCGTGAAATTTTTTTTTGGCCCAAATGGCCTGTAGCCGCGCCCAGCCCTATTCCAGGCCGCGGCTTGGAGAACAGAACGTAATGACCGCGACCACCAATAAGCCCAAGGCGCAGCCACTGTGCGATTTCAGCAACAAATTTTTAAAACCCCCATTTCATTTCTTTTCCAGTTCCCAAACAAACAAAGACCCCAAAACCGAAAAAACTCTCATTTTCACACAAAATTTCATCACTTCTCTCTCATTTCCACTCATATTATTCCACAAAATCATCACATTTTCATCATCAATCTTCATTTTTTTTACCATTTTTCATCTATTCTCACCAAAATCCTCATCTTCTAAAAAAATCCCCTTTCAAAACCTAAAGTCCCATAATTCCAAATTTTACAATTGAGGTTCTTCCACTATTTTCAAGGTGCTTCATTGACACAATAAGGCTTTCAAATACTTTCTATAGTCAATCACAAGTAAGTAGATTTTCTTGATTATTTGATTATTGGGTTTTGATTATTGAAGAATAAGATTTGGGGTATTTTGGATTATATGATTTTTGGTGGATGAGTTACTTATATATTGTGATCATTGGCTTAGATTAAGTGTTTATGTTGTTATACTAGTGATGATCTCAAATTTAGGGAGATTGAATTACTACAACATAACTTTCAACTATTGGATTTGTCTATGCCTACTAAGTGTTTAATGAAAGTTCTAAGAGAAGTCTGTTTCCGTTTTAAGGGGAATTGATTGAATATTTTTGAAGAGGAAGTTTTTACTTGCTTAGTTGATATTTGGTGGGAGTAATTAGAGGAGTTTGAATTGATATTTTTGGGGTATCTTGAATTATTGCTTAATTATTTGTGTTAAAGGAAGCTTATCCCTGAATTTTGAAGTGAAGAATGGCACCAAAGAGATTTAGAAAGAATACCAAAGGTGCTTCCTCATCTGAGGTTCAATTTGATGCCAATAAATTTATTTCTGAGGAGGCATTCAAATACTATCAAGATGCGATAGTGAAACAGAAAATGATGATTGAAGGAGGTTTGATATGGAGATTTGTCATGGGCATCCATCCATTGCTGAGCAGATTGAGAAAAGACATTGGACAAAACTTTGCTCACAACCTGATGATGCAGTAATCCCTATAGTAAGAGAGTTTTATGCTAATGGAATTTCTCAAGTCACAGCTATGGCTACAGTGAGAGGTGTTAATGTGAATTTCTCAAGTGCAACCATAAATCAATTTTATGGGCTTCCTAGCATAGACAATGATGAGTATAGCCAAATAGTTCATAATCCTAACTTTAATGAGATTATCCAATTTTTGTGCAAGCCAAATACCCAATGGAAGTTAACTTAAACATGTCATCCCATTAAGTTTGAGCGAGAGGCGATGGGAGTTATTGAAGCCTGGCATAAGTTTATTAATGCAAAGTTATTTCACACTAAACATACCAGTGATGTGAATGTGGATGCTACCATACTTTTATATGCCATCTTGAAGGGGAAACAATTGATGTGGGGCGCATTATCAAAGCCTCCATTCAGAACAGTTTCAGACATGTTTCTAAGGGGTTCTACCATCCCCATCTCATTATTGCCATGTATGCTCAAGCTGGTGTGAAATGGGATCCTTCAGAGCCTTTGTTGCAGCCCATGCATATACTGAATAGATCCTCCATCACTCGCTTCAAGGTCACTGACACTGCAGGGGCTAGCTCATCTTGTAATGACCCAAAATCACTAATATGGCTTAAGGGCCTTTGATTAGTGTGTCAGGAGGGCATAATTAGTTTATGTGTGAATTTATGGATTTAATGCATGATTACATGATAAGCATGCTTGTATGATGCCATGAGCTTATGTATTTATAGGCTCAGGATCGTACAAACTGAAATCCCTCATAATCGGGATATTTCTGTTACTATCACAATATTTAATTAATAATAACATTTAAAATACAACAATATGCGACTTCTTTGGGATAATCTGAGAGATTTCCGCGTAGGTACGACTAATTCTACCCGAAGCCATTACTGGAATTTTGCTTGCATAACGATGATTTGTCTAGTCGGCCAACTTCACCCCTTTAAGAAAGTCTGGTCGGCCAAAACACTCGACTGGTCGGCCAAAACAGCTGACTGGTCGGCCATGCACTGCACCGGTCGGCCAAATACTTCACTGGTCGGCCAAACACTTAACTGGTCGGCCAAACACTTCACTGATTGGCCAAACACCTAACTGGTCGGCCAAACACTTAACTGGTCGGCCAAGACAGATGACTGGTCAGTCAAAAATCTTTACTGGTCGGACAGAAATTCTACTAGGTCGGACAAATCACTTCCAAACCAGATAAGAAATTTTCATATCAGTAATATCACCAGATTAATCTAAAACCTTTGACTCAGCCATTTCTTGCCATTCATCACTTTTATTGCCACGTCATCGTTTTCAAATTTTGGGGATAACATTTGCCCCCCAAGTTTATTATATGATATACGCACATAATAGACTTTTTTCTCCAACTCCTAACAACATAAAAAAAACTGACTTTACACATTCTCCCGCCTCTGCAACAAACCACGACGTCTTACCAGAGCACGACCATTGCAGTTAATTGCTCTCACTTGTGGGAGAGAGAATAGCCAAGAGAATTCCAAGAATCTAAAGGTAAGTGAAAATTTCCACTCTTCCCTTTAAATAAACCCATAAGTGCTCACAATCTATAAGCCAAAAGGAAAAGGCTCACAAACCTCTCCATTTCATCTTGGCTGTGACCTCCCAAAGCCTCTCCTCCTCTTGGCCGAAATCCTCCAAGAACTCCAAGAAGGGCTCCACTTTTCTTCAAGAAAATCCAAGGGTTCCTCAAGAAATCAACACCTATTCAAGACATTTGGGTAAGCTCTTCTTCCTCATCTCCATTTGTAGGTTTCTTTTTTCTTAAAGCTTGAAAAATCCCTTGTATGCCGAAACCCCCTTTAGAAAATACTCTTGGATTTGTGTATGAATCTTTGGTGAATGATGCATATTGTGGCTGTTTTGATGTAGTTTAGGCTATGGGTAAATCAATTTTGTCTCCAATTTCATGAAAATTTGAAGAAAAAATAAAATTTCACCCCAAATTGCATATCTGGGTTTATGGGTATTTGATGAGCAAATAAAATCCCTAGAACTTCATGAACCTTTCAAATCCCACATTTTGATCTTGTTGTAGTGTCCTATGAGTAAGAAAAATGTGTTTGTGTCCATGCCTTTTGAGATTTGTGGTCTTCTAAAAAATGGTTTATTAGACAATATGCACATGGCCGATCGGTCATTACCAATTATTTGAACATTCGGACATGCCCCTAAACCGATTGGGCATGCCTCCTCCTGCTCGGATACAAGCGCCTTCGGCTCAAACTGGTGCCCCAAACTGCTCGGACTACACGCAAACTGATCGGACTAGCCCAGCCCCTCGGATGCGCACCTCTAGCCGCTCGGACACCACGCAGTTGCTCCTCGGAATCAGGGCGGAGCTCCTCGGATGTGCACACAGCAACTCCTTGGCACCAGCTTCTCGGACACGCACATATCTCCTCAGATGTGCGGCTATTGTAGCTCTTCAGATGTGTGCCAGCAGCTCCTCAAATGCACCCGCAACAACTCCTCAGCGCCTGCTTCTCGGACATGCGCATACGAAGCAAAGCCGCTCGGACATGTGGTGCAACCGCTCGGACTAACCAAGTCGATCGGTCATCATACCATCCACCCGGACATGCCGCAGCTCCGCTCGAACACCGCGCCCATCCGCTCGAGCATGCCGCAGCTCCGCTCGGACACCGCGCCCATCCGCTCAGGCATGCCGTAGCTCCGCTCGGACACCGCGCCCATCCGCTAGGGCATGCCGTAGCTTCGCTTGGACACTTGAATGCCCCCAAGCCTTTGGGTTTGTAAAAAATTCCCCATACACTTTAGGGATCAAAATTTCTTTTTCCCTCATACACTTTTATTTTGGGGAGTAAAATATATTTTTACTACCCAGAAAAATATTTTCCGAGCAGTAAATAAATATTTTTTCCTTTGCACTGATTGATTTATGTTTGTTTGGTTACTCACCTCTCCATACTTTCTTTTTTGTAGATGAATCGCTTTGACTACAGGGGAGGTGACAACCATACAAACTTTGACACTTCAATTCCCCAATCAAGCGACACTCCTCAAAGCAGCGACTCTTCATCCAAATCCCCTAGCAGTCGCACCCCCGAAGATCCTTCCCCGGTCAGCCTTATATTTCCTTCACGAAGAACAGTTTCTCAACTAACAGGCTGAACATCCAGAAATGAGGGTGAAGAAGTCCAATCGACTTCCTCAAGACCAAGACCCTCAAGTGGCTCGCAGAGCGGCACAAAAGGTAGTGGAACATAGTGAAGTCCAAACTGCAGATTCTTCGAGACCGCCTTGACAGATACAAAAAACCAGCGAACCCCGGAGAAATATCATCCAGAAATTTACAACTGAGATTCAACAATCAACTGTTCAAAAACCAAGAAAAAATGAAGACGAAACGCCCTCTTGGTTCATAGCCAAACCTTTCAAACTTAACTCCAGCATGTTCAATAAACATATTCAAGCTTTGGGCGTGAAAGGGGTAAACGTGATATGCCCACGACCTCATCAGAGAGCCAACAAGCCTGGTGGACCTTACTGTGCCTAGTCTAGATACTATGTATTTGCAGGAGCTACTATTCTGCTGCACCCTTTCTTCCGGTCAGTAGCGGATTACTTCAATGTCTCCCCTTTCCAGATAGCTCCCAATGGGATTCAGGCATTATCTGCTTTATACATTCTATACTTCTTGCAAGGTTGGGATCCACCCACTCCTCATGAAGCGCACTACCTCTTCGACTTTAGGACCAACCCGAGCCACAAGAATACAGGTTTTTTCCACCTATTCCACAGGCATAAAGGGATCAAAACCTCCATGGTATTGCTCATAAATCAAGTTCCTGGAAAATACTATACAGAATATTTTATAACTTCAGATATTAAGGCCAACAACTTGGCCTTCACACATGCGGGTCCGTTTCACCAGCCTTTGCCAACCAAGGAAATGAGTTCCCGAGCAGAAGAACTGGCTCACATGTCTACCGAGGAGAAAAATGTAAAAAAGTTGGTCAACATGGACAATCTTCAGATGGTGGGGTTGTTACCAAGCAATCAAAACATCATAGGAGACAACACTACTGAAGAAGTGAACGCAACTGGCCAGTCAAACGCTGACAGTGAAGTAGTGACCGACCAGTTCTCTCTTGAACCATCTCCCTACTCTCGTAGACCAGGCGACCTTATTATCAGGGAACCTCTTCCAGAGGATCAGCGTGGACGTGTCATTCCTTCACATCCTAGGAAAGGAAAGACCATTGAGCTCCACAGAGATTTTAGCTCATCATATGAAGAAGAGGACGAATTTCTTGATCAAATTCTAAACTCAGGTTCAGTAACCATAGTTTGATATTTTGTTATAAGTAACTTTCTTTGAGAATGGTTGTATGGAATCTGTAGAGTTGTCTGGTAGTAGTAAAATTTTTATTTATCTACATATTGCTCCAATTTTTACTAACAAATCTTGTGTTTCACTCTTTTGCAGATTAAGATATGTTCAAGCAATTCAACACTACCTCTGCCCAAAAGAGGAAACCTGGGGAGGGAAGTAGCTCAAACCCTCCAAGCAAAGTTGCAAGGACAATATCGACCAGTCAGGGGAGACTACCTGACTAGCCCATCACCATCCCGCAGCTGACTCCCTCATCAATTCCTCCTTCTGCTAGTTTAACCCCTACTCGCTCAATTGGCTTAAGTGAGCCCCTTCGCATCGCTGGCAACATTGGGAAGGAATTGCTTGACCAAACCTTACACGATGCTTCAACAATTCAAACCTTTGAATCTTTGCCTCGGCTCAGTATTGGAGTCGTCCTGCAAAGGGGTCTTGCCCAACTAATTAGTATAAGTATTTTATCATAAGACATCCCATTTTGTTATTAATTGTTTCTACTTGTAGTAACTTTCTGTTTTTCACTGTAGTCGCTTATTACTATCAGTCATGCTCAGCACCAAGTAGTAGACTATAAGGAGTTGATCAAGGTCTTAATTGATTAGCTGGTGGAAGCCTAAGCCAAGATAGAAACTTTAACTTCATCCGAAAGGGATCTTCAGTCCAAGGTCGAGTTGGCAGAGAAGACCATTGCCGAGAGGGATGGATGTCTAAGGGAGCTGGCCGATGAAAACAAGAAACAAATTCAAACCAACAAGACATTGACTGACCAGTTGGAGAAAATAACTCGCGAGAACGAGGAGCTGAAGCGAGAAAAGGAAGCCGATCTTGCTCGCTATGAAGAAATTTGTTTCAACTGCTTCTACCAGGTATGGAAGTTGAACAAGTCCCTTAACCTCGACTTTCTCACAGAGAAGGCCAAGGCAGAAGGCCGCTGAGGAGGCAGCCAATCATGCTGGTATTACGCCCTTTTCTCCTGCGTTATCATTTCGACCAGAGGAAGTCACCGATGCCAAGGATGGTGTTGATCAACCTGTTAACAGTTTACCAGACCAGTGACCATACTTTTAGCCGACCAGGTAGTCCCTTAGCCGACCAGTAAGCCTTTAGCTGACCAGAGAGCCCCTCATCCGACTAGTAGACACTTAACTTACTATCTTGTTATTATACTATGCTCGTATGGCCGAGCTGTTGGCATGAGCATTTTACTTTTTAAACTTAGTCATTTAAAAGTTTTATTCTGATAGATGCCTTACATTTTCATATGAGTACTTAGTTTTCTAACTTAGAAATTCTAAATATTTCATAAGTCACTACTAAGTATGCTTTCTCACATTCTTATTGCTCTAACATTTTATGAGCACAGTGTTTTGTTTACACACGAATAGTTGTTCTTAACTTAAAATTTTGAAAAAATTCCAAGTTACTTAAGCTTTGTAAAACAAGTTAGCTTAACGACCTTTTTTTACTTAAAAAATTTACAAGTCAGCCTAAAAACAAATATCTTTGCTCGTGTTCTTATTGCATGTGTTGAATTATATACCAGTATACCCTATGTGCCCCCCAAATGATTAAGGGTTGAAAAATCCTAGATCACTTGCTACTTGACCGAATTTGTTCGAGCAGTTATTACTCATGAAATACATCGAATATAAAGAGGATATTTCAGCAGTTAAACACTGCAAAAATATTCGACCATTTAAATCCTAGAAATTTATCTGATGGATACCGATCAGTTGAACACTGCCCGATTTTTCCTCTCAGAAAACTTCTTTGTTTTTTTTAAAAAAAAATGCACTTATAGTTGAACACTGCCAAAGTAAAAATAATCAACACATATGCAAAATTTGTAGCAAGATTCGACCGCGCTGCGCGTGATCTCTTTTATTACTCGTAGAAAATAAGGACAAAGCGTGTCTAATTACGAGTCTCAAACAAAATAAAATTGCTCAATAATAAAATGACTGGTTAGCAAATAGCCAGTTCACAAACAAACTTAAATAACAAGTTCAACACTTGAAACTAAGCTACTTCTCTGTAAGCAGTATTCATTGATAATATTTCCTCAAGTGCTCGCCATTCCAATAGTTCCTGATCAACTCTCCATTGAATCGAGAAAAATTGTAAGTGCCGGGTGGTAGGACTTGCTCAATCTGATACAGTCCCTCCCAATTCGGTCCTAGCACTCCAGCCACTGGGTCTTTGATGAACACCTTTCTAAGGACCAAATCTCCAACCTGGAACTTCTAATCTCTAGCTCTGGAATTAAAATAGCAGGCCACTTTTTGCTGATGGGCAGCAACTCTCAAGCTTGCTTTTTCTCATTTTTCTTCAACAAAATCCAAAGATTCAGCTAACAACAGGTGATTCTCCTCCTGGTCATACGTTGTTCTCCGATGAGATGGTGGGTAAACTTCGACATGAAACATGGCTTCATATCCATATGCGAAGAAAAAAGGAGTATGACCAGTTGCTGTCCGGGCAGTAGTCCTGTATGAGCATAGGACCTCTGGTAATTCTTTCGCCCAAGCACCCTTAGCTTGTTCTAGACGCTTTTTTAGAGTATCCTTCAAAGTCTTATTTACGTCTTCAACGTGCCCATTGGCTTGCGGATGAGCTACCGAGGAGAAACTTTTCGTAATGCCATGTATAGTGCAAAATTAGTAAACAAGTCACTATCGAACTGAGTGCCATTGTTAGAGACTATCTTCTTAGGCAGACCATAGCGACATATTATATTCTTAACCACAAAATCTAACACTTTCTTCGAGGTGATCTTTGCTAGTGGTTTAGCTTCGGTCCACTTGGTGAAATAATCCACAGCAACTACTACGAACTGCACTCCTCCTTTTCCTTTGGGTAGTCTCCCGATCAGATCAATTCCCCATACTGCAAAAGGCCATGGACTCTGCATCTGCTTCAAGACATTCGGAGGTTCCTTGGGTACTTTAGAAAATCTCTGGCATTTATGACACTTCCTCACATACTCCATGGAATCCTCATTCATTGTAGGCCAGAAAAATCCTTGCCGCAAAATCTTTTTGGAGAGACTTTGCC
Organism: Humulus lupulus; assembly: GCF_963169125.1. Classification (NCBI taxonomy): domain Eukaryota; kingdom Viridiplantae; phylum Streptophyta; class Magnoliopsida; order Rosales; family Cannabaceae; genus Humulus; species Humulus lupulus. Next base: position 92,934,613 of record NC_084797.1, on the reverse strand, counting down.
CCCCACATGATCTCCGCAAAACCCCTCGTGCACTTCAGTCAGTAAGTTTTTCGACTGGTCGGGTGTTATGCATCTAAGCAATGGCATAGAGTACCCTCTTCTATACAATACCCCATCCATCATAATATACCTAGCAGCTTGCCTCATAATATTCTTGGCTTCATTATGATTATTTGGTAGGACTCCTTGCTCAAGGTAAGTAATGATGGGTGTCATCCAAGTGTCAGATAATGTGATGGGCATGGCTTCTCGTTCATTAATACTCGGTTCTGCCAAGTATTCCACTGGTACTATGTTCAAAGTTTCAGCATCTTTTGCACTAGCCAATTTTGCTAAAGCGTCTGCATTGGAGTTCTGCTCCCATGGTACCAGCTTAATAGTATAATCCTCGAATTGTGCTAGTAGGTCCTTGGTTTTATTCAAGTACGCCATCATGCGCAAACCTCTTGCTTGATATTCCCCTAAGACTTGGTAGACCACCAACTGGGAATCGTTGTTTACTTCAATCGACCGGGCACAAACATCTCTAGCCAGGCGCAATCCTACTAGGAGGGTTTCATACTCTGCCTCATTATTAGAAGCGTTAAATCCAAACCTCAATGCGCAATTAATTTGGTGCTTCTCCGGTGTGATCAATATAATTCCCGCTCCCGAATGATGTTCGTTTGACGACCCATCAACAAAAAGTTGCCAAGTAGGAAAATCCCCTCTCTGCCCAGTCGCATGCTCTTGCGGGTCGGGAATATCAGGAATCCCAGTGCATTCAGCAATAAAATCTGCCAAAGCCTGTCCTTTAATGGCAGACCTTGGTTGATATTTGATTTCAAATTGGCCCAATTCAACCGCCCATTTAAGTAAACGACCAGATGACTCTGGCTTCTGTAAGACTTGGCGTAGGGGCTGGTCGGTAAGTACTTTAATGGGATGTGCCTGGAAGTACGGTCGCAATTTGCGAGATGCAAGTATAAAGTAATAGGCCAGCTTCTCGATCACGGGATACCTTGACTCCGCTCCTATCAACCGCTTGCTAACATAGTATACCGGATGCTGCACCTTATCTTCTTCTCGCACTAGAGTAGCACTGACAACATGCTATGTGACTGCTAAGTAAACAAAAAAGGTCCTCCCCATCTACTGGCTTTGAAAGAACAAGAGGTTGAGCCAAGTGTTCCTTTATGGCTTGAAAAGCTTACTCACATTCTTCCGTCCATTTGAATTTTTTGCTTCCTCTAAGTAAGTTAAAAAATGGGACACATTTGTCCGTTGATTTGGAAATAAACCTACTTAGAGCAGCAGTCTGCCTAGTCAAGCTTTGCTCATCCTTAATCCTGGCTGGAGACTTCATTTCCGTGAGCGCCTTTATCTTCTCCGGATTTGCTTCTATTACTCGCGAGTTAACAATAGACCCAAGAAATTTTCCAGAACTTACTCCGAACGAGCATTTGAGGGGGTTCAACTTCATGATGTACTTTCTCAGTACTGCAAAGCATTCCTCCAAATCTCGTACATGTCCTTCAGCTTCCTTTGACTTTACCAGCATATCGTCTACGTACACCTCCATATTTTTGCCAATTAAGTCACGGAACATGCCATTCACTAAAAGCTGGTAGGTGGCTCCCGCGTTCTTAAAGACGAATGGCATGACCTTATAACAATACAACCCTATGTCTGTTCGGAAACTGGTATGCTCCTCATCGGTAGGGTGCATACTAATCTAATTATACCTAGAGTAAGCCTCCATAAGAGACAAAGTTTCATGACCAGAGGTCGCATCAACCAACTGGTCTATCCTTGGAAAAGGAAAACAATCCTTAGGACATGCTTTATTCAGATCGGTAAAGTCCACACAAGTCCTCCACTTCCCATTGGACTTGGGCACTAATACTGGGTTTGAAACCCAGGCGGGGTAATAAGCCTTTCTTATGAACCCATTTTCCTTTAGTCACTCCACCTCCTCTTTGAGAGCCTCTGCTCACTCTTTGTCAAGCAATCTTCTCTTCTCCTGTACTGCTGGGTAGCTTTCATCCATGTTGAGCACGTGGCTAATCACAGTTGGTGAGATACTCACCATATCCTTGTGAGACCAGGCGAAGACATCTTGATTCCTCCGCAAAAACTCTACCAGCTGTGCTTTTACTTCTAACTTCAACTTTTTTCCAACTTTGACCCCTCTGGTCGGGTCATTCTCATCTATTGAGACCTCCTCTAATTCTTCCATGGGTCCCACCTCACTATCATAATTCCCAAAGCGAGGATCAACGTCCATTCCCTCGCTTTAGGCACTTCATCACTGGATGGGGCTTGTTGCTTATTGAAACAAAGAGTGCTTTCTTGGCCAACATCTTCTAACATTCTTTCCTGATCGGCTACAACCATAATGCTTTGTTGGTCGACATCCATCTCCTCTACTTCTTCTCTATCTACACACACAATCATATTGTTTTCCTTAGCTCCCTTTCGCACTTTAGCTACCGAGGCATTGTAACACTCTCTAGCTTCTCTTTGGTCTCCTCGGACACAACCTATTCCTGCACTGGTCGGGAACTTCATAGAAAGGTGCCATATAGAGACTACCGCATGCAAGGCCATGAGTAGTGGTCGACCAATCACCACATTATAAGCTAACAAACAGTCGACTATTAAAAACTCTGTCATAACTGTCTCGTGCTTCTGAGCATCTCCTGTTGTGACCGGTAACTTGATCGTTCCGTCCGGTGACAACCCTTCTCCAGTAAATCTATAAATGACTTGAGAGCATGGCTTCAAGTCATTAATGGATAGTTTCATCCTTTCAAAAGATGACTTGTAAATGATGTTCACAGAGCTCCCCGTATCGACCAGACATCTCTTCACCTTCATGCTTGCTATTTGGACTGTAATGACGAGAGGGTCATTATGAGGATACCTCACATGTCGTGCATCATCTTCAGTAAAAGTGAGAGACTCACTTTCATACCGTGGGTTCTTTGGAGGTCGCTCCTCTACAGTCATGACTTTAGACGTCGATGCTGCGTCCAACTCATGTTGGAGCGTTCGAGCATATCTCTCTCTTGCCTTGTTGCTATCCCCATCCAGATGTGGACCCCCACATATAGTGTGTAGAGTGAAGTCCACAGGCTCGAGTTGCAAGGGTGGAGACCGCTGTCGCTTAAACCCAGGACTGTTGTTACTTCCATCTCCTTGGGTCTTTTCTGCTCGATATTTTTTTTAATTTTCCCAACTAGAGGATAAACTCTATCTTGTCTTTGAGATGATTGCATTCATTTGTGTCGTGACCATAGTCTCCATGGAAATGACAGAACTTATTCAAGTCTTTCTTACTCATCTCCTTCCTGATGGGTGGGGGTTTCTGGTAGGGAACCTCTTGATGACTCGCCAGATATATTTCTGCTCGGCTGGCTGAAAGAGTGGTGTAATTGGTGAACTGAGGTTCATACTTAGTTGTCTTGTCGTTTGTTCCCGACTTAGCCTTCTTTTCCGCATGGCGGTCAAAACCGTTATTTCCATGTTTCTTCCCACTACTTTGTCCATTTCCACCATTCTTAGGAGGATCAGTTGATCCGCCCGGATTGTTCAGGCCTTTCTCTCCTTTCTCAATCGCGTCATCCAATTTCATATATTTGTCCGCCCAGTCAAGAAATTGTTGTAGTGTTGAAATTAGATTGCGATGAATATTGTCCCACAAAGGTCTCCGATAGATTATACCTGAAGATATGGCAACCATCTTCCCCTCATCTCCAACCGCAGTTGCTTGGTTGGCTTCTCTCATGAACCTCTGTATGTAGTTTTTGAGAGATTCATCTTTCCCTTGTTTGATACCTGCCAAGTGATTGGCATAAACCAGAGGGGTCTGAGCAGTGCTGAACTACCTACAAAATTCTTTTCTGAACCTCTCCCAAGAGGTAATGGAGTTCGGCTTGAATTTCCAATACCACTCTTGGGCAGTATCGGACAATGTAGTGGGGAAAACTCTGTAGCGATAGTCATTTCTCACTCCAAGCAGCTCCATTTGGTCTTCAAACTTCCCAACATGCCTTATCGGGTCTGCCTTTTCTGTATAAACTGACAGTACCAGTGCTTTATACTTTGCTGGCGGTTGGGCTGCTCTAATTCGAGCACAAAATGGGCTACCACTCCTGTGGTCTACCGGATCGATTGCAGAAGGTCATTTTGACAAACCTTGAACTGCAGTCGTTAGTGCATCAAGCTGGGCCTGGATGCCTGGGGCGACCGCTTGGGTCTCAAGGTCTGGACCGTCTGGTCGGGCGTTCCTATCCGGCGCACCTTCATCGAGTATTTCTACTTGACTGGTAGGTCGGGTCGGATCTCGCCCTTCGACTGGGATGGTCCTTCTTCTGTCGGCAATGACATCTCTTAAATCCTTCTGAGAGTTACGTCTCCCCAATCGATCGAACACTGTGCTTCGAGTTTTTTCAGAAGGCTTACTGCGCGGGACGTGCTCCTTCCCACTGCGCTGCTGCTTGGGATGCAGTGGTGGCCTCCCTGTCTGCGTTGGGCAGTCGTTTCCTCCTTGCTGGTCGTTGTCATCTTTTTCCTTCGACTGGTCGGTGTGATGACTATCAACTTCATCATGACCATGCCCATCTTTGAAGTGTGAAGCTCCTTTACCTCGAGGAGTTCTGGTTTGTTTCTGCCCGGGTGGAGTCTTTTTACTGCCCGATCGGTGACTCCCGGATCTAGAAGTTTCTGATCGGTGGCTCCTAGAGGGGGTTCTAGAGTTCCCCCTTTGAGTCGAGGCAGTGCCAGATCGGACCCCATAATCTTCCCAACCAGGAGGGTTACTCCCGCTTCTGTTTGGTCCTCGAGAATTGGGTCGGTCAGTGGTTTTTCGACCAGCATCCGTAGTCCTTGCTCCTTGGGTAACTGCTCCTCGTGCTGCAGCTTAGGCATTGACCTGGGTCAACTGCGTAGTCGCCTCCAGAGTGAGTGCGGCCTCACGGTGTCGCCTATCGGCCTCCTCCTACTGTTGCCTGATCTCTTCGCTTCTGGCGTCTATCTCTCGTCTTTGCTGCTCAAACACAGCTTTCTATCTGGCCATCTCTTCAACGAATGACTCCTGCCGGGCGTTGAATTGCGCCATCTCCTCTTGGAAGGCCCCCATGGCTTCCTGGAGTTGTTCAACCTCTGGAGTCATCTCCTCAAGAAAGACCATGGGCTCATTCTCATGGTCTTGAGGGCCAGGACCTTTTGATTTAACAGGCTCTTTAGATGAGCCTGGCTTCTTGGAGGTCGCATTGGTGTTCTTGGGCGCCATAATAATACAGTAATTGTGTGTTTTTCTCTTCAGGCTCTCAATAAAAGCACCAAAATGTTGACCATGATTTTGGCCAACGACGAGAAGACGTCAAAACTACAATAAACCTTCAAGAGAAAAAATGACACTGATGATTTTTATAGTGGTTCAGCCCCAATATGTTGGTAATAGCCTAATCCACTTAGAGTTATGATTTATGGATCTACACTCAAGATCAGATGAACCTGTGTCAACTGAGTTTTCTTCAGTGTAAATGAAAAGAATACAATATTTCTCTCAGAATACAAATACTCTCTTAGGAAAATCAGAATTCGAATCCCCCAATGATGCCATGAGCTTATGTATTTATAGGCCCAGGATCGTACAAACCGAAATCTCTCATAATCGGGATATTTCTGTTACTCTCACAATATTTAATTAATAATAACATTTAAAATACAACAATATGCGACTTCTTTGGGATAATCTGAGAGATTCCTGCGTATGTACGACTAATTCTAGCCAAAGCCGTTACTGGAATTTTGCTTGCATAACGATGATCTGTCTAGTTGGCCAACTTCACCCCTTGAAGAAAGATTGGTCGGCCAAAACACAAAACAGTTGACTGGTCGGCCATGCACTCCACTGGTCGGCCAAACACTTAACTGGTCGGCCAAACACTTAACTAGTCGGCCAAGACAGGTGACTAGTCAGTCAAAAATCTTTTCCGGTCGAACATAAATTCTACCAGGTCGGACAAATCACTTCCAAACCAGATAAGCAATTTTCATATCAGTAATATCACCAGATTAGTCTAAAACCTTTGACTCAGTCATTTCTTGCCACTTGTCACTTTTATTGCCACGTCATCGTTTTCAAATTTTGAGGATAACAATAACAAATAATTTAAAGCTTACATATCAACAATTAAACAATACAATTAAATATGACATTAATATTTGAATTTAACACAAATAAACTTAAAAGTAAACAAATTAAAAATTAAGATATTTTTATTTGTTTAAATAATTTTTTATTATATAATTATTATTTTTTGTATCCAATATATTAAAACTTCAAAATATAATTTCATGTATAAATAATTTTTTTTTAAAAATAATATAGATAAATTAAGTGTGGATCGTAGTTGTTACCTTCGACATTAAAAGTGCATATAATAAGCACAAGTGTGATAAATTTTTGTGATATTAAAATAATATTGATAATATTTTTTTTTCAATAAGAGACAAGTATGAGTGGATCGCTTAGATACTATATTCTTTTGGGTATCTTAGAATAAATTAAATATGAGAGGTTGATTATTATCAGCGTATAGTTATGGGCGATATCTCATTAATAGATTCTTAGCATAATTTTAATTAATTATTGGGCTATCATAGAAGGTTATTGTGAGACTTTGGACTCAGATTTCATGTATTTGGAGATACACATAAATCTTGAATTACGTTTCGATGTTAAGAGGTTTATGCTTAAATGTATGAGTATTATTATGAGGTTTAGACTTTTGTTAAGTTAATTAAATTATTAAATGGCTTATTGACTTAATGATGGAGATCATGGGTGGTTATTGGTGGTTACTTAAGCATGATGAATGGCTATTGACACTTAAGAACATGTATTATTGGTTAATGGTGACTAAGTGTAATTAAACACATGATTAGTGTTATAAAGATGATCGAATCGGCCTAGATTAAAATAACTGTAGGGAAAGGGTCATTAATTTGAATTGGTAGTTATTTATAGGGATATTTGCGGCAATAATACATATTTAATTAAGTTTGTTGCACTTAAATGCTTATGTAAAAAATTTGGCAGCAATAATGCCTACCGTTAATATTTTGGTGTAATCGTTGGTCCCCGAGTCGTTAGAGATATACATGGTACACGTGGCACAACCCGATTAAGTTAAATTATTAAATTTTAAAAAAAATAAATATATATGTTTCTGTTTTCTAATCTAAAACAAATAAACTAATCATTAACAAAAATTATTTTTTTAATATCTTAATAACATTTCTAAAACTAATCTAAAACAAAAAAATCTAAAAATTCTTTACCCAAAACATAACAAAATTCTAATAACAATATAAACTAATAATTTCCTCTCGGTAACCCTAGATTTTTGACCAAAAATAACGCCCAAAACATAAACAAGAACCTAGTAAAGAAAAATTGCACAAATTGGCTCCCTAACCAATCGGAAATTACAACAGACAAGCAGAAAAATAAAATCGAAATCTTGCACCTCTACTTAGTCGGAATCAATGGGGGACGAAGCTCAAGTCGAAACGGCACAGGCTGAAGATGTGCGTGCCCTTAGAGCGAATGGGGATGTGGTCAGAGCTGTACCATGGTTGAAGAAGACACTCGCAATGCTTGCCTGGGTTCTTGATATGCGACGGAGAAGACGCTAGAGCTACATGGCTGTGCGTCTGGAGAACGAGTTGACCACTGCCAACTGGAGCTGCGTGGTCGGATTCTTGTGCCTGGAACGGTGGGCGTGCTTCGCTGGAGTGGTGTGCCAGGGGCGGTGGTGATCGGATTGGAGGCAGCGGCTGGGTACTTTGTGAAGAAGAGAACATGACAAATCCCTAAAAATAGACCCTTTCTCTTTTATTTTTTCTTGGGTTTATACCTTTTTGGACCCTGTGTTTTTTTCTATTACCTGTTTGGACCCTGTGTTTTGACAAATTACTTTTTGGACCTTATTTTTGTAAAATAGTTAAAATAGAATCCTAAACTCAATTTTGATGAAGACAAAATTGAATATAACAACACAGTTTTTAAGCATAATGATTTTATTTTTGTTCTGAATTGTTAGTTTGGTAAATTATTTGTAATTTTAGTTGAGAAAACATTGACCAAAATCGAGTTTAGGGTTCTATTTTAACAATTTTACAAAACATAGGGTCCAAAAAGTAATTTGTCAAAACACAGGGTCCAAACAGGTAATGGGAAAAAACACAGGGTCCAAAAAGGTATAAACCCTTTTTTCTTTTTATATATTTAATAGAAAACATAACTATATATTTATTTTTTTAAAATTTAATAATTTAACCCAATCGGGTTGTGCCACATGTACCATGCATACCTCTAACGACTCAGGGACCAACAGCTGCACCAAAACATTAACTGTAGGCATTATTTTCGGCAAAATTTTTACATAAGCATTTAAGTGCAACAAACTTAACTACATAAGTATTATTGCCGCAAATATCCCTTATTTATATAAAAGAAGAAAATGAAGAGTGGGCAGTTACCACACTTTACTTTCTCACCCTCCATTTTTTGAACATTGAGAGAGAAAAGAGAGAGTAAAGGGCTTGGAGATTTCGGTCTGTAGTGTTCTTCATCTTTGGTGATTTTTTTTTTATATCTTTAAAGACTTTAGAGTATTTCTTAGAGTTGTTCTTGCTGATATAGGAGATAGGGAAATTATATTCGAGCCAAAGATCGCATGTTTTTGGCTTTGAGAGGTAACTATGGTCCTGATTTATTCTTTGAGTTTGATTGATCTTCAACTGATTGATAGATGTGTTTTCATGATTATTGTTGTGTTAGTTTTGGATCAAATTAAGATTGAAATTGATTGTTCTTGGGGTAGTCATTTGGGCGGTTATTTTTTTTTTATTATTAAAAAGATGTAACTCCTAATTTCCATAGAGGAAGCCTGGAAGTGGGGGACTTGGAGAAGAAAGCTAGAGTGCTAAGCACCCCGACTTGTTGGATGAGCTTGTAGGAGAAGCACCATAGGCCTCTTAGCTTGGTGTGCACATGAAAGGAAGTCACTGCCATTAGGAAACATCATGATGTGTGTTCACTACTCGACTTACTACTGGGGTTGTGGGTGGTGTTGGTGGTTGCGTGATGATGATGATGGCTTGGGTGAGCTTTAGATGTGGCCCTAAGGCCATGCACGTGCGGTAGGGACCCAAAATTGTAGCGGGACTTAGGCTCATGAATTTTTGTTTGAGGTTTGAGATTAGTTTTCAAGGCTTAGAATTACTTTGATGACTAGGCTTGGGTTTAAAAAATTTTAAGAGCTTAGAAAGGTGTTAAGCCTCGGCCCAGGAATGTAATTTTTATTGATATTTTTGGAGATTAGTCATTAGTTGAAGAGATAAGCTTGGAAAATAGTTCTTTTGGGATAAATAATTAATTAAGTATTGTAGAGGCTGAAGTTTATAATGATTGGAATAGATTGATCGCGGGCATCGAAAACCTGTAGAACAAAGGAAGAAAGACCGTGAAAGCCTTGGGACACCGGGGTGGTGCCAGCCAAAAGGACTCCGACGGTCAAGTCAGTAAGCAATTCAAGTAGAAAATAAATGCTAAGAGAATAAATGCAAATAATATAAAGTCGTCGTAGCGTGGTGGCGAGGTGTTGATCTAAGTGATCGGTCTGGTAGTGTTAAATGGAGTTTGAGATCTATCGAGTGAGTGCTTGAGTACTGTTTTGTGAATGAAATCATGTGTCCCTCAGGAGGCTCAGGCCCTTGTATTTATAAGGGCCTTAGTGGTCAGTTTCCTAGCTTCTAAAGAATGAACGTGAGAAGTGGTCTTCCTTATTTTTAGGAGGAAGACCGATTCTCTTGGACGAGCTGGAGACTGCTCCAGCTGATAGTCTTTTTCTCACGTGTTTGACATGTTCTAAGAGTATGTTTGAATAAGGTTGTTGGGCTTAGGGTATGATCAAAGTCCACATCTACTCTTGGTGAGTGGGTTGCATTTTACTTGAGACTGAGAATGGGCTTAGTTGCCCAAGATAGCTTTTTATTGACTTGACTTAATGGACTCGTTGATGTTTAATGGGCTATAATGTCGAATTGGGTCTTCAGGGCTTGGTGAGATTTTTGGCTATTATAGTTTGTCCCTTACTCTCTAAGTTAAGTTAAGTTGGCTTGGAGATTAATTATATTCACTGGCAAAAAATTGAGATTTTGTGTTTTTGATTGATATCCATTGCACATTATTGTGTTAAGATACGTAGAGGAGGTTTATACTTAATTTCGTGTTCCACTCAGATGAAGCTTCAACTGATTGTCTTCGGCTTGAGCTTGATTCGTTGTTGAGTAACGGAGATGGTCCCAATTAGCCTAGAATAGATATGATGTTTGAGTTGCATTGAAGTGTGGCCCTTGATACAGAGAGCAACTTGTGATGGAGTTAGATAGTACATCAAGTTCTTAAGTTGAATAATAAAGACATACTTTGATATAGTTGCAATCAGATATATACGTAAATATTGATATAACTTTTGGCATATATATATATATATATATATGTATAAGATCATGTTAAAATAATAATACATAATATGTATGTTGATAATTGTATACGTTTCTAATACTTAGGCTCACTTATATATACCACTTAATAATATATATACTTGAATATATGTATAATTCACTATATTAACTTATCCATATATATATATATATATATGATCCTGTTTGGCATGACTTTTGAAGAGCTTTTGAAGTCTTAAATTTATTTTTATGTGTGTTTAGATGAAATATAGAAATAACTTTTTCAATTTAGAAGAACTTTTAAGAGAAGCAGTGACTCACCAGCTTTTTCAGGAAGGACTTTTAAAAAAACACGGGAAGCTATTTTCTTGTTTTAATGAATCTTTTATAATACCAATTTTATCCCTATTTTTTATAAAACAAAAAATAAATTACATCTTTATCCTAAATTTTAAAGATAACAGTTATATAATACGATTTCTTTTTTCTTAAAAAGTATTCTATCTAATTTTTCTAAAAAAATCTACGTACAATATTTTTTATTTTTATTTTTCTTATTAATGTTTTATATATAGGATTTCTTTCTCTAACTACATTTAGATTTTTATATTTGAATATTTAATTTAAAATTTAAATTTTTTTGTTAATTACGTTTAGATTTTTATGATTATTTATTTATTAATTAATATTAATTTATATATGTATGCAATTCGATTTTTTTTCTTCAAAAGAACGATTAATTTTCAAATGAGTTCAGATATAACATATATTATTATTATTATAAACATATATTTATGGTTAAATTTGATATTTATTTTATCAGTGTTTTTATGCAGTATATACCAAACACTCTGAAAAGCTCTTCAACAATAAAAAAAGCTCTTTCAAAATATAAATCCAAACAGGAATTACAAAGCTCAAACTTTTACTTCTCTTCTTCTTATGTCTAAAAGTAAAAGTAAAAACTATGTGAGACAGGCACACACATATATATATATATATATATATATATATATCACTTGCATATATGGTTTAACTTATACTCACGACTCAATCTATTTAAGTAATTCTTAGTTTGACCATGCATTAATGCAACTAATTCTACTTCTCATGGTAACAAACGTAACTTACCTTTTTAATTGGTACTTGAATAGACTTTTTGGGCCTTTGACTTGTTTGGTTCCTTTGTAAGGTGTGATGTTTAAAGCACAAAAAATCATTAAAATTTGTGATAAGTGTCCAAAATAATTAGAGGAGATTACACCAAATATGAGATTTTTTTTTTATAAACTTTGAAAAATATGACAGTTTTTTTTTTAAAGTTTTTTATGGCATATTTTTTTTGTTTACATTTTTATGAGAGTTTTTTTTCCATATATTTGTAAAAATTTATTTGTATACCATATTTTATCTTTTATACTTTTTTCAATACCTATTTTTTATATATTTTGATATTATTTTTATAATTTTAATCTATTTGTGTTAATTTTTATCATTTATATTTGATAAAATATTTTTTTTTTTACATAATTCTCATTTCTTCTTCTTTTCTTCTATTTTTTTTTTCATCTTCTTCAATCAATATTTTATCCACAGTAACTGGTTACCATTATCAAAACAATTTTGATTTTTTTTGTGATAATAATCGTATGCAACTGTCCATTTTTTTAGTGATATGTGGTAACCGGTTAAAACTATAAAAATCAGTTTTATTATTTAAGTGTGTTGACACGGTTCTTCGCCAACATGTAATTAAGAAAATAAGAGGAAGGGATTAGTGCTTATGTTGAACCGAAATAGATGAATGATCTTTTTAAAATGGGCTGGTGACACAATTACGTTTTTAGGTGGTTCAAAGGTTAAAATCATTCTACTCCACCAGTCAATATTATTGTTATATGCTTGGTATTCTTTTACAAGGTATTTCTTACACAATAGAATCCAACCCTTTGCAACTCCCAGGGTCTCCATATTTATAGGAGAGGGCACCTGGGAGTTGGTAAGAAGGTCATCCCGTGACCTTCTTACCTATCATGTAAACTCTGTGACATTCATGATTAATTCCTAAAACCTGACACATGAAGTGTGGTCTAATCAATAGGTAAGGGGGATAATGGGCCGCACGGCCCAACCCAGTCGTGGGTGCCAGAATGCGTACGTTCATGCTACGTGTCCGAGAAGTCAAGGATATATCAGACACGTGATGTCTGATATATGCACGTTTACCTTGCGTGGTTGACTTTATAAAAGGTCACAACCTCCAACTCTAGCTCGTACCACGAGCTGGATGCTTCCCTCGACCTGTTGCCTTCAAAGTCCAAACTCAATCTAATCTTGGCGAACCCTTAGGTTACCTCGAGATGAGGAGGTAGGATCTTTCGATGGCAGCTCCGGTCTTGGGGATGTCCACGTGGTAGACATGATTAGGCCGTGTCTCAGCTTGCTAACAGCCCGTGGGAAAACCAGGGCGTACATTTTCCCCCCAAGCCCCTGCTCGTGGTACACAACGTCGCATAGGGCCACAGTAGGGGATTTTAGGCTTCCCCATGAACTCTTCATATTACACATTTTACGCAGGCGCCGAATACGTGGAACATCGTGGTTGGTGACGGTACGTCTTTCGAGAACCGCATTTAATGGCCTAGCCTATACTCAGCTGTCGTTTCGTCTTTTGAGTGGAGAGCCTTGGATCCCACATCAGGGCAATACAACGGCCCTCCTCACGTGTCCCTTCACGTATATAAAAGGGGTGGCCACCTTACGCATGGGCCACCTGTTCATTTGAAATTTTTCAGAAATTTTCTTCTTCTTCTCTCTTCATTTTCAAAAGAAAAAACCATCTTCTTTCCAGCTGCCATTCCCAGCACTCAAGAAGTTCAGGTGTAAGGGCTCCTTCGAAGCTTTGGAATCAACTACTCCGACGAAGCCCCAACCCAGGCGATCCCTTCATCCGCTTCTCAACCAGAACATTCTGTAAGTCTCCTGACTGTGCATGTTTTGAAATTATTTTTCACTGTAGCTTAGGTAAATATTTACTGTAGCCACATGCAAGGTTTTGTTGGTTTTTTGTGTGCATGAAGGGTGAAACCCTTTTAGGTTAGGGTATCGTTTGCAGTAGAAAACCATTTAGGAGCATTGTTGCGTTTTCTGGAGAAATTTTATGGGTAGGATTTTAGATATGCTTGTTTAAAATACCCAGTATTTTGGGTGTAAAACCGGGTAGCTTAGGGGACACGCTTCACAGGCGGTTTTGCCTTTCTTGCCTACTGAAACTTTCCTTCCAAGGAAAATTCTATCCTGACCCTCCTGACACACGAATTCTGAGTATTCGGGGATCTGTTGGGAGCACAGGCGTGTGTTCATAGAACCGCGTGGTCTCACTCTCCACGAGCTGGGATTACCCCAGCCCGTACCAAGGAAACACATATTCTTCTCCATTTTTAGGTCGCCTTTTTCTAAAATTTCTTCTTTTTGTTCGCTAGGCGACCAGATGGGACCCAAGAAGAATGCTCCCAAGAAGTCCGTAGGCAGCTCGTCCTCCCAACAAGTCCTCCCAACAAAACAAGGGAAAGGAGGTGATGGCTGAATCCCCGATTCCCAACTTCGGGCTAGTAGTGGAACGGGAGCTCGAGGTGGCCCCCGACGCGTTCTTTGAGGCGGAGAAGATCGTCTCGAAGATCACTGACCAGGCAAGGGTAAACAAAATATTCCTCTCCCATAACATCGAGTTGGGGAGAGGAACCGTGATTGCCCGACCTCCCTTAGAAGGTGAGCGGAGTTGCGCGCCGCTTGATGAGGTGTTCTCGGTCTGGAGCGACGAACATTTCAAGGCGGGGGCCTTCCTCCCGTTGGACCAGTACTTCGCCGATTTCCTCAACTACGTGAGGTTGGCCCCATTCCAGCTCCCCTTCAACTCTTACCATTTGTTGGCAGGGTTAAGATACTTGTTCTTGAAACAGGAGTGGGAGGTCCCCACTCCTGTAGACATCCTGTATTTCTTCTGCCTCAAGGCCAGCCCGGAGCAGCAGGGGCGAGGTGATGGGTTCTATTACTTAACCCAGTTTCCCGACACGGCTGCAGTCATCGAGCTGCCCAGCCACCCCAACGACTTCAAAGATCAATTCTTTATGTTGACGGGGTTCCGAAACTGCGAGCTGCACTACTTCAATTGTCCTCGTAAGTGCCTTTCAACCTTAGCTCGTAAGTTAAGTTTCGGTTAGCTCCCCCTGTATCCATTTCAGACTTAGAATAATTCTGCAGCTATCTTCGCAAGGACAAAGAAGTCTGTGATCCTCGGGAGCCAGTACGAGACACTGGCGGGCTTGCCCCCCAGTGAAAAGGACTATCGTCAGCTCGTGACAGACGAGACGATGCTGGCCTGTAAGATGATCTCCCCAGGCCAGACTCTGAACCTGAGGAGGCCCCGGGTGCTTCCCCCAGCCCACGATATGAGGCCTATCATCGTGGAGGAGGTCGCGGGGGATGAAGATTAGGAGGATGAGGAGGACAAGGTGCCCCTCATGAGGACGAGGAAGCGGGCGTTAGAGGTCGCCCAAAGAACGGACGAGGAGAGGATCCAGTCCAGAGCAGCTGCAGGTCCCTCCGGCCAAGGTAACCCATACATGTTTAGGAACTTAGATAGGGCCACTGCAGACCCTCGGCTAGCTAGGTTCAATCCCAAACAGATCGTCCAACGCCATCGAAGTGACCCAGACTTCGATGAAACCTTGCTCCACTGCGTCGACCAGCTCGTGTTGGATTATGAAAGTAGCCGCCCTAGGGGTACCATAGTTGTAGACAACACCCTAGCTTTTAGGTCGGGTCTATTTGAGGAGTATGGGACTAACCTTCGGTCATGGCCATCACTCCGGGAGGGTGTCGTAGCTCTAGGTCTTAGGCAATACGTAAAAGAGTCTAGTCCTAAGACAGCCTCGAATCCAGAACCTGCGCCAGCTCGAGAAATAATTGCCTTAGATTCCCCCGCGGAAGCTCCGGGGCCAATGGTCGTAACCATAGATTCTTCTTCTAGCTCGGGGGGTAGGATTCCCTTTAGTATATATATATATACTTGAATTTTGCTTTTTTCCCCTTTGTTTTTGTTTTTGTATGACTGCTAACTTGTGTACTAACCATATCTTTGTTTTTCCAGAGGAGATGTCTCAGCCTGGGGGGAACTCCTCAGCTGGGGCCTCTGGGCCCAAAATGAAGAAGCTCCGGATGGCGAAGAAAGCCGCCGGGACCTCAACCAAGTCTCCTGCAAAGGAGAAAGAACAGTCCCCAGTCGCCCAGGTCGAGGAAACTGCACCTCCTGCTGCAGGGGGGAGCATGCCCCCACCCCCTCCGCGAGCTCCGGCCTTCATCCGGGACATAGGGGCGGAGGCCGGGGCTTCGGCGATTGTGCCTCCCGAGGTGCGCATCTCGGTTGACCCCCAGGACCTGGAGAAGATTCCAGACATCTTTCGGGGGACGGTGTATGAGACGACGAACTACGCCGTCAGCCACTTCTACCGCTTCAACGAGAGGGAGCTCAGGGCCATCGAAATAAGGAGCTCGGTGGGCGTACTAGAATCTTCATTGGGCATGGCCCTAACGGTAAGCTGACCTTACCCTTTTATGATTTTTGATTATCATGCCTTGCCCTGTTTTTCCTTTCTCCCTTCTTTTTTTTCTAAGGCAGTTGCCTCTCCGTTTTTGCAGAGCGCCTTGGCCCTTCACCGGAGCATAGCCAGGACCAAGGCCCAGCTCGAGGATATGAGGGGCGACCATCAGGCGGTTGTGGCCGCCCACCAGACTTCCTTGCAGACGGCTAAGGATGCCCTGGCGGCCGCGTAGGCTGAGCTGGAAGAAGCCCGTCCCAAGTTTCAAGAGGTCGAGGCTACCAAAGTCGTCCTCGCCGCTGCTCGGGCAGAGCTAGACACTGTGAAGGCTGGGGCCGAGGAGGCCAAGGCCGCCCTGGAAGCCGAGAAGGCAGCCTCCAGCACCGCCATGGACAACATGCTCTACCACTGCTGGGTCTACAACTCTGACGGTGATTTCTCCTTCTTGGGCGCGGACGTCTGGGAGCCCTTGTTGGAGGGGTTTAAAGCTCGCCTCCAGAAAGATGCACCTTCTGAGACCGGGGAAGCCTCCGTCGTGGCCGAGCAGGAGGGCGAGACGGCGACCTCCACGGGGCCGACTGGTGGAGCCTAGGGCCTTTCCATTTTTCATCCACTCTTTTATTATTCTCATTTTTTTTTTGTAACTTTGCATGAGGTTTTTCACCTCGAGACATCCAACTATCAATTTTATTTTTAATCGATTTACTTCCTTTTGCCTTCACACACTTTAGTTACTATTTTGAAAAACTTAGTTCACATTAATTTTTATCAATATCTCGTGCTTTTTAAGAAAAACAACGATCAATCAATTTAAATTAACTTCTAAGTTTTATGACCTGGTTATGTCCAGGAACTTAATTTGAAAACTTAGTTCGTGTTAATTTTTATCAATATCTCGTGCTCTTTAAGAAAAACAATGATCAATTGATTTAAATTAACTTTCAAGTTTTATGACCTGGTTATGTCCAGGAACTTAATTTGAAAACTTAGTTCATGTTAATTTTTATCAATATCTCGTGCTCTTTAAGAAAAACAACGATCAATCGATTTAAATTAACTTCCAAGTTTTATGACCTGGTTATGTCTAGGAACTTAATTTGAAAACTTAGTTCATGTTAATTTTTATCAATATCTCGTGCTCTTTAAGAAAAACAACGATCAATCGATTTAAATTAACTTCCAAGTTTTATGACCTGGTTATGTCCAGGAACTTAATTTGAAAACTTAGTTCGTGTTAATTTTTATCAATATCTCGTGCTCTTTAAGAAAAACAACGATCAATCGATTTAAATTAACTTCCAAGTTTTTAAGGCGACCTGGTTATATCCAGGTACCATATGCCCCCCAAGTAACTGGGAAAGGGTCTTTCGTGGTTACTTTAGATTACACTTGTAAATATGTACAATCATAAACCAAAAGTTAATTCTCATTGCGTAATACATAAAAAATGGCCTTTTAGGCCTTACAAGGGAATCATTGATAATATCTCTTCAAATGGATGGCGTTCCAAGTTCGCGGGACTGCCCCTCCATTAAGCCGAGCTAATTTGTAAGTTCCTTCTTTAATGACCTCGATGATTTGATATGTCCCTTCCCAGTTCGGTCCCAATACCCCCTCTTTGGGATCCTTACCGGCTAAGAAAACTCTCCTGAGGACCATGTCGCCAACGCTAAAGGCGCGTTTTTTGACCTTAGAGTTGAAATAATGAGTGATTTTTTGCTGGTAATGTGCGAGCTGGAGTTGCGAATCTTCTCGTCTTTCCTCAACCAAGTCAAGGGAAGTGCAAAGTAGCTTGTGGTTGCGGTCCTGGTCATATGCCTGGACCCTATGCGAAAGTACCTTAATCTCCACAAGGAGGACTGCCACACTCCCAAAGGTCAGGGAGAAAGGAGTATGACCCGTAGGAGTCCGATGTGAGGTCTGGTATGCCCACAGAACCTGGGGGAGTTGTTCTGGACAGACCCCCTTTGCTTCGTCTAGTCTCTTCTTGAGGCTCGCCTTTAACATCTTGTTGATAGCCTCGACCTAGCCATTCGCCTGAGGATAGGCCACGGAGGAGAAACTTTTCACAATTCCGTACCTTTCGCAAAATTTGGTGAAGAGGTCGCTGTCGAACTGAGTCCCATTGTTGGAAACGATTTTCTTGGGCAGCCTGAATCGGCAGATAATGCTCTTAACCACGAAGTCGAGGACTTTTTTGGAAGTTATCGTTGCCAAAGGTTCTGCCTCAGCCCACTTCGTAAAGTAGTCGATGGTCACCACGGCGTAACGGACCCCGCCTTTTCCAGTAGGGAGGGCGCCAACCAAGTCGATCCGCCAAACTGCAAACGGCCATGGGGATGAGATCATCTTCAGCTCGACCGGGGGAGCTTGGGCAATGGTGGCGAATCGCTGGCACTTGTCGCACTTCTTGACATACGAGATCGAATCCTTGGACAGAGTGGGCCAGTAATATCCTTACCTCAGGACCTTTAGGGCCAAGCTTTGCCCCCTAGTGTGATCTCCGCAAAAACCCTCATGCATTTCCTGCAGGATGGCCTTTGCTTCGCCTGGAAGAACACATCGTAGGAGGGGTAGGGAGTGCCCACGTCGGTATAGCACCCCGTCTACCACCGTATACCTTGGGGCCTGGTACAGTACCCGCCACGCATCATTACGCCCTTCAAGTAGCTTCCCCCCAGTGAGATACTCAAGGATGGGGGTCATCTAGGTCGGCCTAGCGTCGATCATCTGGATCTCCGCCCTGGCTTCTTCTATACTTGGTTTTTCCAAGAACTCTACCAGAACTAACCCTAGAGCCTCCGTCTCCCCGGAGGTGGCGAGCTTGGCAAGAGCGTCTGCGTTAGCGTTCTGTTCCCGAGGTATCTGCTCGATTGAGCCTTGCCCAAACGCGGACAATTCCACTTTTACCTTTGCTAGGTAGGCAGCTATCTTGGGTCCTCGTGCCTGTCATTCGCCCAGAACCTGGTTTACCACGAGCTGGGAGTCACTGAAGCACTGGACGGAGCTCGCCTTCAGCTCTTGGGCTATTCTTAGCCCGGCCAGCAAAGCTTCGTATTCGTCCTCGTTGTTGGAGGCCTTGAATCTGAATCTCAGCGCCGAGTGGAATCTATGTCCCTCAGGGGATATTAAAATGATTCTAGCCCTGGAGCCGTTCTCATTGGATGAACCATCCACGAAGATCCTCCACGACGCCTGGTTCGAGGTGACCTGGGGTGAGTCTTCTGCAGGATCCTCCCGGAATCCTGTGCACTCTGCTACAAAATCAGCGAGGGCCTGACTTTTTATAGCAGTTCGTGGGGTGTACAAAATCTCGAACTAACTGAGATCGATAGCCCACTTTAACAGACGTCCCGATGCTTCAGGTTTTTGCAAAACCTGCCTTAAAGGATGATCGGTTATTACGTGTATTGAGTGGGACTGGATGTATGGCCTGAGCTTTCGAGAGGCCGTGATAAGGCAGAACGCCAATTTCTCCATCAACGGGTACCGGGATTCAGCTCCGAGAAGTCTCTTGTTGATGTAATAGACATGTCTCTAAACCCGGTCTTCTTCTCAGACCAATACGACACTAGCTGCATCCTCTGTGACAGCTAGGTAGAGAAAAAGAGGCTCTCCTGCTTTTGGTTTGGATAATACGGGTGGCTCGGCCAGATGTGCCTTCAGGTCTAGGAAAGCGCCTTCGCACTCTTCTGTCCATTCGAACTTCTTATTTCCTCGGAGCAGGTTGTAGAATGGCAAGCACTTATCGGTGGATTTTGAAATAAACCGATTGAGGGCTACCACCCTTCCCGTCAGGCCTTGGACTTCTTTGCGCGACCTGGGTGAGGGAAGCTCGAGTAATGATCTGATATTGTCGTGGTATGCCTCGATTCCCCGGTTATTGACGATGAAACCCAGGAATTTTCCCGATGCGACTCCAAAATTGCACTTCTGTGGATTAAGCCTCATGCCATACTCCCGTAGTATCTTGAAGCATTCTTCCAGGTCAGAAACATGGTTAACGGCAGTCTTTGACTTGAATAGCATGTCATCAACGTACACTTCCATGTTCTTCCCGATCTGGTTTGCGAACATTTTATTTACTAACATTTGGTACGTAGCACCGGCGTTCTTCAGCCCGAATGACATGACCTTGTAATAATAAATGTTAGTCGGGGTCATGAAGCTGGTGTGCTCCTGGTCCGCCGGATTCATGGCGATCTGATTGTAGCCTGAGTACGCATCCATAAAGGACATGAGCTCGTGCCCCGCCGTGGCATCCATCAATTGGTCAATCCTTGGCAATGGAAAACAATCCTTGGGGCAGGCTTTATTCAGGTCGGAGAAGTCGATGCAGGTCCTCCACTTCCCGTTGGGCTTCAGGACCAGCACGGGTTTGGCGACCCAAATCGGAAAATTTGCTTTACGGATAAAGCCGCATTTCTTGAACTGGGCTACTTCTTCCTCTAAGGCTTCAGCCTGGGTTGTTCCGAGGTGCCTCTGCTTTTGGGACTTCGCAGGAACGCTTTTATCCAGATGAAGGGTGTGCATGATGACACTTGGACTGATTCCCACCATGTCCTCGTGTGACCACGCAAACACATCCAGGTTATCCCGCAGAAATCTGATAAGCTCCGCTTTCCTCTTGTTACAGAGGTTTTTCCCGAGTTTGACCATCCGTGAAGGGTTCTGCGGATCGATGTTTACTTCCTTGAGCTCCTCAATAGCCTGGAGCTCGGACCTTGGCTCGCCTATTCGGGGGTCAATATCCTCACTTAAGACGATATTTTCCCCTTCGGCGCTCTGAGGTTTTTCAATCTCAAGATCAGCTAAGGGTTCCTGAGATTCCTCTCCACCACCTTGGACGACCATTGCTAGCTGCCCGGGTTTCAATTTTCCCTTCATGGAAATGCTGTAGCATTCCCTGGCAGCAAGCTGATCGTCACGGACTGTGCATATTCCCGTTGAAGTAGGGAATTTCATCGCGAGGTGGTGAACAGAAGTGACGGCCTCAAAAGCTATGAGCGTGGGTCATCCCAAAATTGCGTTGTACGCAGCGGAGCAGTCGATTACCACGAACTCGAGGAGTTTGGAGACTGCTTGAGGTCCTTCTCCTAGGGTGATCACCAGCTCGATAGTCCCTATAGCCGCTGATCCTTCTCCTGAAAAACCATACAACATCATGGAGGTTTCCTTCAGCTCGGCGACAGTCAAACCCATCTTCTCCAATGTGGACCGGAATAGAAGGTTTACCGAGCTCCCATTGTCGATCAGCACCCTCCTAACTCTCCGATTAGCAAGCTGAATTGCTACAACCAGAGGGTCGTTGTGAGGGAGCTGGACATGGCCCGCATCTTCTTCCGTAAAAATGATCGGTGGCCTCTCCAATCGCTGCTGCTTTGGCAGACGTTGTTCCGGGACGAACTCTACTCCATTATGCGCCTTGAGTTCGTTTACGTACCTCTTCTGGGCACCCCTGCTCGTGCCAGCTAAATGCGGACCTCCAGAGATTGTGGATATCTCTCCTCCTATCACGGGAGGAGGGACGTCCTGATCTACCCGAGACCCGGGTTGACTGACCGGGACTTCCGGAGCAGGTCAACTTGCTAAAACCCTGTTCCGTGCGTACTGGGCCAAGGGGCCGGCTCGGATGAGAGTCTCGATCTCATCTTTGAAATGCCTGCAATCATCGGTATTGTGGCCAACATCGTTGTGAAAACGACAAAACTTGGAGGTGTCTCTCTTCCCCTTTTGGTGCTTCAACGACTCCGGCCTCTTCCAGGGGAGGAGAGTAGAGTTATCTAGGAAGATGTTCTCCCTAGAGTGGGTGAGCTCTATATAAGTCGCGTAGACGGGCTTAAGCTTATCTACGGACTTATTCTTCTTTGGGCCATGCTGCCTGCCCTCGCCGTTCCCCTTTCTTTTGCCTCCACCGAGCTGGTTGTTCTGTGTGACGTTTTGGGTCGCTGTCACGACCTCCGTCCCCACTCCAGCGGGCTGCTCAGGGGCATGGCTGGTTCCTGCAGCTGAGGCTTCGGCATCCTCCAAGTTTATCCATTCCTGGACCCTATTTAGGAACTCGTTCACCGAGCTAACTCCCTTCATTTGTATATCTTTCCAGAGTCCCCCTCCGATGAGGATCCCGGTCCTCAAGGCCATGAGCTTGGAGCTGTCATCTGCGTCTCTGGCCCGAGTAGCGACGCTCGTGAACCTGCCCAGGTAAGCCTTCAGAGGCTCGTCGGGCTGGTGCCTCACGTTAGCCAGAGAGTCGGCCTTGATGCGGGCAGCCTGAGAGGCTCGGAATGCCCTTTTGAAGTCAGCCGAGAAAGTTTTCCAGGAGTTGATTGATTGTCTTTTGCTTTGCTTGAACCACATCCTGGCTGGTCCAGTCAGTGTGGAAGGAAATATCAGACACCTCAGCTCGGGGCCAATGTTGTGGGCCATCATCAGGGTGTTGAACATCCCCAGATGATCCGACGGATCTCCTACTCCATTGAATTTGGACAGGTGCGGCATACGAAAACCGGGTGGGTAAGCTGTTACTGCTATGCTGGGGGCGAAGAGCTCCATCTCGTCCCCCGAATCATATTCATCTTTCTCCGACAGGAGCTTCCTCATTAGCTCCTCCATCTGAGCCAGGCGCTCGAGGGTTTTGTCCTAATTTCCTTGGTTATTCCGGAGTTTCTCAATAGCTCCGGATCCATTGTACATATTTGGTGGGTTATTGCCCCTCCTATCTCAATAGCTCCGCATTCCTGCCGTTACGTATTTCAGACAGGTCTCCCCCTAAGCGAGCATGGCTGTCACCTCCTACTGGTTCCCCTCTATGAGAGTTAAGGCAATCTCGCAGGTCGCCCCCCTGGGTGGTTTGAGGACTTTGTGCCGAACTTAAACGCTGACGTAGGTCTCCGCCAGAAAGGTCACTCCGGCAACTGCCAGCCCAGTAGCTCCTGTTAGAGAGGCTCGGAGTCCGCCTTTGGGGGTGAGGATCTGGGCTTTCTCTCGGCGCCCTGCCAACCTGCGGGTCCCGCGCCTGGCGATCTAGACAAGGTGCAGGACGACTGGTGGGGACGGTCTGATGCTGTGAGCCCTCCCGGGATCTCCTTCTGGAATTTCCTCGAGCTCTCCTGGGCGCGCTCGAGGCTGGTTGGGAGCTGGGAGTTGAAGTTTGGATCGAACGGCTGCACTGTTGTTCGACTCTAGGCATTTCTTCGAAGTTTTCCTCTCGACGGCGCGATGAGGGAATAGAGTTGGCTGTCGGAGGTCTGTCTGAGCGGCTAGGCCTGGACCGATTACCCCGGCGGGACTTATGAGTCTCGCCTTGCCTCTTTCCGACGTTAGCGTCGGTTGTAAGAGGGGGTAGTCGGGGCAACACATCCTTGATCTGCTGATTAGCTTTCGCTAGTTGGCTCCTCAGCTGAGCGTTTTCCATCTCTACCGCAGTGTAAAAATCTGGGTTTGGATTAGGTGGCCGGGGCGCCGAACTTCCAGTGTTATCTTGGCCCACCGGCTGTTTGCCCGGCCGTTGTTGGACCTCAGGAATTGGTTCACCGGGGACGGCGATATGATGAGCCTCCTGCCCACCATGCTATTCTGTCTCGTTACCGTGTCTGGATCGAGTGGTCGCCATAGTTGGATGTTTGTGACAGCACCAATCTAACTAGCTCTCAATGAAAGCACCAAACTATTGACGCGGTTCTTCGCCAACAGGTAATTAAGAAAATAAGAGTAAGGGATTAGTGCTTATGTTGAACCGAAATAGATGAATGATCTTTTTAAAATGGGCTGGTGACACAAATACGTTTTTAGGTGGTTCAAAGGTTAAAATCCTTCTACTCCACCAATCAATATTATTGCTATATGCTTGGTATTCTTTTACAAGGTATTTCTTACACAATAGAATCCAACCCTTTGCAACTCCCAGGGTCTCCATATTTATAGGAGAGGGCACCTGGGAGTTGGTAAGAAGGTCATCCCGTGACCTTCTTACCTATCATGTCAACTCTGTGACATTCATGATTAATTCCTAAAACCTGACACATGAAGTGTGGTCTAATCAATAGGTAAGGGGGATAATGGGTCGCACGGCCCAACCCAGTCGTGGGTGCCAGAATGCGCACGTTCATGCTGCGTGTCCGAGAAGTCAGGGATATATCAGACACGTGATGTCTGATATATGCACGTTTACCTTGCGTGGTTGACTTTATAAAAGGTCACAGCCTCCAACTCTAGCTCGTACCACGAGCTGGATGCTTCCCTCGACCTGTGGCCTTCAAAGTTTAAACTCAGTCTAATCCTGGCGAACCCTTAGGTTACCTCGAGCTAAGGAGGTAGGATCTTTCGATGGCAGCTCCGGTCTTGGGGATGTCCACGTGGTAGACATGATTAGGCCGTGTCTCAGCTTGCTAACAGCCCGTGGGAAAACCAGGGCGTACAAAGTGGTGTTGTAGTAACAGGTTACAACTATAAAAATAATTTTTATTTTTTTAAGTAATGTACCATTATCAAAATATCAACTGAATTGTAACTAGTTACTTAGTGAGATTTGGAAGAAGAAAAAATTATATGAAAAGAATAAACTAAATTGATCGTGAAGGTAACCGGTTACAACTAGGTCTGAAAAAAAATGAAAAAAAACAAAGACAGTTGCGATGGTAATCGGTTACTTAGCTAGACTTGGAAAAAAATAAGATTCAAACAACAAATATAAACTGATCATAATCGTAATTGGTTACATCGAGGTTTGAAAAAAAAATCAAATCTAAAAAAGAGATCCAACTGTCATGGTACCTGGTTACTTAGTCAGGTGTGAAAACAAAATCAAATCTAAACAAAAGAATCTAAATAAATTGTTATTGTAACTGGTTACAGCTAGGTCTAAAAAAAATCAGATATGAATAAAATGAATTAGGTATCATGGTACCTGGTTACTTAAACAGATTTGGAAGAAAAAAAACCAAGAAAAATCAAATATGAAGTACAAAATCAGATGTGAAAAAGAAGAAGAAGAATAAAACCAGATTTGAAGAAACAAAAAAAAAAGAATAAGAAAGACAGGAAAAGAAGAAGAAGAAGAAGAAAAAAAAAGAAGAATTGAGAAGAAGAATAAGAAGATGTATATATATATATTCATATTTTGCATAAACGAAACGATAAGAAAGATCTTTTGATTTTGATTCAACTCTCCAAGTCTGGGACTATTGGAATCATCAACTTGAAGCTATACTCAAATCTGGATATAAGGTGTAATATTTCTTTGAAGAACATGTATTCTTTTCACAAAGGTATTGTGAGGGAGAGAAAAAAAAAAGAGAGACTTGTTCAGAAATTGGACCAATATTCTCTTTCCTAGCACGTTTCACCTTCGGTTTCTTGGATTGGACCTGAACAATTTCAGGCTCCACGCATGAGGAGGAAGAGGAAGAAGAACAAGACAAAGAATGCGACCTCTTCATACCTTTCTCTCTCTTACTTATCCTCACTTTCCCATAAAATTAAAGAAGATATAAAGAAAATCAAAGAAAGAGAATAAAATATACTAGTTGAGGAAAGACATGTTGGGTAAGTATATCTTTCAATAATCTCACTTTTTTCTCTGTTAGATTGTACAATGAGAGACTAATAGTAGTTGCTAGAAGAAAACAAGAAAACAGTAGAAGAATTCTGGTAACCTAAGTGGTTTAACCAAAACAGAGAGAGTAATTAAGTTTATGGTAATTTATTTTTTATATTTTATGGAATTACTATATTTTAAACTTTTTTTTTTCAAAACTTACCATATTTTGTATAACTATATATATTTTTCCCATAAATTTAGAAACTATATATATTTTTCCCATATTTATGTAAACTACTCAAATAATTACTAAATAGGCTCATGGAGGCTTTATGGGCCCAAGCCCAATTAGAAATGCTAATGTTTATTTATCTAAATCAATCTTGTGAGCATTTTGAATTTCAAAATATGCTATGAGTTAGTAATATGTCACGTGTATTTATCTAAACCAATTAGCCACGTGTTGAACATGAGTCTGCTAAAAAGTACCTGTACATATGTATAGACATATATGAAAGTATATGTATGATTTAGAATTTTCCCACTTGTTTCAGAGTATTGAGTGAATATGATGACATGTGGCCCATCCAAAGTCTCCAATTTATGCATTTTGTTTGTATAATCTTCTTGGGTTTCTTTTTTGCTCTGTAGTTCAAGAAGTTCAAGAGTTTCCATCTATTTTCTTCTACAAGGTAAGGTTCTCTCATGTGTCTATTTTCTCTTTCTCTTTTGGGATTTTAGTTTGTGAAAAAATAGTTGAAAAAGTTTGTAGAAAAAACTTGCAAAAGTAGTTTAAGAAAGCTGGTGTCTTTTCCATTGATATATATATGCTTCTTGATTGAGAAAAGTTTGTAAAAGAAAAGCTTGTAGAAGTGGCTTAAGAAAGATTGTGTTGAACTATATATATATATATATATTACAAAATCGTTTTACTTGAGGAACCTCCTTTTCTTTTTCTTTTTCCTTTTCTTTGACAGGTCTGAAGCTTCCAGTGGCAATTTTGGACGCACATTTCTTTCACATTTATGATTTGAAAAGCTTTCTCATCATAATTTTAATGTGGGTTCTCTTCTTTTGATATATATATATATTTCTCTTTAATATGAAATACATTGGAATATATGAGTAGATTTGTTTGTGGACTTAGTGGCTTTGTTGGCCTTTCTTAGGTTTTTTTATTAGGAATTATGGACCCAAGGATTTTTTGTCATTTTTAAGGATTGTGGAGTGCTAGAAATTTCGAACCTAAAGCTTTGTGTCCTTTTTGGGATATAGAGTGCTAGAAATTGTGAACCTTAGGTTTTGTGTCCCTTTAGGGACCGTAGAGTGCTAGAAAATTGTGAACCTAAGGATTTGCGTTCCTCAAGGGTTGTAGAATGCTAGAATGAGGGTACATTTTAGGTTGTGTCCCTAGTAAAACTGTTGGGTGCTAGAATTGAGACCTTTGGGGTTCTAACTCAGTGTAATCCTTGTGTTTTTTAAGATAAATGTTTAGGTGATAGCCACTCAGGCTTCTTTTTTACACCTTATGTCATTGTTAGGATTCTATGTCGAGCGCTTGGAGTGTGTTCGACCCTGCATAAATATTGATATAGTCGACAGGTTGTCGACATGGAAGATGACTTTAATGATGTTCTAAAGGCTTTGCCTCTTCAACTAGTTTCAGTTGTTGAAGAGTATTATGGTCAAGATGTAGAGGACTAGGATGCTGTTAGGTTAGCACTACCTGGTGAAGAAGCTCCAGTGTTGGGTTATGCCTTGGCTTGTCGAGTTGATGAGGATGATGGGCCAATTTTTTCTGGCAGGTCGCAAGGCATTCTACGAACGAACCCGCAGTCTCGAATATCAGTTCCTGTTTAATAAATATGAGATTTTCTTTTGGGATTCCTTGTAGTATTAAGATGAGTGTTTGCAAGTTTGTTGAATGGATCGATTGGGATACTCCTGGTTGGTGTGATATGTATGAGTATTACTTTAAGCAAGGCTTTAGGTTCCCTTTTTCTTTGTTTGTTTTGAAAATGCTCAATTGGTATGAAATTGCTCCCTAGTCAATTGATGCCTAATGCTTGGAGAGTGTTGTTAATCTTTGAGAGGTTCCTTGAGGTATTTGGGATAGGTGTTTAGCTGGAAGAGTTCAAAGCTCATTACACAGTGAAAGAACATGACAAGGATAAAGTTAGACATGGTTTAGTGTCTCGTGATGAAGATAAATCATTGGTTTGTAATACAACTTCCAATTACCGAGGATGAAAGGAATACTATTGTTTCTTTCATGGGGATGAATTTTTCACATATTGGAGTTGATAGGTTTCCTACTAGTTGGGTGTCGAGTGCTAGATTACCTTACCTATTCCTTTTTGTATCTTATTTTTTCGACTTATTGTATCTCTAATGTTTGTGTTTTCTTTTGAAGATAAAGATTTGACGAAGTCTCTTATTCTATCGTATGATAGTGGCTAGAAGCTTAAGGAAATTTCAAAGATCCCCAAAAAAGAACGTAGTTGGAAGAAGTTGTTGAAAGAAGAGGATTTGCACACAAGTTTCCTTTGGAAGAAAGTTGAGCAAAGGACTGGAGGTAATTTCCCTATTCGTCTGGATGATCTAATTCCTATTTTCTTATTAAGGCGAGCTTTGGAATTTCTTAGTATCAAGTTGACAGAAGAAGAGCGTGTTTTGGCGGATAAGATCACGAGGAGGATGTCATCCAAAATGCCTAATGGTTCTAATATGATGGTTGTAACGCCCTACTACCCTAGAGTCATTACCATGTGATTTTAAAACGTGCGATTAACTCGCTAATCGAGGTATTAGATCAAAAAGTGTGATTAATTAAAGTAAAGACTCAATTAAATAGGATTTTAGTATCAAAAGTGTGATTAATTAAAGTAAAGACTCATTTAAATAGGATTTTATTATAAAAGGTAGGACATTCATTTAAATCATAAAAGTATCACATTGGGATCCCAAAAATATTGTTTAAAATATATTTATAACTCAAAAGTTACTCTACAGTCGACCTAGGCAACAAAATAGAACATTTATAACACGTTCCTCAAAACTACCCCAGCTGTGGCGGCCAGTTAGGCCAAACATGTATGTACCGCTCCAAGCCCTCCAACTCATGCTTGGTCGGCCTTTCCTTTGCCCTTAAACCTGCTCGATAGAGCACCCGTGAGTCGAGGCCAAGCAAGAAAATTGCACAGCACAACATATAATAAAATATTTCAACAAATGCATAATTAATCAAACACGACAAACAATCTACAAGTTCCTATTAGAATTCACAGCAGGGCCTACGCCGGTCAGGGTGTGCTACCAGGCACCAATTTCACAATCTTAACTAAGAGGGTGTATAAAGCACCCTTAGAGGGTATCGCCTTGCAGCCCGCATTCAGCATGCTTAATGCTGATCCCGGCCATTGCCGTTCCCGACCTAAGTCGTTCCCAACCTTTTCCACTCCCAGTCTTTGTCGTTCTCGACATTTGCCGATCCCAACCTTTGTCGTTCCTGACCTTTTCTGTTCCCGACCTTTGCTGATCCCGACCTTAGGCTCTTCGTCACAAAAACATGTATGATGTATTAGTTACAAACAATACACATAACACTAAGCACGATATAGATCTATGGGCACAGACAATTTTCTTACCTTTGGTCCGAGTGCAAGAAATTAGGCATGAAACCTCCAATGATCATTCTCATTACTATTTGATTCCATAATTGAACCCTGGAAAAAATCCCGTGCTCTTGGGACCTCCAATTTCCCCACACGGGGTGGTGAAATCGTCCCCCGAGCCCCTGGGCCTAAGCCCTAAAACTAAAAAATCAAGGTCCCTGAAAATGGCCTAGCGCCGCGGCATAGCCTAACAGGCGCCACGACACCCAGCCAGGGCCCTTTGCCCTGGATCATCCCAGCGCCGCGACTCGGAAGAATAGCGCCGCAACGCTCTTACGCGAACCCAGAAAAACTGGGGTTTTCCGCCATTTTTCCTCGAGCCAAAAACCCTACAAACTCACTATAGCTCCAACCAAAGACCTGAATTATACCCCAAAAACATTCCCAACCATCCTAAACAAGTTATATACCCCAAAACTCAGCCAAATCCTTAACCCAAAAATAGTTTAAAACATGGCTAAAACTTAAACCACAACAGGAATTCAGTAGAATAAACAGAGCATAGGCATTACCTTAAAGAAGAATCATGACCCTTATGCTTTTCCACTTCAATCCTAGCTCCAATCCCCCTTCAATTCCCAAGCCTTTTCTTCAAAAATTCAACAAAACCCCCAGGTCTTGAAGAGATAGAGAGAGAGACATGAGGGGGTGAGATGTTATGCTTATTTCCTAAGTATTCTGATGAGATTAAGTCCAACCAAGTCTATCCTTAGCCTCAAAATGACCAAAACGCCCCTTTAATACCACCAAGGGTAAATCGGTCATTTGCGACATTCCCGCTAATTCCTCAAGTATTCCTATAAATTCTCAATTAATCCAAGCATACCCAAATAACCGCTAAATAGCTACCTGTTACCCGGTAAATCTCGAACACACGCTAAGTTCTCAAAATACCCCCAGGCTCACCCGAGCCGGGTATTTGACCCCGTTGTGACTATACCGCTAATCCGCTCCCTAGGACTGCCTCAGAACACACATCTCAAATATATCCCAATAACACTGGGGTCTCACTCATAACACATACATAATTACATTTATGCCCTCAAATTGCCAAAATTGCAAACATGCCCTAATTTACAGAAATGGGCCCACATGCATATTTAGAACACATAAAAATGCATATCTAGTCACATTACCACACAAATCATTTATACAGCATAATCACACATATATCAAATTAATTACACAAATAAGCTCGATTATGCCCTTTTGGCACAATAACCAAGGCATTCAGCCTTAATAGAAAATTTGGGACGTTACAACTATCCCCTCCTTAACGAAATTTCGTCATCAAAATTTACTTAACGTCTCGTGATACTAGTCCCGCAAATTTGACTATAGCTTTAGAGTCTAGTCCTTTACCTTGCTATCTCTTTGTAACACCTTCGCTAGAGTGACAGTATTATTCCGTAAGACTTTATCTCATTTATCCTGAATTCCACTGGCTTTTCCTTGCATAATAAACTCCACTAAAATTCCAGGGTCTCTTCGCCCAATCAGGGGTAGTACTCAACAACCTTCCCTTAACATTGTCACCAGTAACACCTTATGAGCCTCTACCCATGTTGGGGTAAGGAAAATTTGTAGGCCCCTAGCCTAGTCCTTATTAGGATCTCACAAGTCCATGAAATCTAGAGTTAAAACTCCCTTCTATTCCCCAAACTATCTTACCCTTTTTAGTCCACAATACTCGAAGAAATGAAAATTCTCCAATCCTAGAACTTCACGTTCCCATGTTTGAATTTGTGAACTCTTGTGTCCTTTCAGTAAAGCAGAAACTCCTGGCATAACAATCCTTAATAACTTCATTGACCTTCTGAACCGACTCTAAAGTAGAACACTTTCTGTCCCTCGTTTCAGTTCCCAGAATGAGTACTCCTCGTCCCCTTTCTCACAATATCTTATTCAGAGTCACCCTCGTCATCAACCGACATATGTCATTGTGACAATCTACTTTAGGGACCGTATTTGCCTCAATGTTTGGAAAACTTATATATTCGAAGTAAAATGAAAATGCTTAAAGTCCGGATTGTTCCTTCAGGTTATCGGTCTGTCTGATAATAACCAATAATTCCAAATCCCAATCTAATATTCATTGCCCTCTGTGACCCTTTTCAGAACCTGGAAACTAAAGGGTCTCAATCTGACACTATCGACTTCGATGTTCCGAGGGGACGTACAGTCTTCTTTCGTACACACTCCCTCTTTTGGATATCTCACTCACACAAACCATAGTGTGTTAATCCAATATGTCATGCATAACTTTTCGCATCCACTCATCTCATCTACAATATGTGGTGATCCACCCTTACTATCCATAATTATATCCTTCCATACTAACATTAGGATATCGTAGAGTCATAATAGCCCTTTTGGCTTTTGTTAATCATTTCTCACTTACTAAAATATTAGGCAATGTGCCTCCCAATATACAAATTTTAGGCCTTAACGCCCATTCCATCTTCCTAGATACAACAATTATAAGGGGTAACCTAAGACTCATCCCGAATCTCCCCCCTCGATGCTAGCATCCATCAGATCACTCATCCGATCTGCATATCTTAACCTATCCATGTCAATGTAGTAGGATTCTTTACCATTCCTACACGATCTTCTTTTCGTGTTTCATTGTTGTTCATAGAAGTATATCTGCCAATTATCAATCATAGGTTCCATACCAATCCTAGTCATTACTTCACCCTAACTGTGGCTAATCGACATTACTGTCGACTCGACCTCCTATGTGGAACATCTAAGTCCTTATCCCTTCATCCACTGTGAGGTACGAACAACCACCCTTTCAATTTACATACGGGCGCCCTTCCTAGACCTTGACGCGCCACATTATAACTCCACATTTTAAATAGGGACAGTGTCCATCGTACCGTCCTCCTGTGTCAGTCCATCACATGATTATTCAAATACCATGGCGTGCTAATCAACCTTTATTTCTACTTCCGGGCACCAGACACGTAACTATCCATTCAGACAAACTTTAGGTCCCTACGTTATTCAGCCAAAGGTATGGCAGTCCTTGGAGATGTTCCAACTATTTGAAGGTGATTGGTCATGCCGAGTCATCCAACTATTTGGTTTCTAAAATTTACTGGGTAAGCATCTTCCTAATCAATTCCATTATATATGTTGTGTTTGATCTAATCTTTTGTTTGTTTTTTGACAGTCTCCACGACTACGACTCATGTTCGCCGAGATCATCATCTCCTTGACAAAGAAGTTTGCGATCTTCAGAAATCTAATGCTAAGCTTTGTTCGGAGAGGATCAATTATGAAAAGGAAGCCAAAGAGAAACTTAAGGCTAGTCAAGAAAAAGTTGAAGACTTAAAGAGGCTACTCTTAGAGGAGGAGCAGGAAGTAGCTAAAGAAAAAAAGAATTAAGCTAATCTATATGCTCAACTTGAAGATATATCAATGACAGCCATGGTGAAGGCTCCTGGGGAATTGTTGATGGAATTCCAAGAATGCAAGACCTCCGATTGGAACATAGAGGAAGATATAGAACTCTATCGAGCTATGTTTGAGGATGAAGCTTCTTCAACTGATGAGAGGGCTGATGATGTTATCGACCCCCTATTCTTGATTTGAGAATGCCTCAAGATGGTGGCTATCATATTGTTGAGCATGGAGCTATTTTGGATCGTCCATCCGTCACTAACTCTGAGGCAACTCACTAGAATGTTGAGCATTTGTTACTATTTAGTCTGTTGGATACTTGGTTTATTTTTGAGTTTTGAACTTGGTAACATTGATGTTTGTTGGATCTTGTGATGATACTTATTGAGTCTTTTGGATATTGAACGGTGCTTTAGCATACTGCCAAGTACTTTTATTTTTGTAGGCATTTTGTCGATAGTTGAATGAAATTAGTGTTTAGCGAATGTCCAAAACTAGACCAAGTATGCGGTGATCATGGTCATGGTTCTCTAGTAGGCTATCTGTGATAGTGTTTAGATGGCATCCTTGATAGCGCTCCACTGTGTGTTAAGTGTTAGGGAGGATGGTCATGCTAGGTAACACCCTTGGTAGCACTCTACAATACGTTGAGTGCTAGGAAGTATCAATCTATGGTTATCTAGTCGTTTCATGCTAGGAAGTGTTAACCTAGGCACTTCCATCGATCTTAGGATTACCATGCGCTAGGAAGTGCCCAATTAGGGCCCTCCATCTGTCTAAGGATTATCACACACTAAGAAGTGCCAATCTAGGTCCCTCCATTCGTCTGGGAATGTCGCACGCTAGGAAGTGCCAACCTAGATCCTTCCGTCCGTTTAGGCACTCGGAAGTTCCAACCTGCAACTTATAACAATGGTATTAGGATCAACACCTACCATGTCTTTGTGAGACCATGCAAAGCAATTGTGGTGCTTCTTCAAGAATTCAATGAGTCGTGCTCAGAACTCTAGTGTAAGCTTTGATCCTATGTGGAGAGTATGATCCATGAATTCTTCACCAATGCTTACATCGTCTAAATCCTCCATTTCTGGTTCTATAGGTGTAGTCGATGATGTAGTGTGATGTAGTTACTATGCTGAGGCTTGCTTGCCCTTTAGTGTTTTCTGATAACAATCCCGTGTTGTCTTCTATGCGCTCCAAATCTCTTTTACTCCCAACTTGGTTGGAAATCGAATGGCTTGGTGGTATGTTGATGAGACTTCTTTTATGTCGTGATCCATGGACGTCCAAGGATGGCATTGTAACCTGAGGGTGAGTCGACTATGAGGAATTTTGTTTCGAGATCGATTCCTTCTGCATATACATGAAATGTTACTTCACCAACAAAGTGCTTTTGCTAACCACTGAATCCCACTAGCACGATTGATTTACGAATGATAGTAGATTCGTCAATCTCCATCCCCATAAGAGCATGCAAGAATAAGATATTAGCTGAACTTCCATTGTCAATTAATATACGTTTAGTTAAGCGATTTGAAATAAACAATGAAATGACTAAAGCATCATGGTGAGGATTAAGCAAATATAAGGCTTTGTCATCAACGAAGCTTATGGTCTGCCTGATATGGTTTGTGTCGGGGTTTTATGCCCAAATTAAAACCCAATTTCTTTGTAATCTCATTTATTATCAATAAAAGAATATAAATCATTTTTGACTTGGCCAATCACTTTGCTCACATGTTTTACTTTCATGATTATTTGTTTAATATAAAATTCTATTAAATCTCGAGCATATAGCTAATCGTATTTATAGTGATGTAATCATAGCGGAATATAAATATGATTATATGTTAAAAAATAAGTTAGTCCTAAGATTAGTTAGTGCACATGATTTACACCGACTTGCCAATCTACAATATGATCTACTTACACATCGTAGTGTATTGTTCTTTCTAGAACATTGGCAAAGTAGATAAGATCGGATGTATTTGTTACATCAGACTGGACCAATATTGACAGTAAATAAGATAAGTAAACATACTGTTATTATCTATTCTACTCATATCACATAGTTGACCATAGGTTAATTCAATCTCAATTCTGAGTGGTTAGTATTCTAACTAATTGTATTATTTGAGTTCTTTGACTTGTTCATTACCAGCTTACCCTACAGACTAGCCCATACTTACATCTTGGAAACTCGATAGTATAATTGAGTGGGAGTGTTAATCATAGATATGAGCATCTATAGCTTCTAATGAAGAAGTGAAATGATGGTTTCTTTTTAGTTTGGTTCAAGGTGCTAAATTATAGAGATCTCATTTCAATAATTAATATTAGTTTACTGAAATATCATTTACAAGGAACTAAGTGTTTTAAGGATAAAATACAATGAGCGGTAAAACAATATTTTAGTCCCATCTCATTATAGACCGTCTATAGAGGATTGAGTGGCAATTATGGTTGTAACAATGGATAATTAATAACGTACCTATATTATTTATAGAGCGTTCTATGAATTTAAGAGTGCAATTCTGATTCTTTAGTGGAGTCACGAGGAATTAATAAGTTAGTAAATTTATTTGTTAAATTTATGATAACTTATTGGAGCTTGATTTGATGGGCCTATGATCCCCACTGTACCTTGGATAAAATCATCTAGATAGTCTCAATTAATTGATTTAATTATCAAAGTTGATCAGGTCAATTTTGGAAAGTTTCACAGAGTTATGTAATTTAGAGAAAAAAAGAGAAATTAGGGAAGATTTATTAATTAAGACAAATTGGTGTCTAAATTAATAAATAAGTTTAAATCAAGGTTCAAATTATAAATAATTAATTTGATAAATGATTTAAATAATTATTTAATTAATTAAATCAATAGAAAATAATACAGACCTTGATTTTAAGTCCAATGGGCTTATAATTAAAATGAAAATTTCACGGGCCTATGACCCATAATAATTTCGACCTAAGACTGATATTATCTATTATTTTATTGATTTTTTAATTAAATTAAATGGATTAATTGGGTTTAGAAAAGTAGTGCTAAGTGAGAGTTGAAATCACACTTGTTTATGAGAAGATCAGAAGATCTAGAAGGTTTTAGATTCTCTCTACAAACATAAGTCATTTTCTAAGCCTCTTTTCTCTTCTTCTCTCTGTATCTATCTCATGTGTTGAGAATTGCCCACCCTAGTCTAGGTTATTCTAAGGATACTTTGGAAGGCTGTGAAGAAAATTGAAGAACGGTTCAGTTTCTTGGTGATACCCTGCGACAGAAAGGATACAAAGAGAAACTGAAGGAATGACTCTATCATTCCGCTGCGTGTAATGTAAGTGTTCTTATCATTATTTCTATTTGAATTCAATTTTAGAAACATGTTTTTGGTTTTCTTATATTAATTTGTTTAATATTAGATCTACATTGAAATAAACAAGATCATGTATAAGTTTTCCCAACAGTTTGTTGGTGGCTTCTTTGGTCTTCCGTCTGTCCCCAAGACTTCTTGCGTGTCTCTTGGCAGTTGAATATCTCACTCCACTCACTTCTGATCCTCTAGATATTATTTTACGTGTCCGTATGTGTTGGGGTGGCTTTGTGGCATTATTGGTATGGTATCTCCTCCAGTTACGGTGCTTTTCCCTTTGTCTAACGATAAGTCTCTGAGTTGACCTCGACGGAGAAGTCCTACAACCTCAAATCGTAGAGCGATGCATTCTATTGTCGTATGGTCGTGGTCATTGTAGAATTCATGCCATTTGGCAATATCTCGCTTATGAACTAAATTTTTTATCTTTTCGGACCACTTGACTTTATTTCCCATCCTTTTTACTACTACCACGATCTCTACTGGGTCTACATTTAGCTTGTACTCTGGGATGGATGTTTTCTCTTGTTCTCTCGGCCCTCTGACTGGTAGCGTGTTGTAATGCCCCAAATTTCCTAATAAGCTTTAGGACCTTGATTAGGAGGCCGAGAGGGCAATAATTGATTTATTATGTTATTAAATGATAATGTGCATGTTTATGTGTATTAAATATGCATGTGAACCCATTTCTGATTAATTGGGTGATTTTCATATTTTGGCCATTTCGGGCATATTTGACATATATGTGATATGTGTGTGGTGCTTTATTATTATTTGGTTATGCTAGGGTTACTCAACATGAGACGATCCTAGGAGGTAAGCTAGTGGGAAAGTCACAACGGGATTTATTCTCGACTCGGAGTGAGTCAAGGGGTATTTAGAGCATTACCGGGTTATTGGGTAATGGGAATAAATATTTGATGATAAATTGGGAGTTAGTAAGATCAGGGGGAAATTCTGGTCGTTTTGACTATTTCGTCCCCGGGGGTGTTTTCGGGACCCCGAGTGTTAGGATTTGTTTGAGGCTACTTAAGCTTAAAATAACATGTTAAGAAAAAAAAAAGAATGTTCAATAAGTTCTCTCTCCCTCTAAGTTCCATTTTCGTCTCCCGATCGCATTTTCTAAGGAAACTAGAGTTCAAGGACTCGGATTCAAGCAAGGATCGAGGCATAGCGATCCTAGGAAAGATTAGAAGCTTATTAGCCAGAGGATTTAGTTGGGAAATAACTCAATTAGAGGTAATTCAAGTTTTAATTCTAAGTTTTTAAAGTTTTTAAGCTTCAATTGGACTTTGTGTTTTGATGAGTTTTTGATTGAATTGAAGCTTGGGTTTTATGGGTTTTGGATCATGGGGATGTTTGGGAACTTTGATTTTTGAGTTTGGAGATGTTTGGATAGGTTTTTGGAAGGTTTTAAAATGGAGAAATCGGGGAAAAATGGCTGGTCCGAGGTTGGGCCGCGACCTTGTTCTTGGGTGGCGCAACCTAGGCTCGAAGAAGCAGATGGAGGTTCTGTTTTGCCTGAGGGCCGCGACGCTTGGATAGGGGCTGCAGTGCTTGGTGATGTTTATGGCCAAATTGATGTTTTGGTTAGGGGAACTCAAACCTTAGGCCTCGAGATCGTTCCTACTACCCGGTTTAGTGGGATTCGATGTCTCGTAGGCTAGGTCTTGGTTCCAGGATTGGTTTTAGAACTGAACTTGTTGGATCATCGTTTATGGTTGTGACTAGGTTATCACTAGAGGCTTGGAATAAGGACCGTACTTGTGGCTCGTTTATTGGTAACCTGTGGTTGGACTAGAGATAAGAAAACTGCACTCTGTGTATATGATATGCATGGTTATTTTTTATGCATGTTGGATGTTTAAATGTGATGCATGTGATGCATGAGATACATGTGATTAGGGCATGCCATGAATGTTGAATATGAGATTGATAAGAGCTTGAGTCTATGTGTTTGTGCATGATCATAGTTATGCTAGAAACTGTTAAGTAAGCATGTTGAGTGCCCTACATTGGAATATTTGACATATGATATATGTTTGGTAGCATTGCTTACTTGTGCATGGACCTGACTGTTCAGATTTGGCATTGGTCGCGTGTTATTGACCTAAGAGCCAGAAACGACATAAGCGTCATGAATGCAGAGTCGATAAAAGATTAGATCTAATCGACATCTGCATTGGATGAATTAAATGAGAATTAATGCCGGACCGACCTCAAGTTCGATGAAAATTAAAAGTGCTTGTCTAGCCAAAGGCTAGTCATTTAGAGCCAGGGCCAGAGAACCCAATGACTGTTTAGTCACATGGCTATGGGTGTTGAGTCCGTGTGACTTACCCATCAGTCACTCATCTGTTTAAGATAGTGACTTACCCATCAGTCACTCATCTGTTTAAGCTAGTGACTTACCCATCAGTCATTCATCTGATTATAGCCATTGCAGGAAAGCCCAGGTGACGGTTCCGTGACACGGCTATGGGTTTCGGGCCCCGTAGTGACTTGCTTGTCAGTCACTCATTATGGTTTAACAGAACCTCAAAGTGATATTCACTCATCTGTTCAGAGCTATAAGCTCTGTATGATCATTCTGATCATCATTTGCATGGCTTTGGGTGCTGAGCCCCGTGGTGACTTGCTTGGCAGTCACTCAGTATGGTTTACCAAAACCTCTAGTGTTAAATCACTCATCTGATTAGGATTGACTTGATAGTCATCCAATCAGGAGGGCATGATTTCTTATCCTCGATTCCCCAGCATTATCTAAGATTATTTGCATGCTTGAATTGAGCTATATTTTCTAGGCATGCCATATATGATTTGATGTCATGATATGACTATTCATGAGCATATTGAGTTTTCTTGGTGGGCTTCGGCTCACGGGTGCTATGTGGTGCAGGTAAAGGAAAAAGAAAGCTGGACCATCCTTGAGTTGGAGAGCTTAGGTGACGATGTGTACATATGCGGCTGCTCGACCGTCACGGCCAAGGGTTGAAAGAGGAACTAGGGTTAAACCCTGTTTTGCCGCTTAGATCGGCTGGTTGTAAATATTTTGTTGTAATAAACCTTTAAATTATATTTTTGGGATCCCAATGTATACGGTAAACGTTCTAATGAAATGTTATATCTTCACCAAAACTTTAATCCCTAAATCGCTAATCATACTTAGTCACACGATTATGGCCGAATGACTCGGTTAGCGAGTTTAGTACTATTTAAAATGTGCACCGTAACGGTCCCTGGAGTTTAGGGCGTTACACGCGTGCATGGGCTCCCTTCTTGTTTTGATGGTTCTAGAGGTTGGGTGTGGCTCATGGTTTGTACTATATCTGCACGCTACCCTCCTAGTACTCCAAATTTCCCTTGCATATCAGTAGGATGAATGGATGGGCCTATTTGATTCGTCCTCCTCCCATTGATCTGAGCCCAAGCTTTGGCTAGTATGTCTTCCATGGTCTTGCAAGGATACTTGGTCTGTTCCTTATAAAGGTCAGAGTCTACAATTAGGCCTTTCCAGAAGGTTGCAATCCGGTGTATCAACATTGCATGACGTGATGGATACTTTCTCCGTATTGAATCTTACAACGTAGTCTCGAAGTGATTCACCCCTTCTTTGCCTGATCATATAAAGATCATCAGATAATTTCTCTAGCTTCATGCTACTAGCAAATTACACTACAAATACATTAATTAGTTGAGAAAAAGAAGAGATAAAGTCATTAGGTAGGTTTGCGTATCACTGGAGGGTTGGGCCTACCATAATGGACTCAAAACCCTTACAGATACAAGCCTCACATAGCTAGCGAGGAATGGCGACTATGAACATCCGTTGTTTGTAGCTTTCTATTTGATCATTCAGATCGGTTGTACCATCATACATCTTCATTAATGGGAAGACAAAATTCTTTGGCATATACACAAGTGCAATGCCATCCACAAAAGGAGAGTCTATAAAGCTGCTTGGGAGGCTTTTCTGGATAGGTGCGGGAACACCCAAGATCCTTTGTCTTTGGATTAATTCCCTAAAAGCATGTAAAGACATTTTATTGATTTGAATAAAAGTAAAATTTTAGTATATTTGAATGTTATAATTATTGTTCGAATCAATTATATAATAATATCAAAAAAATTCCTTATTCATTAGTTAAATTACTTAATTATCTTTATAAACTTGAAAAGAAGTGATATTTTTGAGTAAAATGGTTTTCATCTGACTGTGAGGCTCTCTCTCTTAAAAGAAAGCGATCATTTTTCTAAACCTGAAAAACTATTCAATACATCTTCTCTCTATCAAACCTCTCTAGATTTCATGTGTTAAGTACATCTAGAGAGTCCTAAATTAACCTTTTGAATCCTACTTGCCCAAACACGTCCTTGTGTGTTTGAGGATTGGTCTAGAAGATCAAGGTGTGAGCTTTCAAAATTTAGATTGGAAGATCATTGATTTATGCAAAAATATTTGTGGATACTTGATAGGTTTCAAGAGGTAATCTCTAATCTATTTGGAAGTGATTTAATATATCTATATATGTATAATCTTGGCTGGTATTAATAAAATTTTAAAAACTCCATTCCGATGCGCATCTCTGATTTGCACTTTTAATACCAACAATTGGTATCAGAGCAGTCTACACATATATATTAAATATTGTGTGGGTTTTTTGCATTTGTTATATGTATGATTAATGTATATGGAATGGATGGATACTTTTTTTGAATGTATGGTTGAATGATGGATAGTTAATTATACTGTGCTATTGGATTAGGAATTTGAATTTCTAGATCTTGTGCAAGCCATAAAGGGCATAGAATTTTTGTAAATTTTATTTTTGAAATATGTATTTTAAAAATCTATACACAAGGAAAAGAGAAGGACCCAAGTCACCAGCCAAGCTAGTAGCCTGAGCCCTCCCCAGCCACGCGCACGCAAGCACATGCTCGAGCCTCCCCACTCGTACAGGCCCCGTGCCTACTTGATGCCTGCCCAGCCGGGGCTCTCTACTGCACTGTGCCCCTTGCACATGCAGCACCTACGCATCTGCCTTGGCCGAGCCCTTGCTCCATGTGTGCGCAGCACTTGCGGCTCCCCAACCACCCGACACACCATGTCGAGCCCTCAAGGCTCCTCCATGCCGCCGACTCCGGTGATCTAGGGCACCATTCTTGGTGCCCAAGTTAGATCCTATTTTTGTGCAATTATCTTTTATTTAAGTAATTTTTAAATTATTTGAATTTAAAAGTTTAATTATCTTATTTTATTTTTATTAGAAAAATAAAATATCGTTTAGTTGGTTAAGATTTTATCTAAAGTTTAAATAATTATTTGGATTTGATTATTTATTTATTTAAATTCAACTAAATTATTAAGATGACAAAATTGTTATTTAATTAAAGTTAGTTTTTATTAAATTAATTAATTGGAAAGTTAATTTCTAATTAAATAGTTGGCCTAACAAATTCCTAAAGATTAACAAGAAAGCCTAAAAGAGAGGAGAAGCATTCTTGGAGTCTTGAAAACAACCTTAATGCTATTTTGTTATTTTATTTCTAGTTTTTCAAAGGTTGTAAATTTAGAAATACCCAATAGTACCCGGTTCATATTCATTGTTTATTCATTGTATTTATTTAAATTAATGTTAATTAATGTTTGATTGATAACATGATCATGCATTAATCAATTGTCATAAATTCTCATCGAGGGTAATTTAGTCATTTTTTCTTCTGAGAGGGATATTGTAGTAATTTTACTTCGAAAGCTCATGTTTAAGCCTAGGTTTAGGATCAGGATACTAGGATTGGATTATTTTGATTTCCTGAAGAACTTAGTAGAGTTATGAACTATGTTTATGTCCTATTTTTTTTATAGGATATAGAGCGTTCGACCACTCGTACGAAATTTGTGTAAGAATTCAAGGTAAGAAAGTATGCATTCTGAGTAACTTAAGATATGCATAATTTACCCAAGGTAAGAAAGTATGCATTCTGAGACCGGGGGGGGGGGGGGGTTTGTTTACATAATCAAGAAACGAAAAAGGAATGCTAAAATTGCCTAACTTTCCTTTTTAAGAGGAATATTATGTTAGGATTGGTTAAAATACAATCCTAAATGGTATTACATAAGTTAGGTGTAAAACCCTAAACGATTACACATAATGGAGGTGTGAAATTTTAGTTTGAATTGTAGGTGTTAAAAAATTATATTTTTAGGTCTAAAGTGGTACAATGAGAAATATAAGCATGCCTAAAAACTTTGGAAGCATTCAGAGTTGTCTAAGGTCAATTTTGAGAAAGTTGACCATGACCTATGTACATGTTCCCTACCCCATGCAAGAAAAACACATAAATGGCTTAAGCAGTAGGCGGCATGTTGGCTTACTCTGACATGCTATTACTTTTTTTTTGGCTCCATTTTGTGATTCAAAAACTCTGATCCTATTGGTTTGACTTAATGACAGTGCCTACCCTATCAAAATGGTCATTTAGAGTTTTGAAGCCTTGATCACACTTCTCAACTCTCTCTAACCTCTCTCTCTCTCTCTCTCTCTCTCTTTCTCTCTCTAGATCTCTAAGTTTTCTCCAAGAAATTCATCAAGAGAGTACTTGTCTTGAGATTTCAAAGGCTAGCTCAATCCCAATTCCCTTTCCTATCAGAAAAAGCCTCAAGCATCTATGGCGGACAGTGATATTCCTCGTGCATGAGCCTTTTGATGTTTCTTCCCCTAACCTTGAAGTTTTCAAGTGGTGTTGTACAAAGTTCTTCAGGTCATAGTTTGATTTCGTCTTTCGATTTTCACTTGATTTTTCCCTTGATTTTTTTGTTTTCTATATTGTAAGTTTCATCTAGAATCCATCCAATTTGGTGGTGTAAGTTCACTCTACCCCAACATAATATATATTTTTTATTTTTTCCATTTACTAAATGATATAAATTTAAAAAGTGAATAAAAAAACATTAATAAATGTTGGGTAAAATCTCTTTTAATTTTTATATATATATATATATATAAAAGGAATAAAAGCTTTCACCATAATCTCATTCTTTAAAAGGAGATGAAGGGAGAACATTTCCCATTATTTTCACATTAATCTATGTGGTTCTCACTATTCTCTCCCATTCTAAAAATTTGGTAAACAAGTGAATGA
Source organism: Humulus lupulus (assembly GCF_963169125.1). Classification (NCBI taxonomy): domain Eukaryota; kingdom Viridiplantae; phylum Streptophyta; class Magnoliopsida; order Rosales; family Cannabaceae; genus Humulus; species Humulus lupulus. Next base: position 92,891,355 of record NC_084797.1, on the reverse strand, counting down.
GAATTATTACCAAACAAGCGATCCCCATTTCCTTTGACTAACATGCCATTTATTTTTTATGGACCGATTGAATTCTCTCATTCATGATGTTAGTAGACACATGAATATGATTCATTACAATACAAATGATTCCCATTCTCCCTAAGTAACACATGCCAAAATTCGTCCTCTTCATTCTCTTTTGTCTTTCTTTCTTTCTTATTCCTTTTTTTTCCATGGGTTGATTGATTTCTATTTTGACAATAATAGCCTTAAAAATTTATGACATGAAAATATTGATTTAAAGCTATAATTATGTGTTTATAAAATTATATTTTTTTGGGATATTTGTGGCAAAACCCCCTATTTTTTTCCAAAAGTTACAAATAAAGAATTAATTAAAAAATTTGACGACATAATTCCTTTCCATCAATGATTTGCTGCAGTTGAGCTTTTTTTGCTGTTAAATGCCAGTTAGGCCCGTTAAGTGCCAATTAGGACACACGTGACAATATTTTATTGGGCCACATGTTAAAAAAATTATTTTAAATGTAAGTTTAATTAATTTAAGAAAAATGAAAATTTAAAATATTACAAAATAACTAAAACTCATTTATATGAACCTAATCCTAAATAAATTAATTTAGAATTAATAAAAAATAACTTAATTCTACTTCCTAAAACATAGATCTAAAAACCAAGTTTTAAAACTCCAATCCAAACTTAAATAATAATAATAATAATAATAATAATAATAATAATAATAATAATAATAATAAACTTTTACTTAAACTTGAATGAAACTTGTGAATAAAATCAAAATAAATAAACCAAACTAATCAGAACATAAACCAAAATGCCCAGATCACTTAAAATGCAATAGTATGACAAGAAAATGAGATTTGAACTTTGCCCCTACAACTGAAAAAATAAAAGAAAAGACCATACTTTACACGAAATCCAAAAACCCACCATAGCCGAGAGGAGCTTGAAACCTAGAAAGCCACTATCATCTGCATCTCTCGGTTCACGTTGTCAAGCTTTTCCTCATCCGCATAATTCTTTGTCTCCTTTTGTGTCATATCGAGCTTTTCCTTCGTTTGCTGGAGATTCAATCGAACTAGATGCAATGTGCAAGATTCGGCGAGAAAGATGCATCTCCACGATGCTGACCCATAACTGCCATCTTCAGCCTCCCTTCGTCATCAGTTGGGGTGCAATGGTGAACCTAGATTTGCCACTTTTGGACTTCCATCTATTTCTGGGTTTTATACTAATTATTTTATAGTATTCTGGGGTTGAGAGAGAGAGAGTGATAAGGTGGTGAGTAGTGGTAGTTATGGAATAAGAAGTTTGGGACCATAAATTTCAGTGAGGTGATAAGGAAGACGAAGAGCAGGGGATCAGTTCAATAAGATAAACCCAACAATTTGATTTAATATTTTGTTTAAAAACTAATGTATTTAATTATTTATTTTTTAAACTAAGTGTAATTAACAAATTGAATTAAGTTAATTAAGAATTTTTCAATTTAATTATTTCTTCTATTTTTTATTTTTAATTAATTAATTTTTTTTAAATAGTTTTTATATAAATAATTATTTACTGAACATGTGTCCCAATATAGTATTGCCATGTGTGTCCTAGTTGGCACTTAACGAGCTTAGTAGACATCTAACAACAAAAATGGCAACAAATCATTGACAAAAGGGAGTTTTCCCGTCAATTTTTTTTATTGGAGGCTTATGTGTAACTTTTACAAAAGAACAGGGGGTTTTGTCACAAATATCCATTTTTTCCCCATAAAATATATTAAGAGTATAAATATGTAATAATATAAAGTGTTTACCCAAAAAAGATGCACTTGATGACGTGGCAAGATTAGTACACACATGAGGTGCGCGTGGCAATTTAAGTGGTTATGTTCTGGTCAACAATCGACCAGAGGAGACTTTGTACGAAGGAGGGCAAATTTATTGGGCGACCAGAGCTGGTCGCAATATATCAGATATTTTCTAGAGATATTTGATCTTGCATTCATGTAAAAAGTGTAATTTCCATTATTATTCAGATATGTTTGTATTAAATGTTACCAAGGCCCATCGGCTCATAAGGAGATTCTTGAGCCTATAAATAAGACTCAAAGGGCTCATGGGAAGGGGCTGGGATCTTTCTAATCATTTGGAGACTGAGAGAGAAAATCATTTTTGTTACGCAATTCTTTGCAACTATTATTGAGCTTGTGAAACTCGGTAAACCATGGTTTACTGATCGCAGGTTTTCATTACATTAATAAGAACACTAAGTGAATGTAGGTCATTACCATCACTTGGGGTCGAGCCACTATAAATCCTTGTGCCATTTATCTTTTTGACTTGAATTCATCTCATTTTTGTCGTTTTATTTGACTATGTGTCGTTTTCCAAATCAAGGGTCAACATTTTGGTGCTTTCATTGAGAGCAAGAACTCAAGACCTCCAAGAAGATCAAATTGTGAAAACAATCAGGAAAACTGGGCAAACCTCTGGGAATGGGCCAACTCAACCTCCTCCACAAGGTGTAGCTGAGGATGAACCACATGTGGAAATGGAAGAGGAGGAGATGGATGCTGAAACCTTAAGGACAATTGTAATTGTGCTACAAGAAGAATTAGCTAATTTGAACGCTAATCAAGAAAATGTGGCTGAAACAATGATGTTGCAACAGAGGGGAGATTGACTGGAAACGCCAAGAACTGAATGAACAGTAGGCTGACATGGACCACCGGCAAAGGGAAGACACTGCAGCCTTATTGGCAGCCATTCAACTGGCATGAGGACAGTCAGCACCTGCCTCCCAATTGGATCAGCCACCTAGTACTCACCCACAACAAAATCCACATTGAGAGCATCCCCAGCATCACCACAATCCACCACAACCAGTGCATCCTCTGATGCCAGAGAAACCCCCTGTTGCTCAGCAAGAGAGGCCTTCCAGGATCCTGAGCAGCAACCACCCTCTCACGTTGGTTGAGAAAATACCCAGTAGCAAAGGCAGAATAAGTCCGGACAGCATCCTAGAAGGCCTAGATGCTAGACGGCTGAGGAACAAAACCCTCCGAGCAGAGGACAACGTCCTTCGGGGAGTAGAAGGCAGGTGGAGTCAAGCTCTGCGGTCAGGGGTCCCTCACGACATAACAATTCCAGGGGACCTACCGACCAACACAGGCCTCCACCTATCTATCGGGACGTTCCGGCAGGGAGAGAGGGAAATAGTGCGAACAATAGGTCACACCATCATAGGTCACAATTTAGAGATGGCCATGATTATAATGAGGCGGATTCTGGAAGGAGGAATGCTGGTCAACGGCAACAGGAGAGGGGTGAAGGACAGAACACCCCCGCCAATGGAGAACTGACTAATAAGCCAGAATGTTGGGGGGCAAGCTAAACAACCCAATGTCTTTGACCGACTAGGTGTGAGTGAGCAAAGGCGTAGGGATGAAGATCTGAGGGATGTTCTCTATGATGGAAGGGAAAGGCACGGCGAGTATTTTCCCCCAGAAATGGTCACTCCAGCAGTACCAAATGCTGTACATGCCCAACTAGATGCTTTAAATTAGGTCGTCCAACAACTAGTTGGGAACCGGACATCCCATATAGAGTTTGATCGGAGAAAGAGCACTCCATTTGTGCAAAGAATTGCTGTGGCAGAGACTCCCATCAAATTTAAAATGTCGGTTTTGCCCAACTTCATTGGATTAGAAGATCATGTATCTCACGTTAACAAATTCGAGATACAGATGGACATCCAAAAGGTGTCAGATGATGCTCGGTGTAGAATTTTTTCGGCAACTTTATCTGAAACTGCTCAAGAATGGTTTTTCAAATTCCCTCCAGCTAGTATAGTGTCTTGGGAAACATTTGTAAAGGATTTTTATGGATAGTTCTATGCTGGTTGAGTACATCCGACTGAGGCCAATCAGCTGGTGGAAATACGCCAAAGGGAAGGAGAGACCCTAAAGGGGTATATTCAACGATTTATGCGAGCAGCTGCTGGGGCCAAGACGGTTGAGGATGAGGGAAAGATGATGGCTCTCACTGCTAGGGTATGGCGCCACTCATCTATTTGGAACAGTTTGCGATAGAATGGAGTCAAGAGCACTCAAGAGTTTCTAGATAGAGCAGACAAGTATATCAAGCTCGAGGAGGCCATCGCCAATGTAGGAAAGACTCCTACATATGACCAGGGCTAGAAAGAAGATCCCACCAAAGCCACCAATGGATCTAGGAAAACCAATGGCAACGAAAAAAATAATGGGAAGAATGGGGGGAAAAGGGCGAACCACGAGTTGACAACGTCGGATAATAAGCCCCCGAAACAGAATAGATACGAGCCGAGGTCAACAATTACATAGCCCTAGTCAATAGCAGAGCGGAGGTATACCAGGACAATCACACTACTGTTCCCTTTAGGTGGCCAGCCCCAATCAGGAAAGATATATCAAAGAGAGACACTACCAAGTTTTGTCGTTTTCATAACGACTATGGCCATGACATTAACGAGTGCAACCAGCTCAAGGATGAGATTGAGTTCCTTATTAGAAAAGGACATTTGTAATGCCCCGAAATCCCCAATACAGTTTAATGGCTAGATTAGTAGGCCGTTAGGGCCATAATTGTTTAATTATGCCATTAAATGATAATATGCATATTTATGTGAATTATATTATAATATGATGTTATATGCATGCATGTGGGTCCACATTTGATTATTATGATATTTTGGTAATTTGGCCCGTTAAGGGTATATTTGTGTATTTGGGTGCATATTGTGATTTATGAATGAGATCCCATTATTATGGAGATATATTCGAGCTATTCGAGATGAGACGGTCTTATATTATAAATTAGCGGTTTTGTCATAATGGGGGTCTTTTATTGGGATATAGAGTTATGAGAATGTTATTTGATGATAAATTGGGAGTTATTGAGATCAGGAGGAAATTCTGGGAATTTTGACTATAATGTCCCCGGGGGTGTAACGCCCTGGTTACCCCAGAACAGTTACGGTGAAATGGAAATTTGACTCATTGCCTGAGTCCTTTGGTTAAAAACGTGTTCTAAGTGGTATTAACAGGTTAAGGTGGAAACCAATAAAAAAGAAATGATATGTTTTATTTAATACATAAAACTATTCATGGGCCCATAAAATATTTACAAGTTATTTACAACTCAAAATGGTCATTACAGTTCCAAAATTATAAACCCGCCGACCTAAGCGGCAAAAATAGGGTAAACCCCCTAGTTCCTCTGAGAACTCCTTGGCCGTGGTGGTCAAGCGGCCGCATATGTATACATCACCACCTAAGCTATCCACTCAAGGCTGGGTGAGCTTTTATTTCCCTTTACCTGCACCACATAGCACCCATGAGCCAAAGCTCAGCAAGAAAACACAGTATTGTATATAAACATTATCAAATGATTATCATTATAATCACACAGAGCTCATAGCTCTCAAACAAATGAGTGAATATCACTTGAGGTTCTGGTAAACCATACTGAGTGACTGAAAAGCAGGTCACTAATTCAAACAGAAGAGTGGCTGCTGGGTAAGCCACTAGCCTTCAACAAATGAGAGACTGATGAGTAAGTCTCTAACTCAACCAATGAGTGACTGATGGGTAAGCCACACAAGCGCTTATAATATTCATCGAACTTGAGGTCGGTCTGGCATTAATGCTCTTTCAGTAATCCAATGCATAAATTCGATTAGATCTAATCTTTATTGGCTTGCGTGGAACACGCGAAGGCCGTCCTGACTAATGAGTCAGCACTATGTGACCAGTGCCCAGTTCCACTGCCGAACCTGACTAATAAGTCACAGCTTCACAGTTGATACTGACACCTTTGCCAAATCTGACTAATGAGTCAGTACCATGCACAAGTGAGCAACATTTGCTAAGTATTCAATATTCAATCCATGTCCATATTTACACAACCAAAATGCCTCATGAATAACCATGAATGTCACATATGGGGTGCAGTTTTCTTACCTCTGGTTCGAGCTAGAATGAATAAAAGAACGAACCTTGAGAACGATCAACCTTTTTGGTCCTTTAGCGGTTACCTGGTCATAACCAATTATGGTATTCCATCAATAAAATGAATAACAAAGGGTTCCCAAACTGAAACCTAGCCTCCGAGACATCAAACACTACTAAACCGGGTAGTAGGATCGACCCCGAGGGCTAAGGCTTGAATCCCCAAGCTAAAAATCATTTCTGGTGAAAAAATCCCTATGGGCTACGGCCCTCCCTAGCCGCGCCGCGGCTCGCCCCTCAGACAGAGGCGGCCTTCCCTGCCAAGCAACGTGGGCCACGGCTCACCATAGCCATGCCGCGACTCATTACGTAAAACAGCAAGAACTAGAATTTCTCCCCTGCGTTCTTCCTTGAAACCAACCCTTCAAACCAATCCCAAACATCAACCTAACACCCAATTCAACCCCTAAACTTCATCTACATCTCACCCTCATCAAAACCCAAGTTAAACACCAACCTAGCTTCCATTAATTCCAACTATCCACCAAGGAATTAAAAGTTGAAAACTTAAACCAAAACAGAGTAAAACCAGAAAACTAATGGCTGAAACTCACCTCAAACTTGAGATTAAACCCCCTTCAATGGATGAACCAACCCTATGAACTCAGCTCCTTGATCTCCTAGCTTGATTCCTCACTTTGAGCTCAAAAACTCCATAGAAAGACAAAGAGAAGGTGATGTACGGGAAGGAGAATTCTTTGCTCTGTTTTGTTCTGTTTTTCTACAGCCAACTAAAGCCTCATATAAATCCAAACCAAATGACCTAAATGCCCCTAGGTCATTTAAGGTTTCTAAAGTCATCCCAAGGGTAAAATCGGTATTTTCCACCTATCTCATTAATCATAATTAAAACTCTCCAATTCCCGCTAATCTCGATAACCCCAAACACCAATAATTCATATCCTGTTACCCTTTAATGCCCGATAATGCTCTAATCATTAAAATCACCTCGAGACTCCTCCCGAGCCTTGAACTTAAACCTGTTATGAACAGACTGTTAATTAACATACTATGGTCGTCTCATGCCGAATGGCTCGAACAAACCCACATCATAATGTGGTCTCAACATATATCACCGACATGCATACAAATATAAAATTTACCCTCAATGGGCCAAATTACCATCACACCCCTGTAATTAGAAATATGGACTCACATGCATGCATTTAACATCATATTATAATATAATCAACATATACATGCATTTTATAAATTAATGGCATAATTAAACAAGTATGGCCCTCCCGGCCTACTATTCCTGCCATTAAACCACATCGGATAATTCGGGGCATTACAGGGGGTGTTTTTGGGACCCCGAGCACTAGGTTTTATTTGAGGTTACTTAAGCTTGAAGTAGCTTGTCAGATAGAATGTACGTTAGACAACCTCTAGTTCTTTTCCGTTAGTTCATTTTACCGTTCGAAGCATTTTCAAAGAAATCTCGAGTTCTAGGAGTCGGAATCAAGCGAGGATCGAGGCATAGCGATCCTAGGAAAGATTAGAAGCTTCTTGACTGAAGGATTTGACGAGAAACAACCCAATCGAAGGTAATCTAAGTTTTGAGTTTTTAGAGTTTCTAAGCTTCGAATTGGATTTTGTGAATCGTTGAGTTTTTGGTTGGATTGAGCCTTGGAATTCGATGGTTATGGATCATTGGGAAGCTTGGGAACTTTGATTTGATGATTTGGAAGTGTTTAGGTATGATTTTGGAGGCTTTGTAATGATGGAAAACGTGTTTGGGGATGGCTCTGGGTTGGGGGCCGCGACCCTGTTCTTGGGCGCCACGGCCCTAGCTCGAAGAAACAGGTGGAGCAAGTTTTGTTTTGCTGGGCACTGCGACCCTAGGTGTAGGGCACCATGGCCCTTGCTCCTGGAGTGGCTGGGGGCTGCGGCTCAAGGTGTTAGGGCCGTAGCCCTTAAGCAGGGTTGAGCCCGTTTGAGTGTTTTGGCCCCGGGAACTTAGTTTTAGGCCTCAGGATGGTTCCTACTACTCGGATTAGTGGGGATTGATGTCCCGGAGGCTAGATCTTGGTTTGGGAACCTTTGATGTTCATTTTATTGATGGTATCCTATATTTTGGTTATGACTAGGTAACCGCTAAAGGACTAAAAGTCAGATCGTTCTCAAGAGTCGTTCTTCTATTCATTCTCGCTCAAATCAGAGGTAAGAAAACTGCACCCTTTGTATGTGACATGCATCATTGTTGTTGAGGCATGTTGGTTGATAAATGTGGACATTGATTGCATATTAAATGCTAGCGAATATTGTTTACTTGTCTATGGTGTTGACTAGTCAGGGATATTGACCTAAGAGTCAGAAACGACATAAGCATCCTGAACGAAGGGCCGAATAAAGATTAGATCTAATCGATATCAGCGTTCAATGACTATAAGGCATTAATGCTGGACCAACCCTAAGGTCGATGAAACTTATAAGTGCTTGGCTAGTGTAAGACTAGTTACTCAGAGCCAGGGCCAAAGGCCTAGGTGACTACTTGTCACATGGCTAGGGAACAATGTTCCATAGTTATGACTCTAGAGTCATGAGGAAGGTTATGTTGGTGACTAGTCATCATGAACCTATCCTGTTTAAGCTAGTGAAAGGTTCACTTATCTATTAAGCCCCGGTGACCCTATCGTCACATGGCTAAAGGGAGTTGTACCCACCTTAGTGACTTTTGTGACTGTCACTCCTTTGTTTTGGACCGAAAGTCCTGAATGATTATTATGATCATTGTTGATATTATATCATGCTATATTGTGTTTTCTTGTTGGGCCTTGGCTCATGGGTGCTATGTGGTGCAGGAAAAGGGAAAGAAAAGCTCACCTAGCCTTGAGTGGAGAGCTTAGGCGGTGTTGTGTACAAATGCGACCGCTTGACCACCACCGCCAAGGAGTTCTCAGAGGAACTAGGGGGTTTACCCTATTTTTGCCGCTTAGGTCGGCGGGTTTGTAAATTTGAAACAGTAATGACCATTTTGAGTTGTAAATAACTTGTAAATGTTTTTGATGGGCCCATGTATAGTTTTATGCATTTAATAAAATATATCCTTTCCTTCTTATTGGTTTTTCACCTTAGCCTGTTAATAACACTTAGAGCACGTTTTTAACCAAAGGACTCGGGTAGCGAGTCAAATTTTTGGTTCACCGTAACTGTTCTAGGGTAACCAAGGCGTTACAACATTTGAGAAGGTATGTGCTAGCAGCTGGAGGTTCTCAGTAAGAGACTCAAGGAAGCAATGAGCAGGCACCTATACGCCAACGCTCGCCTCCTTTATAGCCAGCTCCAGTCACTGGTACATTGCTGACCATTTGCGGAGGACCACATATATCAGGTGACAGTGGGAAGGCAAGAGAAAGGTATACCAAAAAATTACGTCACGATCAGGATATTGAAATGCTGAACGTCGAGGAGTGAACTCCCAAAAGCTCGAATAGAGGAAGAATCAATAACTTTCTCCGAGCTAGATACTCAGCATGTTTGATTTCCCCACTGAGATCCTTTGGTCGTAGATGTTCAAATTGCCAACATGATGGTCAAGCGAGTGTTGGTGGATATAGGAAGCTCAGTCAACATTTTGTATAAATCTTCAATGGAAAGGATGAAATTGCCAGTGCAAGATTTGGAATCGTGCAACCAAACCATTTATGGTTTTTCCAGGGAAGGGCTCGCACCAACTAGATCAATTAGACTTCCAATATAGCAGGGGAGGCACCTGTGAACATGACATTACTCGCTACTTTCATAGTAGTCGATTGTCCTTTTGCATATAACGCTGTGATTGGAAGGCCCATTCTCGTCGATATGCGGGCAGTGACCTCAGTATGGCATTTGGCCATGAGGTTTCCAATGATGAAGGAATTGGATGCGTGCTGGGAAACCAGCGAGAAGCACAAGAATGTTATTACTCCTCGATCACCAAAGCGAAGAGAGGTGGATCAAGAGAAAAATCCGAGAAAAGGTTGCTGGTGACAAATGAAAAACAAACCCAATCAGGTGAACAGGTCACCAAATAGGGTGTTGCCCAAAGTGGGGATTGGGATTTAGATCCTCGCTTTGGGGAATTTGAAGAGAACATGGGACTGTGGAAGACCTCGAGGAGGTCCAATTAGAAGAAGCTGATCCGACCAGGGTTGTGAAAGTCGGTAAAAACTTAGAGACAACAACAAAAAACAAACTGGTGGAATTTTTGAAAAAGCACCAGGAGGTGTTTGCCTGGTCGCATAAAGATATGGTTGGGATAGACCTAGCGGTGATCGGCCATGTTTTAAATATAGACAAAAACTTTCCACGTGTACAACAAAAAAGAAGGTTGCTCGACAAAGACAAATCGAAGGCCCTAAAAGAAGAAGTCGAGAAGCTAAAGGAAAATGGATTCATTAGGGTAGCGTTTAATCCGTTATGGGTTTCTAATCCCATACTAGTTTCCAAGCCGAATGGCAAGTGGAGGACGTGCGTAAATTTCACAGACCTTAATAAAGCCTGCCCAAAAGATTGTTTCCCACTTCCGAGAATCGACCAGTTGGTCGATGATACATGAGGGCAAGAAATTTTATCATTCATGGATGCATACTCTGGATACAATCAAATCAGTATGCATCCCCCTGATGAGGATCACACTAGCTTTCGAACAGATACGAGGCTTTATTGCTACAAAGTAATGCCCTTCGGTTTGAAAAATGCTGGTGTGACTTACCAACGACTGGTCAACCATATGTTCAAAGAGCTGATCGACGTTAACATGGAGGTATATGTCAATGACATGCTAGTTAAGTCAAAGAAGGCTGAAGAACACATAAAGGGCAAGAATGATTCAACATCTTGAACAAATATCAAATGAAGCCGAACCCTCTCAAGTGTTCCTTTGGTATTAGATCAGGAATTTTTCGGGATTCATAGTAAACTCACACGGAATCGAAGCTAGTCCCAAAAAAATTCAGGCAGTGATCGAGATGCAATCTCCTGCCAAGATTAAAGATGTTCAAAGCCTAACTGGAAGGATTGCCTCCCTGAGTAGATTCATATTTAAGTCAACAGAAAAGTGTGTTCCTTTTTCTAATCTACTCAGGGGTAGCAAGAAGTTTGAATGGACAGAAGAGTGCAAGCAGGCCTTTCAAGCATTAAAATCCCACATGTCGCAACTACCAATCCTATCCAAACCAGTAAAAAAAAAAAGTTTGTTCATCTCCTTGGAAATCACAGAGTACGCTGCTAGTGTTGTTCTAGTCAGAGAAGAAGACAACAATCCCAAAAAAATTCAGGCAGTGATCGAGATGCAGTCTCCTGCAAAGATTAAAGATGTTCAAATCCTAACTTGAAGGATTGCCGCCCTTAGTAGATTCATATCTAAGTCAACGGACAAGTGTGTTCCTCTTTCTAATCTACTCAGGGGTAACAAGAAGTTTGAATAGACAAAAGAGTGCGAGCAGGCCTTTCAGGCGTTAAAATCCCACATGTCGCAACCACCAATCCTATCAAAACCAGTCAAAAAAGAAACTTTGTTCATCTACTTGGCAATCACAGAGTACGCTGCTAGTGTTGTTCTAGTCAAAGAAGAAGACAACATTCAGAAAGTAGTATACTATGTGAGTAAGAGGCTAGTGGGGGAAGAATTACGGTATCCACCCATTAAAAGTTGGCCTATTGCTTGATTCTGGCCTTTAGAAAACTGCGACCCTACTTTCAAGCTCACCCCATCGTGGTACTCACCGACCAGCCATTATGGCAAGTCTTGCAAAAACTAGAAGCCGCTGGTCAGTTATTAAAATGGGCGGTTGAATTAGGGCAGTTCGAAATTTCTTATTCTCCACGAGCCGCTGTGAAAGGACAAGCTCTAGTAGATTTGGTCGTAGAATTCACCGGAATCCCAGTTAGCAAACCAATGGAAGAAACTGATAGTAAACATAAAGCTCCTTCCTGGAAGTTTTTTGTAGATGACTCTTCCAACGAGCATAAAGAAAGACCAGGTTTGATTTTAATCACACCCGAAGGACATTGGTTCCACTGTGCAATCAGATTCAACTTTACAACGTCCAACAATGAGGCCGAGTACGAAGCTCTGCTCGCTGGTTTAAGACTAGCTAAGGACATTGATATAAAGTCACTAGAAATATATAGTGATTCCCAGCTAGTAGTTAATCAAATTACGGGGGAGTATCAGGTTAGGGGTCTTAGGATGGTTGCTTATTTCAACAAAGCAAAGGACTTACTGGCACAATTTGAAAAGTATACTCTCCAACAAGTGCCTCGTGATCATAATTCAAATGCTGATGCCTTGGCCAAGTTAGCAAGTGTGAAAGATGCCGACACCTTGAGCATAGTACCAGTTGAACATTTGTTGGCACCAAGCATTCAAATACAAGAATCCTCACTAGTGATTTAGGCTACAGACATGTGGATGACGCCCATCATTGAATATCTCGAAAAGGGATTACTGCTAGTAGAAAGAAATAAAGTGAGGACGCTTCAAAGACAATCAACTCGATTTATTCTAGTCGATGAAATTTTGTATAGAAGAGGATACTCAATGCCTTTGTTACGGCGTGTTTCTAAGGAGAAGGCCAAGGAGCTGATGCAAGTGGTCCACGAAGGCTTCTGTGGAGATCACGCTGGGGGCCAGAGTCTGTCGAAAAAGATCTTAAGGCAAGGGTATTTCTGGCCTGCCTTGAATGAGGACTTTATGGATTTTGTTCAAAAATGTGACAAGTGCCAGAGATTCTCCAAGATATCGCGAGTAGCCCCAAAATGAGCTCAGACAGATGCAAAGCCCATGGCCATTTGTAGTATGGGGAATTGATCTGATCAGGTCTTTACCTGCAGGAAAAGGGAATGTCAAGTATGCAGTAGTCGCTGTTGACTACCTTACAAAGTGGGCCGAAGCTGAACCACTAGCAACAATAACGACCAAGAAAGTGTTGGACTTTGTTGTCAAAAACATCATATGTCGGTATGGGTTGCCCAGGAAAATTGTCTCAAATAATGGCACAAAATTTGACAGCGATCTTTTCATTGATTTCTGCAAAAGGCATGGAATTATAAAGAGTTTTTCATCGGTAGCTCATCCACAGGAAAATGGACAAGTCAAGGCTGTTAATAAGACTCTGAAGGACACACTGAAGAAAAGACTCGAAGAAGCAAAATAGGCGTGGCCAGAACAATTACCAGAAGTACTTTGGTCGTATAGAACATCCCACCGAACAGCAACAGGCCATACGCCATTTTCATTGGCCTACAGGAATGAGGCCATGTTTCCTGTTGAGCTAAATCCACCATCGCACAGAAGGGACACATACGATCATAGCACTAATGATCAATTATTGATGGAGTCTTTGGAACTAGTCAATGAAAGGCGCGAGCAAGCTCAACTTCAAGTAGCAGCTTACCAACAAAAGGCCGCTCGATATTTTAACTCTAAAGTACGTGAAAGAAAGTTTAACGTGGGGGATTTGGTACTTAGAAGACTTTTTCTCAACACTCGCGATCAGTCTGCCGGAGTGCTCGGACCAAACTAGGCACATATAAACTTGCTCGCTTAAAAGAAGATCTCATTCCTCACTATTGGAGTGGAGAGCACCTACGCAAGTATTATCAATGAACAATTCTTTTTAAGGATTTGGCTTGTATTAATTTTACTTTTTACAAGTTTATGAATAAGGGTTAGTCAGGTAATTGACTGGTCGCTTATAAGTGTAAGATCAATTCTTGATCACTCGTACAAACACGATTTTTGTCCAATTATTACGAGAAAAAAAGGAACTGTGCCCAGCCAGTTATTCATGCCAATTATTGTATTTATTGGAAGTATTTGCTCATTACGTGTGTTGTTTTGCTATATTACCATTTTTTATTATAAGTACGCGAGCAGTAATGCTCGAACAGGGACTTGGTCATGGCAAGTGACCGAGAACCCTAAGCTCCTCGATCACTTGGGGGGCATATAAGATACCAAGCAAGCAAAGCACATCAACAGGCATATGTAAACACACGAGCAAAATAAGGGAAAGCATACTACGACACTTAGAGTATTTTTCAAAATTTTTAGTTTAAATTTTGTAAAATCAAAACAAAGTGCTATGCTAAGTTCGATCATACGAACAGATGTTATAATAACACCAAATATTATAATATCATAACTAAATGTTTTTACACCGCGAAAAGTTACTGCTCGGATGTAATTAATAATTAAAAGAAAAGCTGCCTTGAGCAGCAAAATTATTTCAACATTACGAACCGTGGTTCGTATGTTTTAGTTACAAAAGAAATATATTATTATTACAAATCATTGTGGAGTTGGGGGAGGATTTGGCTGAGATTGTTGGTCGACTGTTGTCCCCGCATCTTCTTCAACGCCATCAGTGCCTGTCGCCAAGGAAATTTCAAGAGATTCTTGTGCTTTCCTTTCCTCTTCCTGGCGAGCAGCACATTTCCTAGTTCGACTTACCTCATATTCTCGGGGAGGTAGTCAAAGTTTTTCCCTGGGGTGTTCTTCCAGAAGAGGTAGAAGCAATTGAAAGTTGCCCCTCTAAACTTCTCCAGGTTCTGAGCATTGGTTTCCTCGAGAAGTTTAACTAGCCCCTCCAGCTCAGTGGCTCCCTTCAGGCTTGCTGCCAGGTCATCTTGAAGTTTGGTTGCTTCTTTGAAGTTAATCTCTGAAGCCTCCTTAAACTTTTCTTTGGTAGCAATAACTTTGGCCAAGGCCTCTTGGCACTTCTTCAACTCTTCGCTCAGACTGGAAACTTTAGTCTCGACCGCCTTAGCCTTCTCCTCGCATGCTTTGATTTCCTCGGCATGTTTAGCCTTGGTCTCCTCAGCACGATGCCAGCTATGGCTCATGGGAAGGATACCTTGTGAACAGAAAAAGAAAAGTGAACCAGTTAGGGGCAATTAGAGAAAATGTTGCTCGACTGAAACTAAAGAAAAAAGAAGAAACACACTTACACTGAGGACTTCAGACAGCCTGCGACTGATAACCTGGCTGTTCTTCAGTGGAGGGAGATTGGAAAAGGCTTCCTGGCTACGACAGTGCCTGGATATCCTTTGTAACTTCTCGTGGGTAGCGTTGTAGGCGCTACTCATCAGTTCGGTGGCTACGGATCTCCCTGCCTGCTTGGGGGGAGGGCTATTGCGAGGAGGAGGAGGAGGTGTCGTGGCTAGGGATCTCCCCTCCTGCTTGGGGGGAGGTGTCTGAATAAATTAAGAAATCATATTTAAGAACTATAACATTTCGTGATTCATTGGTAAATCTACTTTGAATGGAGTGGGCACTGGAGGATCTTCTTTTTGAGCCTTTTTCTTGGAGTGATCACTACTGCTCTCCCCAGGATGCCTCCTGCTCGCTTTCTTTTTGCTCCTAGGAGCTTCAGCATTGGCATACATATCGAAAGTGTATTCAGAAGGCATGACTGCAAAACAAAAACAAACGATTGGACAATGTAATTTAGAGGAGTAATGGAATAATGAAAAGGGAAATTCTAAGTAATATACCCTAGCTATTATTACTGGTCGATATATTAACTATAGAACTATAGCTACAATCACTATTTGCTTTGAAGAAGTCTGAATTAAAATTACTGGTCGTAAAATTAAAGTTGCTATCCCTATCGAATAAGTGATAAGGGATAGGCAAGTTATCTAAGAGCGAGAAATCTATACCGTTCTTGTAAGAGGATTTGGATATAGGGTCGGTGTATTCCAATAGTTTTTGTTTTCCCCTACCATGGTGGGCAGGGGCAGCAACAACCCGAGGGTTGCTAGACAGTTCTTGGATGGTCACTCCCGTTTCCGGCCGCCATGGGGGTTGTGACACATCTTGCTACTGCTCAGAGATTTCCTGTCTGACACCCTTTCTAGTGGAACTCCCCGCGGTGGATTCCCTCACTTCCTGGTGAGGTTCCAAAAGGTCGACCAGCCTTAGATTGCTCTTAGTGACCAGTTCTTTGACGCTCTTTTCAATGTTCGTCATGTTGGCCAGGGAAGCGGCCCTCATCTCCATCTCTGGAATGGGGTCTGGTCGGTACCATGGACCTAGAAACAACACCAATTTGCTAAGGATAATGAAAGGAAAAACTAACGACAATCATCGACCAGCGATTGAAAAGTTTACCTCCTCGTGTGAAGGCCAGGTTGTCGGCGACCAGATCGGTTGTGAGGAAGTACACTTGGAAGTACTTCCCTACATTTGACTTATGGGTGACATCGCTCAGAAATGTCTGAGCAGATTCTTGGTGGTAGAAATGGAAAAACCCCGTGTTGTTTTGGTTGGGGTTGGACTTGAGATCGAACAAATAGTTGATCTCATGTGGTGTAGGTACATGCCACTTTTATGGTTGTAAAGGATATAGAGTGTTGATAGCACTCTATATCCGTTGGGTGTTATTTGAAAAGGGGCGACTTCGAAGTAATTGGCCACCCCTTGGAATAAGTCGTGCAAGGGCAGGATTGCCCCTACCTATTTGTGATACCTGCACCAGGCGCTGAAGGCACCTCTAGGAACGTTTGCCCTTTGGTTGGGTGTAGGTTTGACTAAAGTAATCCAAGGAAGACCATACTTCTTGGGATATTTTGCCACCATCCTAGCCAATATGACACTAGGAGGCGCGACGTACCAGTCAACTTCTGCTCAAGGGCCATCATGAGGCCTGACTTTGGGTTGAATATCTAGTGGTGCAAAATTTATAGGTTGAGGATCATTTGAAGGACCCTCGGTATGGGAAGCAGGTTGGTTAGAAGGAGAATTGGTCGTTTTCCTTTTTCTACGAGCAGTGTACTTCACACGACCCATATTTGGTTGACTAGTCGGGGGGTTTTGTTATGAAGATAGAAATTTGGGAAAAGGTAGTGGAGGTTGTTCCTGGTCTTCAAACAACAAAGAGAGGAGATCGCCGTCTATTAGTCTCTCACCTCTCTAAGGATCGTGGATGAATATCTAAGAAGATTAGAGGAGAAGTGAGAATCTACGACCAATAGATAGAAGAAGAGAAATATGAGGATAACCTTGCTCGTGTATAAAAACTTAAGCTTTTATACGACCAGCAGCATCCTAATATAAACACTACAAACATGTGAGCAATTTGAAAAAATAGATCAAAAAATGCATGCAAATTTTTTTTTCAAGAAAACTTTTTGACTCCTAAAACAGGCGGGAAAAACCCAATTTTTCTGAAAATATTAAAATCGAATTTTCACTTCGATTTTGGGCCCTAAATCAGTACTCCTATTTCTCACATTAATTTCTAAACATTGTCTAGTGTTTTATACTACCTAAAATTCATATTCTAGCATGTTTCTGCATATATTTTTACAAACCCAGTCACCCAAAAGTTTTTTCTCAAGAACAACGGAGGTCCAAATCAGAAAACTCACAGAACTTATTCTAGAATGCATAAAAGGGAAGGTGGGTTCGAGACTTACTTGGATTGCAGTTTGCTGAGGAATCACGAAGATTTTTGCATGAAGCTAGTAGAAGGTGTCTCAGATCACAGAGATTTTCTAGATTTTTTCTTGAATTTTTTTCTGAGTTCTTGAAGAGACAGAGAGCTTCGGTAAAAATTAAAAATTGGAAAGGTGGTGTATTTATACTAATCGTGGTGCAGTTGAAAAGGTAATAATGGGAGTGGGATTTCTACGTATGGGAAACTGCAATAGCCATCAAAATATTTTTGGGAAACTATAAAAGTCATGATTGCTCACTTTTTTGAATAGGCGCTGACAGATGTGACAGGTCAAACGAATAGTTGGTCGAGTAAGTTTATTAAATGCTGGTCGCAGTAAAATAAACTTGGGGGGCAAATGTTTACCCAAAAAAGATGCACTTGATGACGTGGAAAGATTAGTATGCACGTGAGGTGCACGTGGCAATTTAAGTTGTTATGTTCTGGTCGACCATCGACCAGAGGAGACTTTGTACGAAAGAGGGCATATTTCTTGGGCAACCAGAGCTGGTCGCGATATATTAGATGTTTTCTAGAGATATTTGATCTTGCATTCATGTAAAAAGTGTAATTTCCATTATTATTCAGATATGTTTGTATTAAATGTAATCAAGGCCCATCGGTCCATAAGGAGATCCTTGAGCCTATAAATAATACTCAAAGGGTTCATGAGAAGGGGCTAGGATCTTTCTGATCTTTTGGAGACTGAGAGAGAAAATCATTGTTGTTACGCAATTCTTTGTAACTATTATTGAGCTTGTGAAATTCGATAAACCCTGGTTTACTGATGGCAAGTTTTCATTACATTAATAAGAACACTAAGTGGACGTAGGTCATTACAATCACTTGGGGCCGAACCACTACAAATCCTTGTGCCATTTATCTTTTTTACTTGAATTCATCTCATTTCTGTCATTTGATTTGACTCCGTGTCGTTTGTCAAATTAAGGGTCCACATAAAGGTATACACCAAAAATGTTCCCAAGACGATTGGGAAGGTTGTTAAGGTCCTACATTAAGCCCAAAACATTTCTAGGCTGAACTTCTTGTAATGTTCTACTAATACAGGACTGTTACATTGTGTGTTTAAAATAGGGCTTAACTCGTTAAGCAAGTCATTTGGAGTCAAAAGTGTAATTAAAATTAAACAGTGGTTTAGGTATTAAAATATTTGGTCAAAGGGATTAAACTTTTCATTAAAATTTTAAATATTTACAAGGGATCCCGAAAAAAGGTTTTAAACAAAGTACAATTAAAACCAAAGTTACAAAAATAGCCGACCTAAGCGAAAAAGCTAAGCTTATACCCTAAGTCCCTCAAAATATCTCGACCGTGGTGGCTGGGCATGCCGAGTATGTACACACTGCCCTAGAGCCCTCCAACACATGCCTGGTCCACCTTCCCTTTGCCCTTACCTGCACCACAAAGCACTCGTGAGCCAAGGCCTAGCAACAAAGCACAACTAGGCATAAAAAGTATTCAATTAAACATAAATTTTAAACACATGTTTCACATATTATAAACAAACTAAAATCCAACTTCCAACAAGTTATACGACCTACGTCGAATAAGTGCGTACGACCCCCCCCCCCCCCCCCCCCCCCCATAGTGGCCCTGCCATAACAGCCTACATTCCGCATGATTATCACTGAATACAACCATTTTTGACCAATTACAAACAATTATAAGACAACAGATGCAATTACAGAACAAGGATATATAACTCTAATCAGAATCGGTGCATAGTTATAATCGCATTCAAAAGTTGGAGTCAATGCCCTAATGTTGGTGCATGTGCCCATTTTCTTACCTCGAGTCTAGTGCTGATGACGAAACGACCTCGAGTGCGGTCATTTTCTCGAGCCTCGCGAAGACTCTAGTCACAACATAAATGGTACGCTTGTTAGGAACTATGTTTGGTAACGAGCTCCAAAACTAAGCCCTAGCTGTCAGGTTCTCCAATTCCATTCAATTGGGTAATGGAATTGTCCCTTGAGCCCCCAAGTGGGTCCTTAAATAAGATCCCTGAAGCCCAAGCCTAATTCCAAAAAAATCATAAAATTGCATTTTCAGGACACCTAGCACGGTCACGCCAGCCTTAGCACTGTCGAGTTATCAGGAATATTTTGGGGCCCTACTGCAGTCATGCTGGTAGCTTGGAAACCCTAAATCAAGTTAAAATTTTTGGGATTTTGGGACACTAGCGCGATCGTGTTAGGTCCCTAGAAACCCTAATCGTGCCCAGAAATTTCATGTTCTTCCCCAAATCGTACTTACGACTTTCAGACCCAAATTTAGACTATAATTCAATTTCCTAGCAGTTAAACACAACATTTTGACCTCAAATCATACACACAACCCACATACAATCTCAAGATATCACAAAAACTTACCAAAAGCATATATATGAGCGCTCAATCATTTACCCTTTTAGACTAAGCTATTAAGGAAGTAATCTTTTCACCTCTCATACAAAAGCTATAGATTTCATTTCTATGATTAATACTCCCACTTAATTACACTACTAAATCTCCAAGATGTAAGTATGGACTAGACCGTAAGGTAAGATGGTAACGAACAAGTCAACAGATTTAAGTAATATAATTAGCACAATATTATCACTCAGAATTAAGATCAACTTAACCTATGGTCAACATTGTGACATTGATTAGATTCGATAACAACGATACTTATTTATCTATCAATAATTAATATCGGTTCTAGTCCAATGTACCCATATACATCCGATCCTATCTACTTGGTCAATGCCTTAGATAAGACATCACACCCTAAATGTGTAAGTAGATCATATCGTAGATTACCATATTTGTAAAAATATAATGCACTGATCTAATCTTAGGAATCGTTCTGTTGAACATATAATTACAATCATAATCCATTGTGACCTAGTCACTATAATTGTAACTATTTATATGTTCATGATTTTATAAATGCTTGTATTATTCCAATAATCATGTAATAAAACAAGAAAGCAACACGGTTGTCAAATTAAATGATCTCTACTTCTTTTATTGACAATATAAAATTGTGTTACATGCCTGACATGGTTTTACAAGGGCATAAAACTCAACAATATGTTTCCATTACCAACCATAACATACAAACTCCCTAGAAGCATCAAATTTTCAGAATTAACACTAACCCCAAAAGCTCCTCAAGAACACTAAAGAAAAGCATTATAGATGATGAAGAGCTTCAAGAATTACCAACCTCTGTTTCAAATTTCAAACACTCTTAGGTTGATGAGGACTTGGCAACTTCTATTCCCAACTTGTAGGCTTTAATTCTCCAAAACAAGTCCTCAATTCAAGACTTGGCTTCCTAAACTTAGGTAAACTCTTGTGAAGAAACCAAAGAGAGTACTAGAAGGAGAGGGAATGTGCCTAAAATGTGAGTGGCAGTTGAGTCCCAACACTTAGCCCATTTCTAACTTCATGGTCAACTGACCATTTTACCCCTTCCCATTCAAATGCCATTTACCTATTCCCAAGGGCATTTTACTCATTTTCCTAACAATATAATACACCACTAATCTCCAAATTAATCAATAAACCCATAAGGCATAACTACTTTACCAATTTAATTTCACTTTATCAATAATCCCATGATATAGAAATTCCCAATATACCCCTAGGCTCGACCAGAGCTGGGAATTTATCCTCGTTGTGATTTTTCTGTTAAAACTACCTGAAAAGATCCACTCATGCTGAATATCATTTCTATCCTCATAATAATGTGGTCTCAAGCACATAACACATAATAATAACAAATATACCCTCAATGAGTCAAAATTACGAAAATACCCCCTTTTAACAAAAGCGAGTCTTTAAACATATTTAATACACATAATCATGCATACTCAATCATATAATCATATAATTCATATAATTATCCCACGTGTCCTCCCAGCACACTAATCAAATCACTTAATTCTATTAGTAGTTTCAGGACACTACGCTTCTCGAGGCTCCAAAAAAATAGGGAGGGTAACACTAATATTAACCTTATTTAATAACCAATCTTTCTAGACAGAACAATCTTAATTTTTACCAATTTGAACATTACACAAATAATTTCAATACCTTTTCTTTATAATTGTTAGATTTTATGCTTTTTTTTCCTATGCAAAAAATCTAAATCTACAAAGATATAAAATCAAGACAAAAAGAAAAAATAATAGGAAGGAAAATAATATGCAAAGAAACCATCATCCTAATAAAAATAACTTGAACAAAATAAGATATAAAATACAATAATGAAAAGAAAAAGAATGAGATACAATTAAATGAAAAAGGAAAATGAAATATAGAGTTTAAGTAAGAAAAAAAATGTCGTATTAATGCATATATTATTTCTAAGTTAATAGGATTTTAATTTGAATGAAAATGTTAGTTTTTTGAATAGGTTTATTGCATTATTTGTTTATTTATTTTTAGGATAATGTCTATGTATAATTAAAATACTAATATACATGAGTTTAATGCATGATGATAGGTTATAGATTATATGTTTTTTTTGTGTGGCTATGATGTTAAAATAATGAGTATACTCATTTTATTGTGGCAATTATGGGGCTAGATTCGCTCATATAATCTTTTTAATATATGTTGGTATATCAAGTGTTATAAATTCTCATAATAAGTTATATAATTTCTGAAATTATTATGATGATTAAATTGAGAATATTTTATTATGTTGTAATTTTACACGGTTTAGAAACCATAATGTATGTATGGTACCTTGAATTTTTATTGTACCATACAATTATGTTTAAATTTTAATTTAGAAATAAAATTTTTAATGTAGGACACGACTACAATAGTACATGCTTTTTATGCACTACCATAGTGAATTGTACAATTTTACACACGTGTATAAGTTATGATCCCATTTTTTTTACACGATGATGTTCATTGTAGTCACAACGAACCTCTTGCGTATTTTCAGAAAAATCAAAATAATTTTGGGTGCCAAAAAAGGGTTCAAAACATTCAAGTATCGTCACACACACAAATATTTTTTAAACCCTATTTTTGTATCTTATATTATTAAGAGTTTCCTGAAAATTTGTGGGAAGTTCGCTCTGACTATAATGAACATTATCATGTAAAAAAATGGAGTCCATTTGTATAAAAATGTATGATTCACTATGGTAGTGTACCAAAATATACAACATTGTAGTTGTGCCTAATATCATATCTTTATTCTAATTTAATAAATATTTAATTAAATATAATGAATTATCAAGCATAAAAGTTGTATTAATTATTAAATTAATGACGTAAATAACCATCTAGACTCTACTAATGAAAAACTTAACTTAGTTATGGTCATACTACGTTATAACAATCTCATGCTACCGCCTTTAATGCTTACATCATATCAAATTTCTAGTGCAAATGTGAGAGATTCCCTAACATCTACGATCCAAGAAAAGCTTCATGATTCTTAATATTTTATGTTATTTTAATAATTAAGGATATTGAACTTTATAAAATATTTAAGTAATAACATTTTCTTGTGAGCTTTTTATTAGTATATGGTTTTTACATCTTATTTTCTAATGAAGAACATTTACGAATGTTATCAAATTATCATTGATTGTTATTTATTATTTATCGTCAATTGAAAATATATCTTTACCTGCTAATAGTTTATGAATCATTGCTGAATATAAACACGCCATGTGGCCTATTAGGAAAAATGAAAAGTGGCCGAATAAAATAATAGTACGTGGAAAAAATATATGTGCCACATGGTACAATAGAAATGTACGATATGCCACAATTTAAATGTGGCATATGACCAAATTGAAACATGACATGTGGCCCAATAATCAGACACACATGACTCGATAGTCAAGCGCTAAGTGGGTTAGTGCCAACCTACTACATTGGCAAGTCATCTCAGCACTCATGTTGGATGACATGTACTTATCCTTAAGTCGACTATGTGGGGTTTACAAGACTTTTACCGACCAATACCAATAAGTGTAGGTAAAGACTTTTTTTCCAGCAACATTTACCTACAAATTTCTACCAATACAATATTATTAAGTAAATAGTTTTATCTATCAATGCCCTATTTTTACCTATGCTTATATCGGTAGGTAAAGACCCAATTTTCTTGTAGTTGCAAGAAAGCACTTTGATGCTTAAATCAACAAGGATTCTCTGAGGATCAACAACAAAAGGTATAAGTGTGTGAAAACAATCCAAAGTTCATTTTTAGGTCCATTAGGTGTTTCTTATAAATTTCGATAAGTCACTTAGAAATGGAAATACTTATCATGATTTGTCCATGTCAGCTGTCAAAAGAAAACAAAATATAACTTTGAATAAGTATGTTATTGTGAGATTTGACCCTCCTAGCTCTTAAGCACCTAATGATATCAACCCAACGAAGGGTTGGGCGAGGTCAAAACCTCATTATATTTGAGTCTTGTCTTACGGTATGTTTATTGTTAGTTACCATAATCAATAATTAAGTATAAAAATGAAAATTTAAATACATGAATAAATTTGTTTGAATCCAATTTCATTTTCAAGATCTTTTATAGATTTTCTACTTCTTTATCTTCAATATTATTCTTACAAACCACATCTTTGAACTTGTTTTTTTTCTTCTAGAGCTCTTTTCTCGTTATAGATTGCAATGTGCTCTAATTTAGCTCTCTCATGTTTTGATCTATTGTCTTCTTATTTAGAACTGGGAAGTTTCGCTTGCAAAGACTTGTTTTTCTACTGAAGTACAAAACAAGAGTTTAACTTCAAATTCTTTCTTAACAGTAGAGTCAGTGTCTATCATAGCCATTTGGTTTAGGAATATTAATCCTTAGACATCTGAAGAAAATTCTTGAACTTCTGATATCAACTCGACTTCTTGTTGAAGTGCCGCATTAGAATAGCAACGAGCCTACATAATACCACAATTGTAGTTAAAATCAAAAGAATTTTATAGGGATTAAAAAAAGTAGAAAAAGATTATTGAGAAGAGAAAAAAAGATGTCATCAGATGTCGAGTTGTAACGAAAGGTAGAATGGGGAAGATTGATCTTGACTATTAAAGTGCTCTCATAAACTAGTGGAAATCGAGACCTGAGTAAGAAATCCTGCAAGAACAAAGATAGAGCATCTTATTTAGTTTGGGAAGATGTTGAACCCAAAGTGGTGACTCTTATGCGCTTGGTGGCCAAAGTTGAAATATTTGGTTCAGATGAAGCAATAGTATGTATTTGCTACATCCATTGCAGGGTCTACTGAAGTAGCAACAAGTGTTGGAAAAAGAGCGCATCAGATACACGACTGAAGCAAAGAACAATGGTGGGCTAATATTAAAATATTTATGAGAAACTATTTTATACGAATCCATTATGTATGTATACATTAAATTAAATAAAAAATTGGATCTATCGATCACAACTACAAAAAAGATATTTTAGGGCACATTTTCATGTCCTACACAATAGTTGAAGTTGATATTGGTTAAATATAATTGTTAAGGTGTTTACATAATGTGGTGTAAAACATTTAACAGTTTTCACTTAAGTTGAAGTGAAAATATGAGATTTAGTAGTAGGCATTTATAAAAGACTTTTATGGGTCTAAATTGATACAATGAGGTATCTAAGCATGCCCAAAAAGTTTGGGAGCATTTGGAGGTGTTTAAGGTCACTTTTTAGAAGTTAGACCTACTTATATGGCTTTGCATCGCCACCTTATAGGCGATGCATCACCTAAAGCACTGTACGAGACAAAACTTTGTAGGCGATGCATCGCCTGCAGAGAGGCAATGCATTGCTTGACGTGTCCATACGGTTATGTGTTTTAGCTCCAAAATGATGTGTTATAAAGCTCTAATCCTATTGGTTAGACTTAATGACTGTGCCTACACTGTAAATAAGGGTTATTATACATGAAAGTACTGATCACACTTTTCAATTATTTCTCTATTCTCTCTTGTGGATGCTCAAAATTCAACACCGGTAAAGAACCCACATCTCATGCCTAAGGTCCCTGGAAGGTCCAAAGCAACCATGTTTGAAGTCCATTTGAATCCTCAAATTAGTGCTCAAATGGACCTTGCACCAAATGACCCTGCTCCAAATGACCCCTGTGCGCGCCTGCGGCAGGCCTCGCCCCTAGTGTCTCGCCCCAGCGCCTCGTCCCCAGCGTCTCGCGCCCCAACGCCTCACCCCTAGCATCTCGCGCCCCAGCGTCTCGCACCCAGTGCCTCGCCCCAGCACCTCGCCCCCAGCGTCTCGCGCACAGCACCTCGCGCTCGCAGCAGGCCTTGTGTTCCAGCGCCTCGCATGCCCGAGGCATCCCCAGTGTCTCGCACCCTACACCTCAAGTGGATGTCTCCTATGAAGACCTATCAAGACCCCAACATCTAGAGGCGAAAGAACAAGTATAATTCAGCAAGATCATGCTAGTACAATCTTTTACTGGGCATAACCTTTAAGACCCCATATGCCTAACCATATACTCATGCTAGACAAGTAGTGGGAGTACTAGGAGAGGGGACATGGCCTGAATACGTCTAACCAGATGTCAGAGCAGACCCCACCACCAGCACCACTACGCTTGTACAAAATAGGTACAAGGAGAGGGGAATGCCATTCCTCTGACATTCGTACAAAATAGGTAGTGGGGACATCCTCACTATATCTGACCACGTACTGGAGCCGACACCACTACACCTGATACCACTCTCCTGACACTGTACTTGCGTACTATCTGGTCCCCTGGACCACAATGTATCAGGGGCTATTAGAGCCCACTATAAAAGAAATTCCACTCCCACTTGGAAGGGGGTTGGAAAAAATACTGTAGCACTACACCATATGAAATACAAGTTCATTTCACCATTTTCTTTCTGCAACTGTTCTTTGAGTTCCCAATTAGATCTTTGAAGTTTTTCTTTTGATAATCTCTACATTTCTATTTTTCTAACTTAACTTGGTTGACGAGTTCTCACCGTCAACAGTTTGGCGCCGTCTGTGGGAAGAACAAGCATTAAGCCAGCGTTCTTCCATCACTTCCAACAAAGAAAAGATGCTAAGACGTTCAAAAACGCCTACGGAAAATACAAGATGATGAGATTCGTCAAGACGAAGTAGAGCGGAGGGATTCCAAGAAAGACCCCCCTCCGCCCAAGCATGGAGTTAGACCGGAAGAGCCTCTTCCCCCAAGGGAGGAGAAGGAAGCATCATCCCCGGCCCTCTGGCCCGATGGAGGTCATTCAGAGCCACCGGTGCATCCACTTAACCGGCCTCTGGTGGCACCACACTCAGGCCACCAAGACCCAGGTCCATCGACACACGGGCCAAACAAGGGTCCCGGGGTATGCTCGGTAAGTTCCAGATCAAGGACTTGCTTCTACAGGGATGAGATTCAAGAGTTACATAAAAAGACTCGAAGGTTGGAAACCATGATAGAGAACATGCAGGAGGTCTTAAACAACCTACTGCAAGGAAAGTCAAGCATACCCCTTCCTAGGCGTAAAGAGAAGGAGCATGAAAAAGGGGAAGACACTGTCCCCATAGACGATGGGGGAACCCGACTTTCCACCAGTAAAACTCCCTCGACAAAGTCCCATGGGGAACCTAGGCTGACGAAATACCCCCAAGAGCAAAGGTGAAAGGAAGACGATGGTCGTAAGAACGAAGCAGAACTCGCCTCAAAAGGAGCACCCCCCGCGGTTCGCCCGAGGAACACTACCAAAGCAAGGGTTCAGTCTGAGGACCCACGAGACTCCTCAAGCAAAAAGAGGAGGGGACTAGACACTAAAATGCGAAGCCCTCGGGAAAAAATTACCACTGCACCTGGGGGGCACAAAGATAACGAAGAATTTGACCGTGATTCACCCTTCACAAGGGAGATCCAGGCTGAGCAAATGCCCACTGGCTTCAGAGAGCCTCGCATGACTCCGTACGAGGGTACTACAGACCCAAAATATCACTTAGACTCCTTCAATAACTTGATGAGGTTAAGAGGGGTCAACAACAGGGCAAAGTTCCATTGCTTTGTCGTTACACTTAAAGGAGTGGCGTACAAGTGATTCAAGAGGTTAAGGCCAGGAACAATCAAATCATGGCAGCAATTCTCTGATGAATATCTTCAGCAACACCATGCAGCCCATGATTACGTCATGCCAATTACCAGCCTCGCTAACATAAAACAAGGCAAGAATGAAAGTCTGAAGAACTATATCCATAGGTTCAATATGGAAGCAACGATGGTGGGAAGCTTAACCAAAGCAGAGCTCAAGATGGCTATTACAGTCGGAGTACGACCAAGAAGTAGGTTATGGAGTAACATGCTCAAAACAGAAGTTTCAAATTTGGATGACTTCGAGAGAGAGCACAGAAGTACATATGTGTGGAAGAGGGCCATAAGAACTCGAATGTTGAAGAAAGTGAACCTTCCTCCAGTCGCCCTACTACCAATACGTCTGAAGATTCCATATAGAAGGGGGCGTCGTGCTAGAGGGGTCGCTGACCAAGTTTGAGATTGAACTAAGACCATCTAGCCATGAAAGTCCCAACCCGAGGGGAGATCACCTCAAAAATTGCAAGAAGGGTCTCAAAAGTAGACGCCTACAAAAATGGTCTCAAAAGTAGGCGCCTGCAAAAATGGTCTCAAAAGTAGACGCTTGTAAAAAGGGGTCTCAAAAGTAGACGCTTGCAAAAAGGGTCTCCAAAGTAGACGCTTGCAAAAAGGGTCTCAAAAGTAGACGCCTGCAAAAAGGGTCTCCAAAGTAGACGCTTGCAAAAAGGGTCTCAAAAGTAGACTCCTGCAAAAAGGGTCTCAAAGTAGACGCTTGCAAAAAGGGTCTCAAAGAAGACGCTTGCAAAAATAGTACTATGCTTAATGATGAGAAGGACGCTTCTCGCAAGAAATAATAAGCGCGCGCAAAAATATATAAAAGGATAACTAGAACCTAAGGGGTCAATATATCCTTATAGATATGATCAAGGGGCACCAAAGAGAGACCTATCGAACCCCCTTTCGCGTGGGCTCCAAAGGACCTTGAGCATGATAAATACAAAAAAAAAAAAGAAAAAAAAAGGAAGAGTCTACAAGAACGCCTAAAGGCCTCTCTATAGACTGGGGGGGCAAGTGTGGATACCAAAAATCTACCATAAAAAAATCTCCAGTACATGGTTAAAATACAAGGCTAAAGGTCACTTAGTCACATTATCAAGCTCACACCTGTAAGTCTTGTGAAACCGGGAGATTGTCCCAAGGGAAGCATCACCTTATGAGCCGTGAAGTATGGCCTTGCTAGGCTAAGAGGCCAAGCTACGCATCACGAGAGGGTAGGTGCATGAGGCCCTTGCATAGCGAGGCCCTACTTGTCTTGACGCTGAGAGATGTCAAGGGCACCAGAGCTGTGAATGTAGGAATTCTTCCCTTGTGAATTTCATTCAAGAGAGCCACCCTCGCTATGCGAGGCTCAAGGCTGGCCTTCCACGCACGCTTCAGCACTCGGACAAGGGTACCCCGAGGCGCCACCCTCACTACGCGAGGCTCACGGCTGGCCTGTCCTACCTCTAAGTGATCACATGGGGTGCAGCCTGGCTAGACTTCCCATGTCCTGCATGCATCCGAACATAGGTCCCAAAGGGCTTCCTCGCTATGCGAGACACTCTGAGGACCCTGAACCCTCTCGTTATGCATGGCACTTCGCTAGGCTTCCCGCGTGCACCTTGCCTCACCTCATGCACCAGCCATGGCACCTGCTATGGGCGTTCCCCCCAGCCACCTGGGCAACGGCGTGCTCGCCAAAGGAGGAGAAATCGAAGTTTGGATTCTGCCTCCATACACCGTAAAGGGCGCGCTCTATGGACCTATATTCAATAGCTGCGTCCGCCTCTAAGGAAGCGACCCTCTCCTGCGATGTGACTGCAGCAGCCTTAGCACCCTCAAGTTCGTCCTCTAAGGAAGCGACCCTCTCCTGTGACGCAGCCGCGGTAGCCTTGGCACCCTGGAGTTCGGCCTCTAGGCTGGTGACCCTTTTCTGCAGCATTGTGGCCTTGGCAATCGCCCTCTTCTTCTTTTTCGATGAGGCTGAAATTTTCGCCAAGGCCTTTTCTAGCATAGACCTGGTTTCAGGAAGATCCCCCTCAAGCTCCTGGACCCGAACCGCAAGACGGTCCCTCGCGACATTCGACATGGAAAGGTTGTGAGCCGAGTCGGCAAACCACTGAGCCACGGTATAGGCCTGGTTTGAAGACCTATTTATAAGAATCAAAGAGAAGAGTCTACCAGAGCACCTAAAGGTCCTCTCCTAGACTGGGGGGCAAGTGTGGAAGCTCAAAATTCAACACCGGTAAAGAACCCACATCTCATGCCTAAGGTTCCTGGAAGGTCCAAAGCAACCATGTTTGAAGTCCATTTGAACCCTCAAATTAGTGCTCAAATCGACCCTGCTCCAAATGACCCCCGCGCGCCCCCGCACGCGCCTCGCATCCCCACGCGCACCTGCGGCAGGCCTCGCCCCCAGTGTCTCACCCCAGCGCCTCGCCCCCAGCATCTCGCGCCCCACTGTCTCGCCTGAGTGCCTCGCCCCTAGCGTCTCGCGCCCCAGCATCTCACACCCAGCGGCTCGCCCCCAGTGTCTCGCGCGCTGCAGCTCGTGCGCCCAGAGCCTTGCGCGCCCAGCGCCTCTCGCGCGCAGCAGGCCTCGTGTGCCAGTGCCTTGCACGCCCGAGGCATCCCCGATGTCTCGCACCCTACACCTCAAGTGGATGTCTCCTATGAAGACCTATCAAGACCCCAACATCTAGAGGTGAAAGAACAAGTATAATTCAACAAGATCATGCTAGTACAATCTTTTACGGGGCACAACCTTTAAGACCCCATATGCCTAATCCATATACTCATGCTAGACAAGTAGTGGGAGTACTAGGAGAGGGGACATGGCCTGAATACGTCTAACCATATGTCAGAGCAGACACCACCACCAGCACCACTATGCTTGGTGCCATTCCTTTGACATTCGTACAAAATAGGTAGTGGGGACATCCTCACTATATCTGACCACGTACTGGAGCCGACACCACTACACCTGATACCACTCTCCTGACACTGTACTTGCGTACTATCTGGTCCCCTGGACCACAATGTATCAGGGGCCATTAGAGCCCACTATAAAAGGAATTCCACTTCCCCTTGGAAGGGGGTTGGAAAAAATACTATAGCACTACACCATATGAAATACAAGTTCATTTCACCATTTTCTTTCTGCAACTGTTCTTTGAGTTCCCAATTATATCTTTGAAGTTTTTCTTTTGATAATCTCTACATTTCTATTTTTCTAACTTAACTTGGTTGACGAGTTCTCACCGTCAACATCTCTCTTTCTAGCTCTCAAAGATCATTCATTTTCTACAAGAAACTCATCAAGCATTGCTTGACTTGTATGAGTTTCAAGGCTTGTTAAATCCCACCTCTCATTCCACATTGGTGATGTTCCCAAATTTCAAGATTCAATTGCTAAATTCAAAGGTTATTTCTCTCTAAAACCTAACTTTGTAATTGTGTTATTCTATTGTAATTTACTTTTGTAATTCTATTCATTATTTTTATTATTGAAGATTAAATCTTTCTAAATTCATGTTATAATCATTTAATCACTTACTCTTTGATTATCAAGAATTGCATTCATACTTTGAATATGGTTCTTTGATTATCAAGATTTGCATTCATACTTTGAATAAGGTTCTTGCTTAGTATATAGGGTTTGTAATATTGAATTATTCCCATTATTCCCATTATTCATTGTCGATTTAGAAAGTAGAAAACCTTAAATCGCCAACATTCAAAATCTTTATTTTCTAATTACTTTCTTTTTGTATTTTCCATAATAAACAATGAGATTTTTTTTTCATCTTCTACAATGCTCAAATCATTGCTTCAAGATTTGGTTTGTGTTGAAAACATAACCATAGGAGATCAAAGAAAATTATATTTAGATATGCTTTACATGAACGTGATTATAGATTCAAAGTCTTCATCAAAAAATGATGAGACTACTCTATGGGATTGCATACTTAACGAGAATGGTATCATCAAATTCCTTATTTCTAAATGTGTAGAATTCAAGAATTTGAATGAAATATGTTTGCTGCCATATTTTTGTGAGATTGAGTTTATTGTTTATATTAAGAGTACAATGATAAATGTTAATGAATAATTCAAGGGCTATTGTTATACTTGTTTTGTTTATAAAATTATTGATTAACATGTGAGATATGGTAATCGTAAAATCAACCATAATAATATTAGGGTTAAGTAAATTGATGTTGAGATCATTGCACTTTTAAATGAATTTAATTGGGTTACTTTAATTGATGATGAGATCTTTGTGACCTTAATTAAATTCAATGTATTCAATGAGGAATGTATGATAAATCTAAAGGAAATTTACATAGTTTATGTATGTAGTGATGAGACTAATGCAACCTTAAGAAAATGTAAATATGTTAATGTAATTGATGTCGAGATCATTGCAACCTTGAGTGAAGTTAATGCAACCCAAGGGAAGGTGCAAGGATGGTGGTATGATACTTGTGCCACAATTCATGCAGCTTATGATAAAACTTTTTTCAAAACCATTGGAAGGGGATGCATTGATTTATGTTTCACTATGGGAAAGAAAGTAACCATACTAATGTTTTTTATGTTCCCAATATGAATAGATTCACTATAAGTGGAAGTGTATTGAGTAAATCCGGTATAAAAATGGAGTTTGAGTCTGGTAAACTCATTTTGACTAAATTGGGCACTTTTGTGGGAAAGGGTTATTCATCTGATGAGATGATCAAACTTTGTACTCTAGATAATGACGATAATAATATGACATCTAATTCTTGTAATGTGATTAATTCTAGTTCTACTACTTTGTGGCATAATAGACTTGCTCATATAGGTTATAACACAATTAAAAGAGTTGTTAAATGTTGATTAATTAATTGTAATGTGAATGTGAATGAGCATGATTAATGTGAATGTGTTAAATCTAAAATGGTTAAGAAATTTTTTCCAAGTATTTATAGATGTTCAAACTTGCTAGATTTAATACATAGTGATTTATGTGAATTAAATGATATGTTGATTAGAGGAGGAAATATATACTTCATAACTTTTATGGATGATTGCTCTAGGTATAATTATGAGTATTTGCTTAGTGAGGATGGAGCATTTAATGCATTTAAAATCAATAAAGCTGAAGTAGAAAATAAATTGGAAAGGAAAATAAAGACTCTTAGAAGTGATAGAGGTGATGATTAATTTTCAAATGATTTTAATGTGTTTTGTGAACAACATGGTATTATAAATGAATGCACTGTACCATACTCTCCACAACAAAATGGAATAGATGAAAGAAAGAATATGACATATATTGACATGATTAACTCTATGTTTTTACATGCTAAATTGTGTTATAATTTCTTAGCTGAAGCTTTGCTTGCTGCATGTCATATATTGAATCAAATTCCTATGAAAATGAGCAATGTGTCTCCATATGAGTTATGGAGAGGAAATAAACCTAACTTAGGCTATCTTAAAGTGTGGGGGGTGCCTTGCTTATTGCAAGAGCATGGAGCCTAAAAGGAAAAAGTTGGGTCCAAAGGCCATTAAGTATGCATTTGTAGGTTATGCATCAAATTGCAAGGCATATAGGCTATTAAACTTGGAGCCTAATGTGATAATTGAATCAAGAGAAATATAGTTATTTGAGAACATGTTATATTGTGATTGCAACCCTTAATAACCCACATGTGTTGGAGAATCTCGTGAGGAGAAAGATCCAAAGGTTGATGAACAACCTATATTGACTTGGAGAAGCCAAAGTCATAAAGAGTTGTGATCAAATGAGAAATGTTCTCAAGTAGAGATACTATACGGTAAACTTGAAGAAGTTACAAGGAAATTTCCTATGATTCTTCAAGTTGAGGATGATCCCAAAATCTACCAAGAAGCAATGTCTTTAAAAGACTCCGTTTTTTTGAAAGAAGGCAATAAATGATGAGATGTATTCAATTATGTCAAACCACACATAAGAATTGGTTGACCTTCCATAAGGTTCAAAACCAATTGGGTCCAAGTGGGTATTTAAGAGGAAATATCACACTGATGACACTTACAAACTTGCAAAGCTAGATGAGTAGCTAAAGGGTTTAAACAAAAGGAAGGAATAAATTATTTTGACACACATGATCTGGTTGCTAGGACAACCACAATAAGAGTTTTATTTGCCTCACCATAAGTATATAACCTTTATGCTCATCAAATGGATGTCAAAAGGACATTCCTAAATGAAGATCTCAATGAGGAGATCTATATGGAACAACCAAAATGTTTTGTTCTAAGGGGAAATGAACATGAAGTGTGTAGGCTTGTTAAATAATTGTATGAATTAAAATAGGCACCGAAACAATGGTATGAGAAGCCTTTTTTTTTTATGGGTTTAAACACAATAATGGGGACAAGTGCTTATACTCTAAGACTTGTGATGACTATGTCATCTTTGTGTATCTATATGTTGATGATTGTTGATTTTGAGTAATGAGATGAGAGACATAATAGAAATGAAGAGATTTTTATCTTCCACTTTCAAGATAACATTATTGAGAAAGTGAGAAAAAATAGTGGGGCTTATGCCTTTCGTCAAGCTCACTTTTTTGAGAAATGTCATGACAAGTTTAGGCATCTCAAAATAAAAGAGGTGAATATACCATTTGATTCAAGCATGGAGCTTGAAAGAACAATGGTAGAGCAGTGGCTCAACTTGAGTATGTAAGTGAATTAAGGAGTCTAATGTATGACACTCATTGAACAAGATCAGATATTGCATGTGTGGTTAGTAAACTAAGTAGGTTTACTAGCAATCCAAGAATCAAACATTGGAAGGCAATTAAAAGAGTTCTAGGTACCTAGAGAGGACTACGAAGCTGAGATTCCAATATTCAAAGATGTTATCCCTAAAAAATAGGAGGATGGCGTGGAAAATGAGCGACACATGACATCACAAATCAGGGAAAAATGATGAAGTATTGAGAAAAGACTGACGAACAAAAAAAATAGGTCCAGGACCTATAGGGAAGTCGTCTAGGCCAAGACCCCGTAGGGGTGGTCGGCCTGACAATCTCAAGAACCACCTGGGTGGTCAGCCTACCCTATTCTTCATAGGGTTGTCGGCCTAAACTCCCAAGTAGACTTCACTGAGAAATACTCACACTCATTCAAACTGAGATCAAACAGGTCCAGCACCCAGAAGATCACAGGTCCAGCACCCAGAGGATTAATAGTTCCAGTACCCAGAGGGTCATCGGGCCTAGCATCTAGGTCTCATAGACCAACCAAGACTTAACATTTTCCCAGAGGTTTCAACCATGCATTATCTACCATGATCTAGAGAAACAACGAGAAACCCACGATCTCATAATCATGGGGAGGTGGACACGTATCTCCACTACCTAATAATCATGTACCAAACCATGATCCCATTATTACTGACCATGTAACAACCCTTGGGTACTATAAATAAAGGACCCAGGGCTTCATTCCAAAGGATCGCTTTTTCTGGAATTTTTGAGATCTGAAAAATATTTGGGGAGAAATTTAGGGAAAATTAGAAACGAGTGAATGCTTTTGTTCCTCAGTGCAACTGTCAAGTGATTCAATACTAAAAGCTAAGTGGATTAGGTTATTACTGTTCATCAGAACATGGCTGAACCACTAAAAAAAATTTGGTGTTTGTTTAAGATATTCGTACTCTGTCGTTTATCATATTTATTTCGTTCAAAAGGTGTCGTATACTATACATACGACCGTTGGCCAATTTCACAGATCAACATTTTGGTGCTTTCGTTGAGAGTACGAAATCAAGAAACACACTTTCATCAGTTTTACAATGCCTCCAGAACCCATTTAGACAAAGATGTGAATCCCAAGGATTCCAACACTCAGGATCCCATCGATCCCGTTAATGAACCTTAGGTGGATGTTGGAGGCCAACCTGATGCAGATGATCCACATGATGCTCACCAAGAGGAGATGGTGCAATTTCTGGCGAGGCAGGAGGCCTTTGGTGCAAAAATTGCGCTCCAGAGGGCGACTATGGAACGAAAAAGATGGGAGATAGATGAACAGGTCTAGAGGATTATCCAGAGGGAGCATGAAGCTGACCGGAGGCACCAGGTGTTAGGAACGAGTTTCCTAATACGCAGCGGAATGGTGGTGTGGTTGGCCCAGTGTACAACAAAATTTTTGTAACATATTTAAATTACCTTTA
Organism: Humulus lupulus; assembly: GCF_963169125.1. Lineage (NCBI taxonomy): Eukaryota > Viridiplantae > Streptophyta > Magnoliopsida > Rosales > Cannabaceae > Humulus > Humulus lupulus. Next base: position 92,855,538 of record NC_084797.1, on the reverse strand, counting down.
AATATGCGGATCCATTAATATACATACATCAATCATAAACAAGATAGTGATAGAAATCATACCTCTTGAAGCCTATCAAGTGTCCTTGCTATCTTCTCATATTTAGAACGATCTTCCTATCCAAGCCGCTCCCACGTACTCACACCAAGATCTTCCAAAGCGTTCTCTACACCTCAAGAAATGTGTGGGCACTTAGAGAATGAAGGATAGTTTATTTGTGATTCTTCTTGATGTACTCAACACATGAGATCAAGAGAATAGGCCTGGGAATTGGTTCTTTATTTTCAGGGAGAGAAAACTATCGTTCTATTTTCACAGAGCGAATGTTTAGAGTAGTCTCACTCTCTTTTTTTCTTCTTATCTTAATAATTTTGTGATCAGTCATACTTAACAGAAAAAGTTCAAAATTTAAAAATTAAATTTGTAACCATTTTACAATTTAATTTTTAATTAATTAATTATTCCATTAATGAAAAAATCCAAAAACCAATTTTCGAATTATCTATTAATTAATTAATTAAATAAATAAAATTGAAAATCTCATCCCTGAAAAACACTGGTGCTACACGCCACACACGGTCCTGGACTGTGTGTGAACGTGTAGCTTCCTAATTTCTAGGGATATTTGTTTTTCAAATTTTATTTAATTATTTATTCAAATTTCTTTGTCACATAAGATCTAACAACCTGATAACTAATTCAAATTTGAATTCAAATTAATTATCTTTTTGATTAGTTATCAAATATAATTAATTATTTGAATAAATATTAATCTTTCAAATTCAAATCCAATTTGAACTTATCAGATTATTTTCTCCCACTCAAATAAAGATATTTAATTAATTCTACTAATTAATTAAACCCAAAATTTCGAAATTAAATATTTAATTTATTATAATTTCAAAAAATTATAATTAATTAATTATTTAATTAAATTTCAAAAATTAATTTAATTATTTAAAATAATTTCAAAAATTATATAATAATTAAATATTAATTAATTTGGTTAACTACAACTAATTTGTAATTAATTAATTAATCACCATTATCATATAATTGCATATTTGGCCTGAAGAACAAATTTCTTCCTAAATATGTCTTTAAACTATTTTCCCTTCATATCAACTCTTACCTTGAACAGTGTTGATAGAGCCGCTATGGGGACCTATGGACCTATAATTCCAAGCTCCAATAAATTTGAGATTATTTATTAAACTCTTTAATTAAATAATCTTAATTTATTAATCTCATAATTATTCCACTATAAATATGAGATTGAACTCTTGTAATTATAGACATTTCATTTACTGAGTACTTTATAATCATAAAGTGTCCATTGATTTAATCATTACATACAACTTGACCCTCTAATAATGGTTCATAATTAATCGGGAATAAAATTACCGTTTTACCCTTTTAATTATCTCTTGTTTCCTTAAGTACCATTGACTCTACTAGTGAAGGTTAATTCATAACTAAATTATGAATTTGAGCTCAATAACCTTTTAGTCCCAAAAGTCAACCCTTAAGAGAACCATCATTCAATCTCTTGCGAGAAGGTATAGATTCCATATCTGTATACTATGTCCCCAGCCATCTATATTAATGAGTTCCCAAAACAAAAGCTTTTAGCCTGATCATTCTGACAGACCCTAACAAGTGAATCAAAGAACTCATATAACATAAACAGGAGTTCATAGTAACCTTAGGATTAAGATCTATTTGTATATGATCATCAGTTGATATATTTAATTAATACTTCGAAACGGTATTTAACTAAGTATTAATAAACATATCTGGTCCAGTTCTATATATTCTCTAATATATAAAGCACCTCCACTAAAATGTCCTACCACACTAGTGATCCGGATCTAGATCACATGTATTCATAATACTAGTGGACCGTACTTGCAGTAATTAATCTAAAGATTCCATAACTTTATTTTACTGCGAACTATTCAAGTTCATTTATCTCAAACACAATCATCTCGTACTAATACGTGTTTGAGATTACATACTTGAACTTAGGGATTTTCCTGATATTTACATAATATTATCATAGAATAATATAGTCCATAAAATATATGCATAACAAATTCAATTTATTTATTTATTTCATAAAAACAATGTCTACTACATATGCTTTCAGGGCACATCTCCAACACCAGGAGGCTGCTGTGGCCCTCGAGGCGACTACTCAGCTAGCCCGAGCTAACACTGAAGCTGCTGCTCAAGCAGTAAGAGAGGCTCAGGCCAAAGTAGCAGGAATGCGAGACAACAATAACACAGAGTCCCATGGGAGGAGTCGAACCCCAAGGACGCTCTCAGAACCATTTTCCCAGAGACAGGATGAAGAGGCACAGTGCAAGACTTCCTTCTCCATGACTAAGAAGAATAACACTTTATCTCGGAGTAGGAGTGTTACCAACCCGAATGCCCTCTCCCAGGGGGACATACGGAATAATGTAGGAGATGAGGGTCAAACATCTGAAAGGCGTGACGGGAATGGAAATGGGCGCTCAAAATCTCAAAGTCATGTAGGAGGAGAGGCTCAGGGCAAGGTCGCATGGACAGGGGGAAGGACCTACCACCCCTACACCCTCAGTCTCGCAAGGGAAAGGAACCAATAAACAACACCAATACTATGTTCGATAGGCTTGGGAAAGATGCAATACCTTAGGATCTGAGGGAAGTGATCAACAGGAGGACCAGTGCTCAGGAGGGGGTACCAAGAATGTCTACCTCACCTTGAGCGACAATCCTACCAGCAATGCAGGCTCAAATACATGCACTCGTCATGGTTGTTCAAGGTTTGAAAAAGAAACCTTCTAATATCGAGCTGGCACATAGAAGTGGGAGTCCCTTCAGTTCTAATATCCAATTTGCTCGACCTCCACTGAAATACAAGACCCCAAAACTCCCAACATACACTGGGAATGAGGACCCAGTACGACACATGGGGTTACTCGATGTGGAGCATGAATATAGGTCCAGGGTATTCCCTACCACTCTCTCTAACTCAGCCTAGGACTGGTATGGGAAATTCAAACCTGGATCCACACTTCCTGGGAGCTGTTCAGAAATGAATTTTGCAAGGTCTTCAATGTCGGATAGACTCAACCAGTTTATGCCACTCAGCTAGCTGACATCAAGTAAGGGAAAGATGAATCCCTCAAAGAATACATCCAAAGATTCATGAGAGAGGCAAACCAAGCGTCCACAGTAGGAGATGAAGGGAAGTTCGTTGCCATCTCGGCAGGAATAATCCCTTGTGGGATAGCATACACAGTAACCCCATCAACACCTTGCAAAAGTTCCTAGACCGTGCATACAAATACATGAAGCTAGATGACGCTATCATGAAGGAAGAAAAAGGCATAAACCATCCGACCACTGTCAAGGTAGATAAGAACGACGCAAACCCTCAGGGTGGTAGTGGGGGCAATGGTAAGAAGAGGAATACCTTAGGTGTCAAACAAGGTGGAGAGAAGAAAGCTAAGTCAGCACCAGTCGACAAACAACCTAAGCATCAGCCCTACCAGCCTAGGTTCACCAATTGTACCATCCTGACTACATCAAGGGCTCAGATTTACTTGGAAACATACCAGGAGGTACCATATCGAAAGCCACCACCCTTGCGTTCAAAAGGAAAGAAGGAAAAGTATAAGTTTGGTTGTTTCCATAATGATTATGGGCACGACACAAATGAGTGCAAACAATTGAAGGATGAGATAGAGTTTCTTCTCTGATCCAGAAAAGTCTTGAGGTATCGATTCAAGACCGAAACCTTGAGCAGGAATCCAGAATTCCAAAGGCAGATGAGTCCACCACTGGAGCCAGCGCCCGTAGACTTCACACTGCATACCATGTGTGGGGGGCCCCACATAGTAGGTAACAATAACTATGCTCGTGAGCGATATGCAAGGACATTGAGACATGAGGTAGGGGAGTCTTCCTGAGGCATGGCAGTCGAGGAGCGGTCTCCAAAAAATATGAAGTACGAAAGTGAAACTCTCACTTTTACAAAGGATGACGCCAGGCACGTGAGGTACCCCCACAATGACCCTCTAGTCCTTACCATTCAAATCGCCAATGCCCGAGTGAAAAGATGCTTGGTGGATACGGGAAGCTCAGTGGATATCATCTAGAAATCATCACTCGAGAAGATGAAGTTCACGGTCAAGGACCTAACACCGTGTTCCCAAGCGATATATGGTTTCATAAGAGAATGCCTAGCACCAGCAGGAACTATCAGACTACCGGTCACGGTAAGGGATGCCCCCAGGCATGATACTGTGATGACAAAATTCCTGGTGGTAGATTGCTTGTTGGATTACAATGTAGTGCTTGGGAGACCCCTCCTGATGGCGTTACATGTAGCCGTATCTGTCTGGCATCTATCTTTGAAGTTCCCCATGAGCCCAGGGCAAGGATGCGTATAGGGTAACCAAAGGGAGGCACGAGAATGATATAATGCGTCAGTGGTCAAGGCAAAGAAAGGACCATGTGTAAAAAACATTGTAGTAACCTGCTGTAAAGAGAAGGAAGGAACCGATGAGGTTGTCAACATGGAAATTGATATTGAAAGAAATACTCTACTGGAGCCGAGGACTCCTTTTAACGAAGATTTTTTATTATAGCAAGTTTCCCAAAGCGAGGGAAACAACATTGATCCTCGCTTTGGGGATGACATCATGAGGGTAGGACCAGTCAAAGATCTTGACAAAGTCCTACTAGATGAGGAGGACTCGACTAGAGTAATTAAAGTTGGGAATGAGCTAAAGGTGGAAATTAAGGTATGGTTGGTAGAATTTTTTAAGAAGAATCAGGACGTCTTTGCCTTGTCACATAAGGACATGGTTGGAATTTCTCCATCTATGATAAGTCATGTCCTCAATGTGGACAAGAACTACCCACCAGTGCAACAAAAGAGGAGACTGCTTGACAAAGACCAATCTCAAGCCCTTAAGGAGTAGGTCGAGTGGCTCAAGGAAAACGATTTTATAATGGAGGCCTTCTACCCAGATTGGGTATCGAACCCAGTGCTGATCCCAAAACCAAACGGGAAGTGGAGAACATGAGTGGATTTCACAAATCTAAACAAGGCTTGCCCCAAAGACTGCCTCCCACTACCCAGAATAGACCAGCTGGTTGATGCAAAAGCAGGACATGAAATACTCTCATTCATGGATGTGTATTCTGGGTATAATCAAATAAGTATGCACCCTCCCGACAAGAAACATACCAACTTCCAGATAGACAAGGGATTGTACTATTATAAGGTGATGCCATTCGGCTTGAAGAATGAAGGAGCCACCTATCAGCATTTCGTGAATGGCATGTTCCGAGACTTGATTGGAAAAAATATGGAGGTATATGTCGATGACATGTTGGTCAAGTCCAAAGAAGCTGGAGGGCATGTTCGAGAGTTGGAGGAATGCTTTGCAATACTTAGAAAGTATAGCATGAAGTTAAACCCTCTCAAGTGTTCGTTTGGAGTTGGTTCTGGTAAGTTTCTCGGATACATAGTCAATTCACGTGGAATCGAGGCTAAACCCAAGAAGATCAAAGCATTGATCGACATGAAGTCACCTACCACAATCAAAAAAGTGCAAAGCTTAACTGGGAGAGTAGCTGCCGTTAGTAGGTTCATATCAAAGTCTACGTACAAGTGTGTCCCTTTCTTTAACTTACTGAGGGGCAACATGAAGATCCAATGGACCGAGGAATGTGAACACACCTTCCAAGCCTTGAAGGAGCATCTCGCTCAACCTCCCATCCTAGCGAAGCCAATATATGGTGAAGTACTATTCATCTATTTGGCAATCACCGAGCATGCAATTAGCGCTGCTTTGGTAAAAGAAGAGAACATGGTACAACACCCTGTGTACTATATCAGTAAAAGGCTAGTAGGTGGGGGGTCTAGGTATCCCTCACTTGAAAAGCTGGCCTACTGTTTAGTAATCGCCTCTCGAAAGTTGCGTCCATATTTCCAAGCTCACTCGATTCGAGTCTTGACTGATCAACTGCTGAGACAAGTTCTTTAGAAACCAGAGGCCTCAGGACGATTACTCAAGTGGGAAGTGGAACTAGGATAGTTTGATATCACTTATCATTTGAGGACAGTGAAAAAAGGACAAGCATTGGCAGACTTCATAGTCGAAGGCACCAACCTTGAAGACCCTTCCTACCAATCGGAGAATGGAGATGCAGAGAAGGAAGGAGATACTCATGTATGGAAGCTATATGTTGATGGAGCATCCAATGAACACAACTCAGGCACAAAAATCATACTGATCATTTCGGAAAATCACCGAATCCATTACACTCTTAGATTTGGATTCAACGCTTCAAACAACGAGGTTGAGTACGAGGCATTATTAGAAGGATTACGCTTGTCTCGGGATGTGCATGCACAGTCCCTGGAGATATTCAACGATTCCCAGCTAGTGGTGTACCGGGTATTGGGGAGTATCAAGCCAAGGGACTTAGGATGGTGCAGTACCTGAAGAAGGTGAAGGACTTGTTGGCGCAATTCAAAACATACTCAATTATACAAGTCCCAAGAGAAGAGATTTCCAATGATGATGCCTTAGCCAAGCTTGCTAGAGCCAAGGATGCAGACACCCTGAATGTTGTTCCAGTCGAATATCTGGTAGAAAGATGCATAACCGAGTAGGAGGCACTGCTTGTTGAATTAGGAGATACATGAATGACCCCTATTATTAACTATCTTAACCAAGGAGTAGTACCCAGAAATAGGAAAAAAGCAATGAAGTTGGTGAGACAAGATGCTCGATATGTGATAGTCGAAGGGGTGATGTACCGACGAGGGTACTCCCTACCACTGCTAAGGTGCGTTACACCAAACCAATCAAAGCTATTAATGATTAAGGTACACGATGGGTTTTGTAGAGACCACGCTGGGGGGCAGAGCCTATCAAAGAAAATCCTAAGACAAGGATACTTTTGGCCGACGATGTATGAAGACTCGATGGAGTATGTCAGAAGATGCAACAAGTGTCAGATGTTCTCCAAGATACCCCAGGCGGCACCTAACGAATTAACACAAATTCAAAGCCCTTGGCCTTTCACTATATGGGCGATAGACCTGATCGGAAAGCTACCTATGGGAAGAGGAGTCCAATTTGCATTTGTAGCTGTGGACTACTTCACCAAGTGGACTGAACTAGAACTGCTAGCCACGATAACCTCAAAGAAAGTCTTAGACTTTGTGGTGAAGAATACCATATGTTTATTTGGTCTACCAAGGAAGATAGTCTCAGACAATGGGACTCAATTCGAGAGTGATATGTTCACCGAATTTTGTACGAGGCATGGAATCACAAAGAGCTTTTCCTCGGTAGTACAGCCTAAGATAATGTTCTAGTAGAAGTAGTGAACAAGACTATCAAAGACACTCTGAAGAAGCACCTTGAACAAGCCATAGGAGCCTGGCCAGAATTACTTCCAGAGGTCCTATGGTCACATCGAACGACGACATGAATGGCGACAGCGCATACGCCATTCTCTTTGGAATTTGGGTATGAAGCCATGTTTCCTGTTGAACTCACTCCCCCATCGCATAAACGGGAGACATACGATCAGAGGAGGAACCATAAACCGATAGAAGAGTCACTCAATTTAATCAAAGAAAGATGAGAAAATGTAAGTCTCATAGTAACAGCACATCAACAAAGAGTGGCAAGATATTTCAACTCCAAAGTGAAAGATAAAAAATTCTAAGTTGGGGACTTAGTACTCATGAGGGTATTCCTAAACACAAAGGACACTACAGCAGGAGTACTAGGACCTAACAGCGAAGGGCCATACCTTGTGGAGGGGGTGATCCCACCAAGCACATACAAGATAGCTCGATGGAATGGAGACCTAATAAAAAATTACTGGAATGGCGAACAACTTCGGCAGTACTATCAGTGAAGATTTTCAGCAGCGACACAAGTTTTAATTGGCAAATGTAGTATTTTTCAAATTATTTATGTAACAGCCACTGTGCTTCATTGAATGATTTAATTTCCTCAATTTCTCTTAGTTCTTTAAATTTCTTTCAATGAGGACTTGTCTTGTAGACCTATCGACCACATCGGATCATGTTCGATTCTGGTCCTTGAGGGACCTTATTGCCAAATTATGGATCATGTTCGATATTGGTTCTTGAGGAGCCTATTGACCCATAAGATCCAAATGAGAGACTTGTCCAAGGACCTTGTCGCTAAAATTAATGGATCATGTTCGATCTAGGTTCTTGAGGAGCCTATCGACCCATACGATCCAAATGAGAGACGGGTCCTGGGACCTTTTCGCCAGACTATGGATCATGTTCGATCTTCGTTCTTAAGGAGCCTATCAACCCATAAGATCCAAATGAGAGAGGGGTCCTAGGACCTTGTTGCCAAATTATGGATCATGTTCGATCTAGGTTCTTGAGGAGCCTATCGACCCATAAGATCCAAATGAGAGACGGGTCCTTGGAAATTTTCGCCAAACTATGGATCATGTTCGATCTTGGTTCTTGAGGAGCTTATCAACCCATATGATCCAAATGAGAGACGGGTCCTAGGACCTTGTTGCCGAATAATGGATCATGTTCGATCTTGGTTCTTGAGGAACCTATCGACTCATACGATCCAAATGAGAGACAGGACCTAGGACCTTGTCGCCAAATTATGGATCATGTTTGATCTTGGTTCTTGAGGAGCTCATCGACCCATACGATCCAAACGAGAGACAGGTCCTAGGACCTTGTCGCCAAATTATGGATCATGTTCGATCTTGGTTCTTGAGGAGCCTATCGACCCATACGATCCAAACAAGAGACAGGTCCTAGTACCTTTTCGCTAAATTTATTGATCATGTTTGATCTTGGTTCTTAAGGAACCTATTGACCCATACAATCAACAAAAGAGACTGGTGCAAGGACCAGTCACCATTATTTGATCACGTTTGATCCTAGTTCTTGAGGAACCGATTGACCCATACGATCTAAAAACAAGAGACTGGTTTGAAGACCAGTCGCCATCATCAGATCATAATTGAATCTGGTCCTTGAGGGACCGATCGATAATTTGATCTAAGACTTGTTACATGCTCAATTAATCCATCTAGACCCAGTTGGTCCAACTTAGACACTTCTGTCAACAATCATTATAATGACTACATGAGAGATTACGTAGATCGTGATCGACACTTGCTAAACAATCTGCATCTGTGTATAGGTATCGTTACTACTGAGTATGAAACCATCACCCGACTACCAATGAGGGACAAGCATTTGTTACTTGCATCATTGGGTGAAAAAGATAGTGCTATGTGTCTACCACTCAAAGTAAGGCATGGTCAAGTAGCAAGTGATCAAGTCTTTCAAACCCATGATCACTTGGGGGGCATATAGTGCATACAGATTAGGGTATACACAAGCAATGAGGGTGTGACCTTAAGTACTAAGCAAGCTCAAGTTTTTCTAGGACATTTGTTCAACATATGTTTCGAAAGTGCAAAAAAAAAAAGGGAATTGTGGTCGACCTATCACCCATGGGGTGGTCGACCTGACCTGTTTTGTTCATGGTACTTGGTGAAGTATCATGCTACTCACATTACCATGGTTGTTAGCATGAAATACATAAAAGAGTAAGGTTAGTATGGCACGTTAAATACATGTGATTAGAGTATACCGATACCTAAACCAATGAAGGTTGTGAGTTGATATACTTAGTATGCATTGGAAATTAAAATTTTCAATCAATACACTGAGTACTCATAACAAAAAATCATAAGGCATAAAATGTCATATGTAAAATTTGTCAGGTACAAGGTGTAGCTCCTAAATTTGCTAATAAGGCTTAAGGCCTCGATTAGCGTGCTTGGAGGGCAATAAGTGATTTATTATGTTAATGTGTGAAATTGATGAGTATGTGATTAGAGATGAATGTTTAGGTGAATTAAATATGCAAGTGGGCCCCGTTTGGTTATTAGGGGCATGTTTGTAATTTTAGCCCGTTGAGGGCATACATGTAATTATTGTGATAGATTTGTGATATATCTGTGCTGCACGATCCGAGACAGTCCTAGGGAGCGGTTAGCTAGAAAGTCACAATGGGGTCGAATACATGACTAGGGGCGAGTCGAGGGGTATTTCGGGCATTAGACGTTTTATTGGGTTATCGGGTTATGATAAATAAATATTTGGAGATATATTTGAAGTTAGAATGTTTAGGAGGGAATATTGGGGAAATTTACTATTTTTCCCTCGGGGACGTTTCTAGTACCCCGAGCCTTTGAGGTAACCTTAGAGACTTATGTTAAGAAGAAACAAAACCAAGGAAGCCTTCAGAAACTAAGGAACCGACCCTTTTTCTCTCTCTCTCTCTCTTTTTTTTTCTCTTTGGAAGCTTGGAGACTTTGATCTATAGGAGGATTTTGGCTTGGAATTGAATATGACTATGATTGAGGATTAGCTCAGGGCCAAGTTATCAGATTGAGGTAAGGATTCTAGCACTTAATTATCTGAGTTATGTTGAGTTTCCTGCTGTTATTTCAAGGTTGTGCATGTGAGCTAGGTGAAGAATCATTCTTGAGTTTTAGATGAGGTTTGGGGTTATATCTTGTTAGGTTTTGTTGCTGAGACTGTAGTAGAGCCTATGTGATGATTGACTTGGATTGTTAGGTTGATTTTGGGGTAAATTGGTTTGGGTTTGGTGGAGAAAATGGAGGATTTCTCTGGGTTCGAAAGGTCGGGCTGCGACATTGTTCTTACTGAGCTGCGGCCCTCTAGAACAATTTGGTGGCCAGGAAGAAGGGCGGGGCGCGGCACACCTTGGCTTGGGCCGCGACGCGCATGCCCTGTTTTGGGGGGTGGGGCTTCAGGTTGAGGCAGGCCACGGTATGGGATCATGGGGCCGCGACACTTAGTGTGTTTTTGGGTATCAAGGAGGTTTTAGGTTTGAGAATCCAAAAGTTAAAGCTCGGGATGGATTTTATCACCTGGATTGATAGAATTCAAAGTGTCAGAGACTATAATTATGACCCAAAGCTATTTAATGGATTAGAAATTGATGGATGGATGTTGTTGATACGTTCTGACTAGGTTTTCAGCGAGGCTCAGACTAGGGGACTGTGCTCGGGACACCAGTGCTTGGAATGCTCGGGACACAGGTAAGAAAACTACTATACCCGTAGAGCAAGGCGAGGCCCTATAGTTTGTGTTGCAGGCCATGGCCCTATATGATTATGTTGCAGGGCATAGCTCCATTGATTCTATTTATACGTGTTTAAGAATTTGTTTAGTAATGCTATGTGTGCATATATGTGAATGAACGACAAGAGCTGGGAACAGCAAAGGTCGAGAACGACGAGGGCCGAGAACGGAAAATGCCGAGAATGACAAGGCCGAGTACGGCGAGGGCCAGGAACAGCGAAGGCCGAGAACGACAAGGACCAGGAATGGTGAGGAACGGGAACGGCGAGGACCGGGAACGGCGAGGGCCGGGAACGGAGAGGGCCGGAAACGGCGAGGGCCTGGAACGGTGAGGGCCGGGAGCAACGTTTAGCATGTGAAGTGCGAGTTGCCAGGGTGAGACCCTATAAGATACCTGGGATATCCTCATAGTGTAGATCATGAACCCAGGGTCTGTAAAGCACCTGGGTCGACATGGCCGTATGTGTTTAGCCTGTTGGTGGCTTGATTATATGTTGAGTGATAGATAAGCATATGATATTTTCTTGTGTGAGTTTTCTTGCTGGACTTTGACTCATGGGTGCTCTATGTTGCAGGTAAGGGCAAGTGAAAAGTTGACCAGCCATGAGTACGGAGAGCGTGAAGCGACGCATACATGTTTGGCCTGCCTGGCTGCCACGGCAAGGGGTATTTTTGGGAGATGTTTGTATTAAACCTAAATTTTGTCGTTTAGTCAACTTTAGTTATATTTTTGAGTTGTAAATATTTCTAAACAGTATTTTGGGATCCCAAATGTTTAACACTTTATAATATTCAATGAATGGAATTATTTTCAAAGTATGTGACTGCTTTAATGATTTAGCTACACTTTTGTCTTAAAACCTTGATTAGCGAGTTAATTGCACGTTGTAAACTCATTTAGTAACGACTCTAAGGAAGTAGGGCGTTACAAATTGGTATTAGAGCGAGCCAAGGTTTATGGTTTCTAGAGATTGACCGAACATGTACGCTCGCTTTCAGTGACAAGCTCGACTCAAGGTTGGTTGGTAATGATTGAATTATATGCTTGAATATGTGCTTAGCTGGATTGTTTTCTTGCTTATTTTATATAGAGCATGATGAATGAGTTAACATATGCATGATGTCAGGGCATGGCCCGTTGAGTGTTATATGCTATTTGTATGTGATGTAGACTGTTGTTTATGGTTGGCTGATGTGATTAGGGGGTGGTTTTGGATGTTGTTATGGTGCTTGATGAGCGGCGTCGTTGATTGCAGGATTATTGTTCAGATGCCTCGACAATCATCGAGACTCCGCGGCAGTAGGGCCGAGGATGACAACTAGGGTCAGGACCCTCCACCCTCCCCACAGAATTGGCAACAGATGTTTGCCAAAATGGAAGCGAGACTGCAACGACCTGAGGAAGAACATCGACAGTTGAGGCAGCAGGCCCCTCCTCAGGCCACTTGGTTGTCAGTTCAGCAGGCTGTGGGGCCAGTACAAATTCAGCCTGTTATGGAGAACAGGTGGGAACCTTTGTATGAGAGGCTCAGGAAGCAGCATCCTCCCACCTTCGAGGGTGGACCAGACCCACTGCGGGCAAAATAGTGGATGAATATGATTACCTCCATCTTGGATTTTATGAGGATGGAAGGGAACGAGAGGGTAGCTTTTGCTAGCTACATGTTCAGAGAAGTTGCCCGCATCTGGTGGGATGTAGTGGCTCAGAGGAGGAATGTGGTAGTTATGACATGGGAAGAGTTCATAAACATCTTTAACGAGAAATACTATAGTGTTGTAGTCCGAGCTGCGAAGGTTGACGAGTTCATCAACCTGACTCAGAATCAGTTGACAGTTACTTAGTACGCATTGAGATTTGACCGATTGGCCAAGTTTCAGCTAGATTTAGTGCCAACAGATGTGGAAAGAAGGGATAGATTTGTGCGGGGGTTGAATGTTATGATCACCCGTGATGTGAAGATTACTTTGGATCTAGTGACTACTACTTATGCCTAGGACGTGGACAAGTCCCTTACAGTTGAGGGGGTCGAGGATCAGATATGGAGAGAGAGCACTGTTAGGCACTATGCTAGGAGGATGGTGCCTCCTTTTATTGGATCCAGCTGGGGTAGTGGCTCCAGTGAGCAAAAGGAAAGGCCCCAGATTCTTTTGTTTCTCCTAGCTCATATAGGAGGATACGGGGTGCTTTTAGTGGTCGTCAGGGCGGAGGTGACAACTGAAGGAGTTTTCCAGTGTGTCCTTGGTGTAGACGACGACATTGGGGGGAGTGCAAGATCAGGGCCTGCTTTATCTATGGGAGTGCCAATCATTTGAAGAAGGACTACCCACAAGCTAGGAAAGAGGAGTCGAAGCAGGGCGATAGTCTCGCTCCTGCCAGAGTGTTTACCTTGACTTAGACTGAGGCGGAGGCTAGACCCTAGGTTGTGATAGGTCATATTTCTAGTTCTAGGTCTTCTTATACTGCATTGATTGATTCGGGAGCTACTCATTCATTTATGTCTGCTAGAGTGATAGAACAGCTGTGTAGACCTAGTGTTTTGTATGCTAAGGGTTTTCAGACTTTGTTGCCAACTGGGGAACTGGTAGTCTCTAGGAGATGGATTAGAGCATTGCCAGTAGAGATAGATGGTAGGGAGTTGTCTATTGATCTGATTGAGCTAGTGATGGATGACTTCGATATGATCTTAGGGATGGATTAGTTATCGAAGTATGGGGAGATGATTGACTGCGAGCGCAGGATGGTGACTTTTGAACCAGAAGGGGAGGTACCCTTTGTATTTGTGGGGATAGTTAGTGGACCGCGAGTACCTATGATTTCAGCACTAAAGGCTAGAGACCTGATGCAGGATGGTTGCATAGGATTCCTAGCAAACATTATGGATACCTCTAGAGTTGTGTCGGTTGGACCAGATGAGACCAGATTGGTATGTGAGTTTCTAGATTAACTTCCAGCAGACCTGCCAGGGTTGCCACCACAGTGGGAGACTGAGTTTGTCATAGAGTTGGCACCAGGGGTGGAGCCAGTATCGAGGACACCTTATAGAATGGCTTGCAGAGTTAAAGGAGTTGAAGATTCAGTTGCAAGAGTTATTGGATTTGGGGTTCATCAGACTGAGTTTCTCTCCATGGGGTGCTCCAGTGTTGTTCATCAAGAAGAAGGATGGATCTCTTAGGATGTGTATTGACTACAAGGGGCTGATGGGGCTTCTAGTTGCGGTGGGCCAACAAGAAGGATCTCTTACAACAATTCGGTGGCCAGGAAGAAGGGCGGGCCGCGGCACACCTTGGCTTGGGCCGGGGAATGGGGCTTCTGGTTGCGGTGGGCCACGACATGGGTTCATGGGTCTGTGGCACTTAGTGTGTTTTTGGGCTTCAAGGAGGTTTTAGGCTCGGGAATCCAAAAGTTAATGCTCTTGATGGATTTTATCACCTAGATTGATAGAATTCAAGGTCCCGGAGACTAGAATTATGACCCAAAGCTATTTAATGGATTAGAACTTGATGGATGAATGTTTTTGATACGTTGTGACTAGGTTTTCAGCGAGGCTCGGACTAGGGGACTGTGCTCGGGACACTAGTGCTTGGAAAGCTCGGGACACAGGTAAGAAAACTGTTGTACCCGTAGAGCAGGGCGAGGCCCAATAGTTTGTGTTGCAAGGCACGACCCTATATGAATGTGTTGCAAGACGTAGCCCCATTGATTCTGTTTATACATTTTTAAGTATTTGTTTAGTTATGCTATGTGTGCATATATGTGAATGAACGGCAAGAGCCGGGAATGACGAAGGCCGAGAACGGTGAGGGCTGGGAACGGCAAAGGCCGAGAACGGCATGGCCGAGTAAGGCAAGGGGCCAGGAGCAGCGTTTAGCACACGAAGTGAGTGCTGCTAGGGTAAAACCCTATAGGATACCTGGGATATCCTCACTATGTAGACCACGAACCCAGGGTCTAGTAAAGCAACTGGGATGACATGGTCGTATGTGTTTAGCTTGTTGGCGGCTTGATTATATGTTGAATGATAGATAAGCATATGATTTTTGCTTGTGTGAGTTTTCTTGCTGGGCTTCGGCTCATGGGTGCTCTATGTTGCAGGAAAGGGCAAGGGAAAATTTGACCAGCCATGAGTACGGAGAACATGAAGTGACACGTACATGTTTGGCCTGCCTGGCTCCCACGACCAGGGGTATTTTTTGGAGATGTTTGTATTAAACCTAAATTTTGTCGTTTAGACGACTTTAGTTATATTTTTGAGTTGTAAATATTTCTAAACAGTATTTTGGGATCCCAAATGTTTAAATCTTTATAATATTCAATGAATGGAATTATTTTCAAAGTGTGTGACTTTTTTTATTATTTAGCTACACTTTTGTCTTAAAACCTTGATTAGCAAGTTAATTGCACGTTGTCAACTCACTTAGTAACGACTCTAAGGAAGTAGGGCGTTACACAAGGTGCCCCACCAATGGCATTAAAGGAAAGACATAATAAAAGACCAAGAGAAGAATAACTAGGGCAAGAAGTATCATCTAAAAGACCAACCTGAGCCTCGGCAGCCTCACGAGCCAAACACTTCCTAAGCTCCTTCGCTCGCGTCTTCTCAAAAAGGAAATCCAAGTTTAGATCTTTGTTTGGCTTCCAGATCAAGTAGAAGCAAGGGGAAGTTGTCTCTGAATACTCCTCTCGAGCCTTGTCCAGGGCAGCTGTAACGCCCAACGTCACTATGGCCACTTCCTGGAATGACGACTGTCCCTATAAACCAACACGAGTCTTTCCAGCGTGCTTTGTCCTCACTCGCACACTTCCTGGGAAAAATTCCCAGGAGGTCACCCATCATCAGATTGCTGCAGATCAAGCACGCTTAACTTTGGAGTTCTCAAGTGATGGGCTACTGAAAAGAAGATGCATCTTGTTGATATAGGCAGTACCCATCAATATATTTAAGCCCTCTTCATTTGTGTAGTCCCATACCTACATAGTCTTAGAATCATTACACTTGACCTTCCCCAGGCGGTGTGGGATTGCACAACTTTTACCCGGTTTTTACCCTTACAGATCACTGGATTCTGACTGTCATAATCACCCCCCTTTACGGGCCCAACATCCCTGTCGGCCACACTTTCGTCTGGGTCAAGGCTCTGATACCATTTGTAACACCCAACGTCACTATGGCTACTTCTTGGAATAACAACTGTCCCTAAAAAACAACACGAGTCTTTCCAGCGTGCTTTGTCCTTACTTGCACGCTTCCTGGAAAAAATTCCCAGGAGGTCACCCATCATCAGATTGCTCCAGGTCAAGCACACTTAAATTTGGTGTTCTCAAGTGATGGGCTACTGAAAAGAAGATGCATCTTGTTGATATAGGTAGTACCCATCAATCTATTTAAGCCATTTTCAACTGTGTAGTCCCATACCTACAAAGTCTTAGAATCATTACACTCGACCTTCTCTAGGCGGTGTGGGATTGCATAGCTTTTACCCGGTCTTTCCCCTTACGGATCACGAGATTCTGACTGTCACAGCAGTTTTGACCTCTTGCTCCTTCTTGACAATAACATCCTTCCGCAATTGGTCCATGTCAGCAATCAACTTTTCTTTCTCAGCTTCAGACTGTTGGAGCTGATTGGCAAGTTTCCCCTCCATCTGGGTTATCCTGGGAGACAACTTGGTCCCTTCCTACTATTTATGCTCAACGGTACTACGGAGGATGTTAATCTCTTCATCCTTTGAAGCAATGTCAGTATCCCTAGAGCCGAGAATGCGCCTAAGGTCCAGCACGTCTTGGTAGACAACTTCAAGCTCAGACTGAAGATTTGACAGTTTAGTGGTATACTCCACAGACCTATCACAGACATGAGAGACCAGCATCAGTGCCTGTAAAAAAGATATAAGTGTTAGATAAACGTTAGCACACAAGCTAACGAGACATGAAGAGAACTGTAAAGGACTCACACTCTGAATGTTTAGGAGTGACTTCATTAGAATGGTGGTCAAGTACTCATTCTTAATCCCATTAAAAGCCATTGTCGTCTGCTCCAGATGAGACGCTCGGTCTATGAGGGTACCCAAGTTCCATATAGTAGACTGGTGTGGCTCATATAAGGGAGCCGACGCAGAACAAGAAGCACCCGCATTAGTGAAAATGGGAGGATCTAGTGTTGATAGAGATGGGTCTACCTCTGCGACAGGACTAGACGCCAAAGGAGTCGGAGGAGACACCTCGAGAGGAACCTAAACTACCGACTCGGCCTCAACCCTGGCCCTTTTTTCCACTCGAATAGAAGGACTGGCCTTGGTGGGAGTCGACCTCTGCTGGGTATGAACAAAACCAAACATATCTGAGCCTGCAAAAGAAGAGAAAATTTTAGAAGGATATTAAGCACAAAGAAATCATAAAATAAAGGTGATAAAGTGTCAAACCTTTTGAAGGAAATTCGGGCTCGAACGTAGTCTCCTCAAAGTCATCAGATGCAAGTGATGAGTAAGCGACAGATGCACCCACCTTATCATCCTCCTGTCCAAATAGCACCGGCAAAAAGGGTACCTCCTCGACATGAATGGGTCCCGGGGAGTCTATGGCATTCACGGGCTCAGGACCGTTGTCATCCGGAACATCGGTTATAGTAGGAGGAAACAGCCCGAGCTTCTTAAGGTTCTCTGAAGTGACGAGGGTCTTGACATTCTTCTCCTCAGGAGTCATGGAAATAAATGCCTTGGCCCTAACTGTCATAACCTGGGTCAAGAGGGGTCTATAAAAATGCCCAACGCGCTTAAACTTGGAGTAGTTGGCCTCTGCGTCCTTAGTAAAGAAATAGTTGTTGGCATATCTAAATGCCTTGCTATTTCCAGAGATCTATTCGAAGAAGGTGTTGGTACCCTCGCTCATATAATGGTGAAAGTGGAAATACCTCGAGTTGCGCTGAGAAGGGTTCGTCTTCAACTCAAACAAGTAGTGGATCTCGTGAGACACTGGAGCTGCCTGTTTTCTCCTGTGATTGATAATGTACAATGAAAATAAGACCAAGATCGCATTAGGAGCTAGTTGAGAAGGACTAATACCCAAATAGTCTGCAACGCTACGAAAGTATGGAAGAAGAGGAAGTAGGCCGCAAGACTTGATGGCAGAACATGTCTAAGCGCACATACCCAGAAGGGGGTCCTCAGCTCTGTCATTTGGACCAGGGATAGTAATAGACACCCCAAAGAGGTCAAAGGTCTTCCTTAAGTTCGTTACCTTCTCTTTAGTCATGTCAGAGGAAGCCCCCTTGAACCAGACAACCTCATAATCAGCAATGTGAGGCTTCTCAACCTGTTTCCATATGATCTCATTGGCCAAGGTGGCCCCATAATCTGATGAATGGAACTCCTTTTGCCTTCTCTTCTTCTGCTGCGCAGCTGGCGGGACTGTCTTACCCTTGGAAGGAGGGAGAACCACCTTAGGCTGGAACTTGTGAATATAACGCTCCTGAGGATGAGTAGCATGGCGATGAGAGCCCTTTGTATGTTCTCGCTGAGAAGAAGAGTGATGGGGAACCTGATTGGTATCCTGATGCGAAGTGCATTGTAACATATTCCATTGAGAAGAATGACTTCGCTAAGATGTTCCTTAAGAATCGCGAGGCGTACTGTGTTGAGAAGAGATCTGAGAAGAGCCCAGCAAAGAGCCCTAAGTGATGTGCCTAGCAATATGAGGATCATCTTCGAAAGGTTTCCGAGTTGTCTATTTTACTCTTGCCATTGGGCTATACATTTTCAAGAAGTCTTCCTCACTGAACAAATATAAAGTAGAGCGAGGGAGAATCCTTTTCACCCTTTCCAAGAACTCCTGGGGAGTACGCTCGCTTATTGACTTGTCTGGTGAAAAGGAGTTGGATATCTGCAACATAAGAAAAATAAAGAGTAAAGTTAGTATGTGAACATGCTGAAGCCAATAGCTGGGGGCATATCCATGAACTAAGGAGCAATAATGAAAAAATCAAGAGTGTGAGGTCTGTATGTGAAGTCTGTATGAACATACTGAAGTCTATATGTGAAGAAGTGTGAGGTCTGGTTACCACAGGTGACTTTCCTTGGTCACATTGTCACTAGAGATGGAATCAAGGTGGACCCTTCTAAGAATGAGGAAGTCAAAGATTGGCCAAGGCCATAGAGTGCATCAGAGATCAGAAGTTTTCTAGGATTGGCAGGTTAGTACAAGCATTTTGTAGAAGGGTTCTCCAGGTTGCTTCATCATTGACAAAGTTGAAATGCAAGAACCAGAAGTTTGTATGGTCAGATAAGTGTGAGAATAGTATTCAGAAACTGAAACAACATTTAATTACTGCTCCAGTTTTGAGTCTTCCAAAAGATCAAGAAAAGTTTGTGGTTTACTGTGATGCCTTGAGACAGGGTTTGGGCTTTGTTCTTATGCAGGCAGGGAATGTGGTTACTTATACATCACGTCAGTTGAAAGAATATGGACAGAGATACCCCACTCATGATCTGGAATTAGCAACAATGGTTTTTCCCTTTTATGGTGAGAAGTGTGAGATAAACACTAACCACAAGAGCCTGAAGTATTTCTTCAACATGAGGTAGATACGTTGGCTAGAGTTGGTAAAAGATTATGACTGCGAGATTCTGTATTATCCAGGGAAAGTCAACATGGTGGCAGATGCTTTAAGTCAAAACTTCAAAATCACAATAGACCATGGAGCATGTAATCATACAGTCAAGAGCTAGGCTCTATAAGAATCTCATGCTCCCTAATACAATGTGCAGGTAAAGTATTTACATTCTATTTAGGTAGTTAAGCACATAACTAAAGAAATAGTTACCATTCCCTGAGTGAAGCTATCTTCAGTGACGAGTGTACATACCCAGCTTGTCTTCAGGAACCATAAACCTTGGCTCGCTCTAATACCAAGTTGTAACGCCCTAAACTCCAGGGACCGTTACGGTGATACTTTTAAACAGTGATAAACTCGCTAATCGAGTCATTTGGCCATAATCATGTAACTAAGTATGATTAGCGGTTTAGGGATTAAATTTTTTGGATAAGATATAACGTTTCACTAAAACGTTTACTGTATACATTGGGATCCCAAAAATATAATTGAAAGGTTTATTACAAGAAAATATTTACAACCACCCGATCTAAGCGGCAAAACAAGGTTTAACCCTAGTTCCTCTTTCAACCCTCGGTCGTGGCGGTCGAGCAGCTGCATATGTACACATCGTCACCTAAGCTCTCCAACTCATGGATGGTCCAAGTTTCTTTTGCCTTTACCTACACCATATAGCACCTGTGAGCCAAAGCCTAACAAGAAAACTCAATATGCTCATGAACAGTCATATCATGACATCAAATCATATCTGGCATGCCTAGCAAATATAGCTCTATTCAAGCATGCAAATAGCCTCAGATAATGCTGGGGAATCTAGGATAAGAAATCTGGCCCTCCTGATTGGATGACTATCAAGTCAATCCTAATCAGATGAGTGATTAAACACTGGTGGTTCCATTAACCATAATGAGTGATTGACAAGCAAGTCACCACGGGGCTCAGCACCCACAGCCATGCATATGATGATCACTATGATCATACAGAACTTATAGCCCTGAACAGATGAGTCAATATCACTTCGAGGTTCTGTTTAACCATAGTGAGTGACTGACAAGCAAGTCACTACGGGGCTCGGCACCCATTGCCATGTGATGAAACCATCACCTGGGCTTTCTGGCAATGGCTCTAATCAGATGAGCGATTTAACACTTGAGGTTCTGGTAAACCATAATGAGTGACTGACGAGGAAGTCACTAGCTTAAACAAATGAGTGACTGATGGGTAAGTCACTAGCTTAAACAGATGAGTGACTGATGGGTAAGTCACTACGGGGCTCGGCACCCATAGCCATGTGACTAAACAGTCACCGGGGCTCGCTGGCCCTGTCGCTAAATGACTAGCCTTTGGCTAGACAATCACTTTTAGTTTTCATCGAACATGAGGTTGGTCTGGAATTAATGCTCATTTGAGTCATTCAATGCAGATGTTGATTAGATCCAATCTTTATCGGCTTGCGTTAAACATGCTAAGTCTATTCTTGACTTTTTAGTCAATACCAGGTGACCAGTGCTCAGTATTACTGTCGAACATGACAAGTAGGTCACAGCATCACAGTTAATACTGACACCATTGCCAATTCTGATTAGTTAGTCAGTGGCACGCACAAGTAAGCAATGCTACCAGGCATATATCATATGTCAAATATCCAAATGTAGGGCATTCATCATGCTTACTTAACAATTGCTAGCATAATTATTAACATGCTCGAACACAGAGGCTCAAGCTCTGATCAGTCTCATATTCAATATTCATGGCATGCTCTAATCACATGTTTCTCGTGCATCACGTCCATAACATTTAAACACACGACATGCCTCAATAATAACCATGAACAAGTGAGCAAGATTGCTAAGCATTCAATATGCTATCAATGTTCACATTTAAACATCCAACATGCATCAAGAATAACCATGTATGTCACATATAAGGTGCAGTTTTCTTACCTCGGGTTCGAGCAAGAATTAGTAAAAGAACGACCCTTGAGAACGATCAATCCTTTGATCCTTTAGCAGTCACCTAGTCATAACCAAATATGGAATCCCATCAATAAAATAAATCATAAAAAGGTTTATAATCTAAAACCTCACTCCCGGGAACCATCCCGCACTCTTGGGACTCCCAATCACCCAAACGGGGTAGTGGAACCATCCCCCGAACCCCCAAACTCACCCAAAACCCCAAAAATAGGTTTGCTAGAAAGTGCACTAGCGCTGGGGCGCCACCTGTAGACCATAAATTTTTCTGGTCTTCTCCCCTGCGATTTCCCTTGAAAACCAAACCTCCAAACAAATCCCAAACATCATCAACACATCAAATTCAACCCCAAAATTTCATCTATATCACACCCTCATCAAAAGCCAAGCACCCTTACTCAAAAACTTCCATTAATTCCCAACTAACCACTTCAAATTCTCTTGACTGAAAACCATAAGAAAAAAAGAGTATAGCCAATGTTCATGGAAGAATTCTTAACTCAAGTTGGATTTGAGTCCTCTTCAATGGATGAACTAAGTTTCTAAGCTCCAAAGTTCATGGATAAACTCTTACCTGGCCCCTTGCCGTTCTCGGCCTTCGCCGTTCCCGGCCCTTGCCGTTCTCGGCCTTCACCATTCCCGGCTCTTGCCGTTCATTCACATATATGTACACAAAGCATAATTAAACAAATACTTAAACATGTATTAACATAATTAATGGGGCTACGCCTGGCACACAATCACATAGGGCCGTGCCCTGCAACACAACTATGGGGCCTCACCCTGCTCTACGGGTACAACAATTTTCTTACGTGTGTCCCGAGCTTCTTGAGCACCGAAATCCCTACCACAGTCCTTTAACCCAAGCCTCGTCGAGAACGTAGTCACAACACATACATAGCACTCTCATTACTAACCAATTCATAATCATCTCCCGAAACTAATCCCGTGCTCTCGGGACCTCCCGTTTCCCCACACAAGGTAGCGAAAGTGTCCCCCGAGCCCCCTGAGCCAAAACCCTAAAAGCACAATTTCCCCTTCCCAGAAATTGGCCTAGCGCCACAACACAACCTTATAGGGGCTGCGACGCCTAGAGTGGTGCCCTCCTCCTGATTCAACCTAGCGCCGCGACACGGAAGAACAGGGTCGCGACGCTCATACGCGAACCCAGAAAACTGGGTTTTTCCCATCATTTTTCCCTAGCCAAAACTCCTCCAAACCAATACCCAAGTATACCCAAGTCCCAAATTCAATCTAAAAACTTTATATAAACAGTATAACAACTTATGAACACCAGAAACACACTCAAACACTCCACCAAAGTGGTTTAAAACTTTACAAAACTTAAACCCCAAACCAGAAAATAACTTCAAAGATGTAAGAACCCTTACCTCAAGTAGAAATTCGTCCCTGAGCTTCTTTCAAATCTACTTCCAAGCTCAAATCCACTAATTCCAAGCTGAACCTAGCCAAACTTCATCCTAAGAATCCACCAAGCAAAAACACATGTTAGCTCCCAACCTTAACATTTCCCAGCAGAATTCAATCAAGAAACTGAATTAGAACTTACCTTTGAACCTAGGTCAATCTTCAATTCCTAGCCTTGAATCCCTTGAATTCTGGCCTAAAATCCTTCAAAATCAGTCACTTTAGAGAGGGAGAGGGAGAGCATCGAGTGGGAGAGAGAGAGAGAGAGAGAGAGAGAGAGAAAATTGGTTTCCCTCTTCCTTCTACTGTTTGGTTAAGTGTTTCTAGAGTCCTAGCTCCCAAGTTGAGCATATCCATTTGCCCAAAATGTCTCAATTACCCCTTAAGTTAACCTAAGTCCTCATATATCTCCAAGGGCGATTTAGTCTTTTAAAACATCCCGCTTAGTCCCCGAGTATACCTAAAAATCCCTGTTTAATCCTGACACGTCTAAACCATTACTGAATTACTAACCGCTACTCAATTATTCCCGAACACATTACAATATTCCCAAAATACTCCTAAGCTCCTCCCGAGCTGGGTATTTGACCCCGTTGTGACTTTCTAGCTAAACAACTCCCTATGACCATCTCGGATCGTGCACCACAGTTATATCACCACTCACACGTGGTATCAATCACAATACACATAAATATAACATTTATGCCCTAAAATGGCTAAAATTACAAATATGCCCCCAACAACCAAATGGGGCCCACCTGGATATTTAATTCACCTAAACATGCATTTCTAATCACATATTCATCAAATTCACATATTAATATAATATATCAATTATTTCCCTCCAGGCATGCTAACTAAGGCCCTAAGGCTTATTAGCAAATTTAGGAAGCTACAACTATCCCCTCCTTACAGAAAATTGCATCCTCGAAATTACCTGAACAACTCGGGATACCGCTCCCGCATATCTGATTCAAGTTCCCACGTCGCCTCCTCTACCTTGCTGTTCCTCCACAGCAATTTCACCAAGGCGATGGTCTTGCTCCACAAGACTTTGTCCTTCCGGTCGAGAATATGAACTGGTTTCTCCTCATACGAAAAATCCTGATCTAGCTCCAAGTTCTCATAACTCAACACGTGTGAAGAATCTGATACATACTTTCTCGAGCATGGATACGTGAAACACATCGTGAACCCCTGACAAGGATTGAGGCATCGCCAATCTGTAAGCTACCTCTCCAACCCATTCCAGAATCTCGAAGGGACTGACAAATCTAGAGCTCAGCTTGCCCAGAACACCAAACTGTTTCACTCCCCTCAAAGGTGAAACCCTAAGGAACACATGGTCACCGACCTGAAATTCTACGCTCCTGCGTTTCAGGTCTGAATAACTCTTCTGGCGACTCTAGGACGCAAGCATTCGATCTCTAATATTTTCAATCGCCTCATTGGTCCTCTAGGCCATCTCAAGACCTAAGTACCTTCTCTCACCTATCTCATCTCAATGAATAAGTGATCTACACTTCCTGTCGTATAGCATCTTGTACGGAGCCACTCCGATGGTCGCCTGATAACTATTGTTGTATGAGAACTCAATCAAAGGGAGATACTTGCTCCAAAATCCTCCAAAATCTAGCACACAGGCTCATAGCATGTCCTCCAGTATCTAAATTGTCCTCTCAGATTGTCCTTAGTTTTGAGGATGATAAGCAGTACTAAACTGCAACTGCGTGCCCATAGCCTTCTGCAGACTCTCCCAAAACTTGGAAGTAAAGGTGGGGTCCCTGTCGGATACTATCGACCTCGGAGCCCAACAAAGTCGAACAATTTCCTTCACATATAACTCGGCGTACTGCTCCACAGTATAAGTCGTCCTGATAGGTAAAAAGTGGGCGGACTTAGTATACCTATCCAAAATCACCCACATCGAGTAATGTTGTCCCACGGTCTTCGGCAAACCAACCACGAAGTCCATGGTGATATCTTCCCACTCCCACTCTGGAATTCCTAGAGGTTGCAGTAACCCTACTGGCCTCTGATGTCCAGTCTTAACCTGCTGACAAGTTAAGCACTTGGCCACATAATCCACCACGTCCCTCTTCATGCCTGACTCTCAAGTCTTGGTACATCTTCGTCGTACCTGGATGTAAGGAATAGGGAGTGGTATGCAATTCATCCAAGATCTCTCGCTGGATATCAGCATCCATCGGAACACAGATCTGACCCTTGTACTTCAGCAACCCCATCCCCGAGATAGAAAAGTCCTTAGCCGCTCCGGCTAAAATACTCTCTCTGTGCCCTCTCAACTGGGAATCCTTCCCCTGCGCCTCCATGATCCTCAAGGAGTGAGGACTAAAGAGTGATGTTGGCTAACCAACCAACCACCAATTCTATACTCGCTCTAGTCATTTCCTCAGCTAACTTATCAGAGATCTGTCTCGAACTGAACAACTATCTTGGGCCTTTCCGACTCAATGGATCAGCCACTACATTAGCCTTCCTAGGATGATATAGGATATCAAAATCATAATCCTTAACCAACTCTAGCCACTGTCTCTGGCGCATATTCAGATCCTTCTGAGTAAAGAAGTACTTCAAAATCTTATGCTCGGTGTATATCTCGCACTTCTCACCATATAAGTAATGTCTCCAAATCTTAAGTTCGAATACCACCGCTGCCAACTCCAGATCATTCATGGGATATCTTTGCTCATACTCCTTTAACTGCCTTGATGTGTAGGCTATAACCTTACCAGCTTGCATCAGCACACACCCTAAACCATGTCTAGAGGCGTCACAGTAAACCGCGAATTTCTCATTGTCTGTCGGCAGACTCAACACTGGCGCGGTGATCAGTTGCCGCTTCAATTCCTTAAAACTGTTCTGACATCTGTCTGTCCAAACATACTTTGTCATCTTCTTTGTCAATTTTGTCAATGGCGTAGCTATCCTGGAGAACCCCTCAACAAACTGTCGATAATACCCTGCTAGTCCCAGAAAACTCCTAACTTCAGAAACATTGCTCGGTCTAGGTCAATCTGTCACTGCCTCAATCTTACTTGGGTCAACCAGTATCCCTTCCTTACTAACAATATGTCCCAGAAATGTGACTTGCGGTAGCCAAAACTCGCACTTGTTGAACTTAGCATATAGCTTATGCTCCCTCAACCGCTGTAACACCAAACGTAGATGCTGCTCATGCTCTGTCTTTGACTGAGAGTACACCAAAATGTCGTCGATAGATACAATCACAAACTTGTCCAAGTAGTCCTTGAAAACCCTGTTCATCATATCCATAAAAGCCGATGGGGCATTGGTTAATCCAAAGGACATAACCAGGAATTCGTAGTGTCTATATCTTGTGCGGAAAGCCGTCTTTGGTATGTCTTCCTCTTTAATCCTTAACTGATGGTAACCTGACCGGAGATCGATCTTCGAGAACACTGTCTTCCCCTGTAGCTGATCGAACAAGTCATCAATCCTAGGTAGTGAATACTTATTCTTAATGTTAACTTGTTCAGCTCCCTGTTGTCAATACACATCCTAAGAGATCCATCCTTCTTCTTTACAAATAACACTAGAGCACCCCATGGCGAGAAACTCGGTCTGATGAACCCCAAATCCAATAACTCCTGCAACTGAACCTTCAACTCCTTCAACTCTGCCAGAGCCATTCTAGAAGGAGTCCTATATACTGGCTCCGCCCCTGGCACCAACTCAATGACAAACTCAATCTCCCGCTGTGGCGGTAACCCTGGCAGATTTGTTGGAAATAAATCTGGAAACTCGCATACTAAAGTTTTAAAGCCCTAGATAGCCAAGACCGTGACCCTGTGTGTTTATAAAGGTGCAAGACTTACTAATCAAGTCAATTAGTTAAAAACGTGTTACTGAAACTACAATTGAACTAGGGTTAAAAGATTTTGGTCTCAAAAGTTACATTTCTTACAAACAAACATTTTCTTTTACATGGGATCCTAAAGTTAAAGACCGTTTACAAAAGATTCAGGATTAAAATACAGTTACTAGCCACTCTAAGGCAAAATAGACAAATAGGCTTTTCTCGTCGTGTTCCACTCCTCGGCCGTGGCAGCCGATCAGCTGATTATGTACATTCAGCCCTGAAGCTCTCCATCTCAGGACTGGTCCAATTTTCCCTTTCCTTTACCTGCACCACATAGCACCCGTGAGCCAAGGCCCAGCAAGAAACCACAATAACTGAGCATAATCATCAAGCAACAACCAGATAAATCATACACTATAAACGAGTACTCAACATTTCAAACATTCATGTCATTCAAGTATTCAGCATACCAAGTGCATCGTTTCATATCAATAATCAATTCACATATGATAACCCGGGTTAACGCCCTTGGGACGCACCCTCTATTTATCCCACTGACTCCGGCCCGCTTAAACCGAGCTCAGTGAATATTAAGCTGTCCTCAGCTACTAGTGGTCGAGCCGCGCCCTATGCGCAAGTATTATTTATGGCACCCTTAGGCCGTTTATCACATGTCCCATGGCATAAAACCATCTCTGACATCATACAAATATAGAGAGCTCTTAGTGCCATCACAAATACATAACCGGGTGCAATTTTCTTACCTTTAGATTTCGATAGCTTGTTCAATTCGATCCTCAAGCACGATCCCGTCTTAGCCCTAGCATACACCTTGTCATGACCACAAGTTAGAATCAACTCCAAACCTCAATTCCAAAACCTAACCTTGGGAGCAATCTCGAGCCCTTGGGAAGCCCTAATTCCACCAAACGGGGTGGTGGAATCAAACCCCGAGCCCCCGGGAAAAGACCCTAATAAATAACCCAAAAACCACTTTCTGGGAACAGGGTAGCGCTACAGCACCCTAAGGATAACGCTATAGCGCTACAAACAGAGCCAAAAATCTCTGAAGCTTTAGGGCCTAGCGCTATAGCGCCCAGTGACTAGCGCTACAGCGCTAGTCACAGCACAGCCCAGCACAGATTTTTCTCCTTCGAATTTTCCCAAGCCAAACCTTTCCAAAACTCGAGCAAACCTCAACCAAACTTCAAAACAAGCCTCCCAACATCTTTAACTCATCCCAAGTGACCCAACCATCAGAAATTCAATCACATGCACCCCAAAACACAAAATTTACCATGGCTGAACTTAGAGCTCAAAAACTCAGCAGAAATCAACTGAAATCAAAGAACTTAAAACTAAAGTTTCTTACCTTTGATAGATGAGTTCAACCTAGGTTGCCTTCCACTCCTCCTTAGCCTTCACTCCTCAAAACTTCAGCCTCAATTCCCTAGAATTCCCACCAAAATTTAGCTTAAAAATCCATATCAACACCAAGAACCAGAATCTGAGTTATAACCTCAAAGCCTTACCTTAATTGGATGCCTAACCCCTGCTGACTTTCCAAACCTGATCAAGATCCCAAGTGCAAAGTCTTGGCCTAAAGCTCCTATGAATTCTAGCTCCAAGAGACCTCAAGAGATTGATGGAGAAAAACCCAAACCGTGAGAGAGAAACTTCTATCTCCTTCTTCCTTATTTCCTTTTCCTTCTTTTCTTTCTTTTCTTTTCAGCTTCCCTTGGTTTCTAAACTTTCCACTAAGTGTATAAAGGCAGAGTAATGCTTATCCCTGGTTTTAAACAAAATGACCCATTTGCCCTCCCATAATTCCTAAGCCTTTAAATCAACCTAGCGGCATTTTGTTCTTTTGCTCCCAATTCCCGCTAATTCCTCGAATGTCTCTAATATTTTCCGCTTACTTCCTGACGCCTAACTAATCACCAATTATATTCCTCAATATCAAAATAGACTCCAATATATTCCCTAAATCCCAAGAATTACCCCCAGACTCGCCCCGAGCCGGGTATAAATCCCCAGCGTGACTTTTTCGCTGAACCGCTCACTAGGATCACCTCGAGTCACAGATTACAAATATATCCACATAATAATGTGGTCTCAACAATTTATCACAATTATTTACATTTATGTCCCAAACGGGCTAAAATTACGAATATTCCCTTCTAACCTAATCAGGGCCTACAGGCATACTAATACACATAGTCATGCATCACAGATATTCAAATAATCATATAACATGCTTTTAATCATTAAATCACATATAATCCAGTTATGCCCTCCTGGCACACTAATCAAGGCCCTTAAGCCTTATTAGTAAATTTGGATTGTTATAAATCTGGTCTCCTCCGGTCCAACCGACACAACCCTAGAGGTATCCACAACATTTTCTAGGAATCCTATGGAAGCCTCCTACATTAGGTCTCTAGCCTTCAGTGCTAAAATCATAAGTACTCGTGGTCCGCTAACTGTTCCCACAAATACGAAGGGTACCTCCCCTTCTGGTTGAAAAGTCACCATCCTGCGCTTGCAGTCAATCGTTGCCCCATACTTCGATAGCCAATCCATCCCTAGAATCATATCGAAGTCATCCATCTCCAACTCAATCAGACCAACAGACAATTCCCTACCATCTACCTCTACTGGCAATGCTCTAATACATCTACTAGAGACTACCAGTTCCCCTGTTGGCAACAAAGTCTGAAAACCCCTAGCATACACACCACTAGGCCTACACAACTGATCTATCACTCTAGCAGACACAAATGAGTGGGTAGCTCTCGAATCAATCAGTGCAGTAAACGAAGAACCAGCACAAGAAATCTGACCTGTCATAACCGAGGGGCTAGCCTCCACGTCAGTCTGAGTCAAGGTGAACACCCTGGCAGGAGCGAGACTGTTGCCCTGCTTTGTCTCCTCTTTTTTGGCTTGTGGACAGTCCTTCTTTAGATGATTGGCACTCCCACAGATAAAGCAGGCCCTAATCCTACACTCACCCTAGTTTCATCGTCTGCACCGAGGGCATAGTGGAAAACTCCTCCAGTTGTCACCTCTGCCCTGACAGCCGCCAAAAGCACCTCGTGCCCTCCTATCCGAGCTAGGAGGAACAAAAGAATCGGAGGCCTTTCTCTTATGCTCACTGGGGCCACTACCCCGACTAGATCCAGTAAAAGGAGGCACTGTCCTCCTAGCATCGCGCCTAACAACGCTCTCTCTCCAAATCTGATCCTTGGCCCTCAGCTGTAAGGGCCTTGTCTACTACCTGGGCATAAGTAGTAGTCTCTGGATCTAAGGTAATCTTAACATCATGGGCAATCATAACATTCAACCCCCACACAAACCTATCCCTTCTTTCTGCATCAGTCCGCACCAAATCTGGTGCGAACTTTGCCAACCGATCAAATTTCAGAGCATACTCAGTAACGGTCAACTGGTTCTGAGTTAAAGATGTTCCTGAACTCTTCCCAAGTCATTACTGTCACATTCTTCCTCTGAGCCACTACATTCCACCAGATGCGGGCATCTTATCTGAACATGTAGCTGGCACAAGCTACCCTCTCGTTCCCTTCCACCCTCATAAAATCCAGGATGGAGGAAATCATATTCATCCACTGCTCTGCCCGCAGTGGGTTTTGTCCACCCTCAAAGGTGGGAGGATGCTACTTCCTAAACCTTTCATATAAAGGTTCCCACCTGTTCTCCAAAACAGGTTGAACCAGCACTGGCGCCACAACCTACTGAATTGGCAACCCAATGGCCTAAGAAGGGGCCTGCTGCCTCAACTGTCGAAGTTCTTCCTCTGTTCGCTGTAATCTCGCTTCCATTTCGGAAAAAATCTGTTGCCAATTCTGTGGGGGCAGGTGGAGGGTCCTGACCCTGGTTTTCATCCTCGACCCGACTGCCGCGGAGTCTAGATGATTGTCGAGGCATCTCAACAATATGCCTGCAATCAACGATGTCGCCCACAAGGCATGATAACCACATCCAAAACCACCTCCCAATTCACATCAACCAACCATAACAACAATACACAAAATACACAAATAACATATAACACTCAACGGGCCATGCCCTGGCATCATGCATATGTTAACTCATTCATCATGCTCTATATGAAATAAGAAAGCAAACAGGGCATGTAAGCACATATTCAAGCATATAAGACAATTATTACCAACCAACCCTGAGTCAAGCTTGTCACTGACAACGAGCATACATGTTTGATCAATCTCTAGAAACCATAAACCTTGGCTCGCTCTGATACCAAGTTGTAACACCCTACTTCCTTAGAGCTATTACTAAGTGAGTTTAAAACTTGCAATAACTCGATAATCAAGGTTTTAAGACCAAAGTGTAATTAAACCATAAACAGAGTCACATACTTTGAAAATAATTCCATTCATTGAAAATTATAAAGTGTTTAACATTCGGGATCCCAAAATATTGTTTGTAAACATTTACAACTTAAAATATGGTTAAACTCGACTACACGAAAAAATAAGGTTTAGTACAAAACATCTCCCAAAAATACCCTTGGCTGTGGCAGCCAAGCAGGCCAAACATGTACGCGCCGCTTCACGCTCTCCGTACTCACGGTTGGTTTACTATTCCCTTGCCCTTACCTGCACCATAGAGCACCCGTGAGCCGAAGCCCAGCAAGAAAACTCACATAAACAGAAAACGTATGCATATCTTTCACTTAACACGTAATCAAACCGCCAACAGGCTAAACACGTACGACCATGCCGTCCCAAACGCTTTACCAGGCCCTGGGTACGTGGTCTACACCGTGAGGATAACCCAGGTATCCTTTAGGGTCTCGCCCTGGCAACTCACACTCCGCATGCTAAATGCTGCTCTAGGACCCTTGCCATTCTCGGCCTTCACCGTTCTCGGCCCTTGTCATTCTCTGCCTTCATTGTTCCCGACTCTTGCCGTTCATTCACATATATGCACACAAAGCATAATTAAACAAATACCTAGATATGTATTAACATAATTAATGGGGCTACTCCCTGCACACAATCACATAGGGTCGTCCCCTGCAACACAACTATGGGGCCTCGCCTTGCTCTACGGGTACAACAGTTTTCTTACCTATGTCCCGAGCTTCTTGAGCACCGAAATCCCGAGCACAGTCCTCTAACCCAAGACTCGTCGAGAACCTAGTCACAATACATACATAGCACTCTCATTACTAACCAATTCATAATCATCTCCCGAAACTAATCCCGTGCTCTCGGGACCTCCCATTTCCCCACACAAGGTAGCAAAAGCGTCCCTCGAGCCCCTTGAGCCAAAACCCTAAAAACACAATTTCCCCTTCCCAAAAATTGGCCTAGCGTCGCGACACAACCTTATAGGGGCCGCGTCGCCTAGAGTGGTGCCCTTCTCTTATTCAACCTAGCGTCGTGGCACAGATGAACAGGGCCGCGACGCTCATACGCGAACCCAGAAAACTGGGTTTTTCCCAACATTTTTCCCGAGACAAAACTCCTCCAAACCAATACCCAAGTCCCAAATTCAACCTAAAAACTTTATATAAATAGTATAACAACTTATGAACACCAGAAACACGCTTAAACACTCCTCCAAACTCAGAATCACTAAGTGGTTTAAAACTTTACAAAACTTAAACCACAAACCAGAAAATAACTTCAGAGATGCAAGAACCCTTACCTCAAGTAGAAATTCATCCTTGAGCTTCTTTCAAATCCATTTCCAAGCTCAAATCAACTAATCCCAAGCTGAACCTAGCCAAACTTCATCCCAAGAATCCACCAAGCAAAAACACATATCAGCTCCCAACCTTAACATTTCCCAGCAGAATTCAATCGAGAAAATGTATTAGAACTTACCAATTCCTAGCGTTGAAACCCTTGAATTCTGGCCTAAAATCCTTCAAAATCAGTCACTTTAGAGAGGGAGAGGGAGAGCATCGAGTGGGAGAGAGAGAAATTTGGTTCCCCTCTTCCTTCTTCTGTTTCGGTTAAGTGTTTCTAGAGTCCCAGCTCACAAGTTGAGCATATCCATTTGCCCAAAATGACTCAACCACCCCTTAAGTTAACCTAAGTCCTCATATATCTCCAAGGGTGATTTAGTCTTTTAACACATCTCACTTAGTCCCCGAGTATACCTAAAAATCCCTGTTTAATCATGACACGTCTAAACCATTATTGAATTACTAACCGCTACTCAATTATTCCCGAACAGATTATAATATTCCCAAAATACCCCTAAGCTCCTCCTGAGCCGGGTATTTGACCCCGTTGTGACTTTCTAGCTAAATAGCTCCCTAGGACCCTCTCGGATCGTGCAGCACAATTATATCACCACTCACACGTGGTATCAATCACAATACACATAAATATACAATTTATGCCCTCAACGAGCTAAAATTAAAAATATGCCTCTAACAACCAAATGAGGCCCACATGCATATTTCATTCACCTAAGCATGCATTTATAATCACATATTCATCAAATTCACATATTAATATAATATATCAATTATTGCCCTCCAAGCACGCTAACCAAGGCCTCAAGCCTTATTAGCAAATTTGGGAAGCTAAAGTCACCTAGTCATAACCAAATATGGAATCCCACCAATAAAATAAATCATAAAAAGATTTATAATCTAAAACCTCACTCTCGGGATCCATCCCATACTCTCGGGACTCCCAATCACCCAAACGGGGTAGTGGAACCATCCCCCGAACCCCCAAACTCATCCAAAACCCCAAAAATAGGTTTGCTAGCACTGGGGCACTGTTCCAAGTTAGGGAGGCCCAGCTCCCTGCCCTGCCTAGCGCTGAGGCGCCAGGAGTGGCGCTGGGGTGCCACCTGCAGACCAGAAATTTTTCTGGTTTTCTCCTCTGCGATTTCCCATGAAAACCAATCCTCCAAACCAATCCCAAACATCATCAACACATCAACTTCAACCCTAAAACTTCATCTATATCACACCCTCATCAAAACCCAAGAAAACTTACTCGAAAACTTCCATTAATTCCCAACTAACCACTTCAAATTCTCTTAACTGAAAACCATAAGAAAAATAAAGTATAGCCAATGTTCATGGATGAATTCTTACCTCTAGGTGGATTTGAGACCTCTTCAATGGATGAACTAAGCTTCTAAGCTCCAACCTTTTATTTCCTAACTTGATTATTCAAATTGGGCTTCAAAAATTCAAGAAGACAAGGAAGATAAATGGTGTACGGGAGAGATGTTTTCAATGCTCTGTTTTCTTCAACATTCTACAGCCTTCAATGGCTTATATCAATCCTAGGGGTGAAAAGACTAAAATACCCCTAGGTCAAATAAAGGTTTTTAAAGGCTCCCAAGGGTAAAATTGTCCTTTTCCAGCTATTTTGTTAATCATAATTAACACCCTTCAATTCCCGCTATTTTCGATATTCTCCAACACCAATAATTCATATCTCGTTACCTTTAATTCATGGCAATGCTCTAATCATTAAAATCACCCAGAGACTCACCTCGAGCCCCGAACTTAATCCCGTTATGACTAAACCGCTACTTTGCACTCAAGATCGTCTCATGCCGAATGACTCGAACAAATCCACATATAATGTGGTATTATTTGTAATTCACCCATATGCATTAAAATACACAATCACGCCCTCAACGGGCCAAATTACCAAAGTTCCCTTATAATTAAATGTGGACCCATATGCATGCATTTATCATCATATAATAATACAATTCACACAAACATGCATATAATCATTTAATAACATGATAAATCAATTATTTCCCTCCCAGCCTCCGAATCAAGGTCCTAAACCTTATTAGTGAATTTGGGGTATTGCAATACCAAATCGATATCGTCCAAATACACAGGGTACCAAAGGAGTAAATTCTTTTTTTTTTATATGATTGAGACGATCTGACAGATGATCAAAAGATCTAGTTTTGGTGCTCTAGGTCTTAGATTCTCTCTACAGCAAAAAGTCCTTTTCTAAGCCTCAATATTCTCTTTTCTTCTTCTCTTTGTATCTATCTCATGTGTTGAGAATTTCCCACTCTAGTTTGGGTGATTCAGAGGATACTTTAGAAGGTTGTGAAGAAATTTGAAGATCAGTTCAGTTTCTTGGTGATACCCTGCGACAGAGAGGATTCAAGGGTTAGAAAAACTGAAAGAAGGACTAATACATTCCGTTGCGTATAATTATAGAAACATGTTCTAGGTTTTCTTATATTAATTTGTTTAATATTAGAATTAAGTTTTCCCAACAACTGGCCTCAAAGCTTTTGGTAATCTTTATTTTCATGCGTGAACATGGTATAAATTGAATAATTTGATGTGTTGAGTAATTAGATAGTTTTCATGTTTTTTATCCTGCATATTGAATTTTATGTGATTACTAGCATATTTGGGTTATTTTATTGTGTTTTCTTTGGAAATAATTTTTATATAAATGCTTTATTTGATGTAAAACATGGTAAAAATTATTTAGAATACGATTTTGGATTGAAAAATTACACAAAATTTTATAGGAATTTTTTTTCCGGGCTGTGGTTGCAGCCTGTGAGTTAGCGGCTAGTGGCTGCGACCACCATTAACATCTAGCCATGGCTAGAACGCAATTTTCACCCAGATTAGTCCCATGATTGCGACCACCTTCACTAGCCGCAACATGCAATAAATTTTTTCTTAAAATTTGAATTTTGAATGTATTTTTTAATGGATTAATACAAAAATATCACATTTTTTCTATTATTTAAAAATATTATTTTTGAAGTACGATATTTTTGTTGTTTGATCTTTAAAAAATTAGATATTTTCTACAAAGATTCAAACTCAAATTTAAAAATATGTTAACTAATTAATTTCAAATATTTTATATATTAAAATATTAGAATTACGTTATCAGATATTAAAGATTTTTTATTACTTGATTTTTTTTTAAATCTGATATTTGAAAATATTAATATATGATTATTCTATGGATTTTAATATTTAAATTATTTAAAATTGGAAAATTTGTTAACTTGTTATTTTTATGGATATTTGAATTTGTTTAATTGTTTAAGATATTTTTTCAAAAATAGCTAGTGATATTTGTTTAACAATTTATAACTGGTTAAAATTTTAAAAATATCATGTGTTGCAAACCAATTAATAAATTTTTTTTTAAATGGGATTTAAATTAACTTTGGTTGATTGTTGATAAATCCTATTTAAATTAAATTAATATTTTACAAAATAACCTAAACTAAGTTTATTGTTGATAAATTTCATTTAACTTAGGGCCTGTTTGGTAAAATTTTTGTTTTTGAATTTTTTAAACACAAAAATAGAAATATAATTTTATTTTTGTTTCTTTATTTTTAAAAAATAAAAATATGTTTGGTAACTATTTTTGTTTTTTGTTTTTAAAAACAAAAAATAATAAACGTGTTTGATAACTTTTATTTTTATTTTTTGTTTAACAATATAAGGTGTTGGTTTAAAGAAGAGAAGAAAAAAATAAAGGAAAAATTGAAAACTGTTTAAAAAAAATTTGAAAGTAAAAAAAATTCTATTTTCAAAATTTAATAAATTTTAATTAAAATTTAAAAAAATAATAAATAAAAATAGAGTTACCAAACACATTTTATGTTTAATTTTAAAATTTTTAATTAATTAAATAAAAAATTATTTTTTTAAGTGTTACCAAACACAACCTTAATTTTTTTAATTGTTGATAAATTTCATTTAAATTGACTTATTCATTTTGCAAAAATTTAATTAATTCAAAATTTGGATAAATTCTAGAAAAGTAATTGTGGTAGTTTTGCAAATGAAATACATTGTGGTATTTTTACATAAATTCATAAACTTGCTCATATATGAACATGATTAGGCCCATCTAATAATAACATGTCTGTTTGCACCATATGTGGTATTTTTGCTATTGGGCTTAGTTGCATATAGTGGGCCATATGTTTGCTTAATATATGGATTTTACTAAATAAGACATTCATAACATGATAGGTTTTATTTGGGCCCATCAGAAAATGTAAAGTTTAAGTTCCTCTCTTGTGGGTGGTTCCACTTGTGAAGGTCCATTTGCTTTACATGACTATAGTGGGCCTAATAAATTAATAACAATTCATAAAATGAATGTTTAAATTCCTATCTTTTGGACCTTGTATGGAAGTATGAGGGCCTTAGTAGTGGGAACGACATACTGGACCCAACCCTCCTCCATACAAGTCCAATTGTTAAGACCTATTTGCTTGAGTTAGACTTAATTGTATAGGTTCATTGGGTGCAAGTGGATCTACAAGAAGAAACGAGGTGTTGATGGAAATATCAAAACTTATAAAGCTCGATTAGTGGCAAAGGGTTATACCCAAAGAGAAGGTGTGGACTATGAGGAAACTTTTAGTCCGGTAGCCATGCTCAAGTCCATTTGTATCCTCCTATCCATAGCAGCTGCTCTTGACTATGAGATCTAGCAAAAGGACGTCAAGATAGCTTTTCTTAATGGAAAGCTTGACGAAGTCATTTATATGGATCATCCAGAAGGATTTAAAGTAGCTGGACAAGAAGGAAAAGTTTGCAAGTTGAATAGGTCCATTTATGGACTTAAGCAATCTTCTCGTTCCTGGAACCTTAGGTTTGATGAAATAATCAAAACTTATGGCTTTGAACAAAAAATTGATGAGCCTTGTGTTTACCAACTGAAGGATAATCAAATAGTGGTATTCCTGGTTCTTTATGTAGATGATATCTTACTCATTGGAAACAATGTTAATAAACTATGAGATGTGAAGAATTGGCTGAGCACTCAATCCCAGATGAAGGATTTGGGTGAAGCAAGTTATGTTCTAGGAATCCAGATTATTGGGGATAAAAAGAACATACTCTTAGTTGTATCTCAAGTAACTTACATTGATAAAGTGCTTGAATGTTTCTCAATGATAAATTCCATGAAAGGACCTCTACCGTCCTGCCAGGGAATTCATCTTTAAAAGAAGCAGTCCCCCCCAACTCTTGAAGAGGGAGATGCAATGAGAAAAGTTCCTTACGCATCTGTAGTCGGAAATCTGATGTATGCTATGTTGTGTACTAGACCAGATATATGCTATGCAGTGGGAGTAGTGATCAGGTATTAGTCAAACCCTGGACCAGAACATTGGATAGCAGTTAAGCATACTCTAAAGTATTTAAGGCGGACTAGGGATTATATGTTAGTCTAAAAGGGTGGTGTTCTGAACCTTGTAGGCTACACTGATTCAAATTTTAAGACCCATGTCGATGACTAGAAGTATACTTCTGGAATGGTGTTTACTCTTAGGGGTGGAGCTATGATAAGGAGAAGCGTAAAATAGTCTGCCATCTCAGATTCCACCATAGAGGCTAAGTACATAGTTGCATCTGAAGTAGTTAATGAAATATTCTGGCTAAAGAAGTATTATTCAGATCTTGGTGTTATTCCAGATATGGATAAATCACTTGTGTTGTTTTGTGACATTACATGATCGATAGCCAACTTGGAAAAACCTAGTAGTCACAAGAGGAGTAAGCATATAGAAAGGAAGTATCACATAATTCGAGAATATGTGGCCAGGGGAGATTTGAAGGTTATGAAGATTAATCTTGCAGATCCATTTACAAAGACACTACCAGAAGCTACATTTGATAAGCATGTCAAGGAAATATGATTATTAGAATTAAGGCATTAGTTTCAATTAGTGCAAGTGGGAGTATTTTGGGGTTTTATGCCCAAATTAAAACCTAATTTATTTGTAATCTCATTTTATTATCAATAAAAGAATAGAAATCAATTGCTGACTAAATCAAGCACTTTGCTCACATGTCTTATTTTCATGATTATTTGTTTAATATAAACTTCTATTAAATCCCGAGCATATAGCTAATCATATTTATAGTGAGGTAATCACAGTGGAATATAAATATGATTATATGTTCAAACATAAATTAGTCCTAAGATTAGTTAGTGCACACGATTTACACTGACTTGCCAATCTACGATATGATCTACTTACACATTGTAGTGTTATGTTCTTTCCAGAACGTTAGCAAAGTAGATAAGATCGGATGTATTTGTTACATCGTAATGGAGCAATATTGACAGTAGATTGGATAAGTAAACATAGTGTTATTATGTATTCTAGTCAT
Source organism: Humulus lupulus (assembly GCF_963169125.1). Lineage (NCBI taxonomy): Eukaryota > Viridiplantae > Streptophyta > Magnoliopsida > Rosales > Cannabaceae > Humulus > Humulus lupulus. Next base: position 92,816,303 of record NC_084797.1, on the reverse strand, counting down.
ATCATATAGTTGACCATAGGTCAATTCAATCTCAATTCTGAGTGGTTAGTATTCAAATTGATTGTATTATTTGAGTTCTTTGACTTGTTCATTACCAGCTTACCCTACGGACTAGCCCATACTAACATCTTGGGAACTCAGTAGTATAATTGAGTGGGAGTGTTAATCATTGATATGAACATCTATTGCTTTTGATGAAGAAGTAAAATGATGGTTTCCTTTTAGTTTGGTTCAAGGTGCTAAATGATAGAGATCTCATTTCAATAAATAAAATTTGTTTACTGAATTATCATTTACAAGGACCTAAGTGTTTTAAGGATAAAGTGCAATGAGGGGTAAAACGGTGTTTTTAGTCCCATCTCATTGTAGACCGCCTATAGAGGATTGAGTGACAATTATGGTTGTAATAATGGATAGATAATAACATATCTATATTGGTTATAGAGTGTTCTATGAATTCAAGAGTGCAATTTTGAGTCTTTAGTGGAGTCACGAGGAATTAATAAGTTGGTAAATTTATTTGTTAAATTTATGATAACTTATTGGAGTTTTATTTCATAGGCCCATGGGTACCTTGGATAAAATCATCTAGATAGTCTCAATTAATTGATTTAATTATCAATTAGAACTATCAAAGTGGACCAAGTCAATTTTGGATAGTTTCACAGAGTTATACAATCTTGAGAAGAAAAGAGATTTTAGGGCAGATTTATTAATTAAGACAAATTGGTGTCTAAATTAATAAATAAGTTTAAATCAATGTTCAAATTATAAATAATTAATTTGATAAAGGATTTAAATAATTAATCAATATAAAATAATATAGGCCTTGATTTTAAGTCCAACGGGCTTATAATTAAATGGGAAACTCTACGGGCCTAAAGCCTGTGATAATTTTGACCTAATGGCTGATATTATCTATTATTTTATTGATTTTTAAATTAAAATAAATGTCACAATTGAGCCTATAAAAGGAATGCTAAGTGAGTTGAAATCATATTTTTTATACGATTGAGAAGATCTGACATATGATCAGAAGATCTAGTTTTGATGCTCTAGGTTTTTTATTCTCTCTACCACAAAAAGTCCTTTTCTAAGCCTCAATTTTCTCTTTTCTTCTTCTCTTTATATCTATCTCATGTGTATAGAATTGTCCATTCTATTTTTGGTGATTATGAGGATACTTTGGAAGGCTGTGAAGAAATTTTAAGATCGGTTTAGTTTCTTGGTGATACCCTGCAACATAAAGGATTGAAGGGTTAGAGAAACTAAAGGAAGGAAGAATGCATTCCACTTTGTATAATGTAAGTGTTCTTAGCATTATTTCAGTTTTAATTCAATTATAGAAACATGTTCTAGGTTTTCTTATATTAATTTGTTTAATATTAGATTTACATGAAAATAAACAAGATCCTGTAAAAAATTTCCCAACACGGGTATGTCGGGATTAATTGGGGATTTATAAGAATACTCGAGGAATTAGAGGGAATAGGGCACATGACATGATTTCCCTTGGAGGCATTAAGTGGCTAAGGGTTAACCTATGGATATTTTAGTCATTTTGAAGCTAAGGGTACACTTGGGGTAGGCTCTAGACATAAACAGAATATTGAGGAAGGAAGGAAAAAAACAACAATTTCAGCTCACTCTCTCTCTCTCTCGTTCTTCTCTTCCCTTCTTGGTGCTTTGGAGGATTTTGATGTTATTGAGGAATTGGCTAGGAAATCCAAGGATTGAAGCTAAGATTTACTTGAGGATCAGCCCAGGGCCGGAATTGTGATCAAGGTAAGGCTTATAACCTGTTTTGCTTGGGGATTTTCTTATTAGTTTAAACTTTGGCTAAGCTTTACACTTTAGGTTTAATTTTGAGTTGTGATAAGTTTTTTGGTTGGTTCTTGGGTTATAAATTATGCCTAGACTATGTTGTTGAAAGTTCTAGACTCACTTGTGACCTAGGATTGTGGTTAGGGCGAATTTTGGTAAATTTGACTGAGGAAAACGCAGTGAAAACGTTGAAGATTTCTTAGTTTTGGGGTTGAGTCGCGGCCCTATTCTTCAAGCATCGCTACCCTTGTGTGCGAGAAGGCCCTGGGGGTCCTTGAATTTCCTCAGGCACCGCGGCGCATATTAGGGCGCACCCTGCTGCATGTCTAGGATACTGCCTTAGAATGCTCTCTGACTTGTAGAGGGTCACGGCACCTCTGAGGAGGGTCGCGGCTAAATAGGAGATATTGGCATAATATGGTTTTTAGGCTTGGGAACTCAAATTTAAGGGCTCAGGAAGGAATCTACTGCCCGGTTTAGTAGAATTCGAGGTCCTGGAGGCTAGAATATTATTATGAAGTTTTGCATTGGTTTAGAGCTTGATGGATATTTATTATTATTGCATTGTGACTAGGCTTTATTGCTAAGGCTCAGGTTTAGGGGATAGTGCTCGGGATCGCACTATACGGTCAACTTGGGACACAGGTAAGAAAACAGTTTATGCCCATAGAGCAGGGCATGGCCTGATTATCTATGTTTAATGCTATGTATGAGTATTTTTAATTATTATGACATGTTTGTGTGGTTATGACTGATCGGCGTAGGTCGAGATCGGCAAATGCTGGGAACAACAATAAGCATGTTGAATGCAGGCCTAACGACAATAAGCATGCTGAATGCAGGCTGCCGTGCCATGGCCATCTTGGGTGTGGTATTCACCCACTCAATGAAGACCATGAACTCGGTGCCTAGTAATGCACCATGGTCAGCATAGGCCGCTATGTGAATAGTCTGTTGTGTCTGTTTAAAGCTATGCATTTACTGGAATAAATTGTTATATATACTATTTGTGTGGAGTTTTCTTGTTGGGCCTTGGATCATGGATGCTCTATGGTGTAGTTAAGGGAAAGGGAAAGTTTGACCAAGCATGAGTTGGAGGGCATGGGGCGGCGCGTACATGTTCGGCTTGCCTGGCCGCCACAACTGGGATAGTTTTGAGGAACACTGGACAAACGTTTGATTTTCTCGCTTAGGTCGACTGTACCCTAACTTTTGAGTTGTAAATATATTTTGAAAAAATATTTTGGGATCCCAATGTAACACATTTATAATTTTAATGAATTTCCAAACCCTTTATACTTAATTTTCATTAAATGAGTCTTTATTTATGTTTAATCACACTTTTCAGTCTAAAATCTCGATTAGCGAGCTAATGACACATTTTAAAATCACATGGTAACGTCTCTAGGGAAGTATGGCGTTATAACTTGGTATCCAAGAATGCAAGTTTTATGGTTCCTAGAGATTGACCGAACATGTATGCTCGCTTCCAGAGACAATCTCGACTCAGCGTTGGTCGATATTAAGTGAATTATATGTTTAATTGCTTGTCTGAGTTGTCCTGTTTGTCTGGTTAATATAAATAGAGCATGATGAGTGTATATAATGCTAGGGCATGGCCCTTTTGACTGCAATATGATTATGTTGTGTGTGCATTGTATTGATTTGATATTTGTGTTTGACTGATTGAACTGGGAGAGGGTTTTTGGATGTTGTTATCATGCCTGACATGCAACATCATTTATTGTAGGCATATTGAAGTTATTCCTCAAGGATCAACTAGATTCAACAAAAATATGGCCAAATATAACAGTTAGGGTCAGGACCCTCCACCTGCCCCACAAAACTGGCAACAAATGTTTGAAGAAATGCAAGCTAGACTACAGAGAAGTGAAGATGAACTCCGAGAGATAAGGCAGCTGGATCCTCCTCGAGATTTTGGACTATAGGTTCCATAGGCTGTGGCACTAGTGCTAGCCCAACCTGTGATGGAGAATAGGTGGGAGACTTTGTATGAGAGGTTTACAAAGCAGCACCCTCCCACCTTTTAGGGTGATCCAAACCCACTACGGGCAGAGCAGTGGGTGAACATGACTTCTTCTATCCTGGATTTCATGAGGGCGAAAGGAAATGAGAGGGTGGTTTGTGCAAGTTATATGTTGAGGGAAGATGCTTGCATCTGGTGGGAAGACGTGTATTAGTGAAGGGATATAACTGCTTAGACTTGGGATGAATTCAGAGATGTCTTTAATGAGAAATATTATTGTGTTGCAGTTTAAGCCACAAAGGTGGATGAGTTTAAAAATTTGACTTAGAACAAAATGACTGTCACAGAATATTCTTTGAAGTTTGATCGGTTGGCAAAGTTCACCCCGAATTTGGTGCCTACTGATATGGCACGGAGGGATTGCTTTGTACGGAGGCTGAATGTAATGATAGCCCATGATGTTAAGATAACATTGGATCCAAGAACTACCACTTATGCTCAGGTAGTGGAAAAATCCCTTACTACTAGGATGTCGAAGATCAGATATGGAAGGAAGGCGCTGTAAGGCATGATGCTCGGAGGACGGTGCCTTCCTTCACTGGTTCTAGCCAAGATAGTAGCCCTAGTGAGCAGAAGAGAAAGGTCATAGATTCTTTTGTTCCTCCTGGTCCAGATAAGAGGGCACGAGGTGCTTTTGGTGGTCGTTAGGGGGAGAAAACTAGAGAAGCTTCCCAGAGTGTCCACGGTGCAGGCAACGACATCTGGGGGAGTGTAGAGTTAGAACATGCATCATCTGTGGGAGTGTCAATCACCTGTGGAAGGACTGCCCACAAGCCAGAAAAGAAGAACTAAAGAGGAGTGACAGCCTCACTTTAGCCAGAGTGTTCACTTTGACCCAGACCGAGGTTGAGGCTAGTCCCACGGTCGTGACAGGTCAGATTTCTAGTGCCGGTTCTTCATTTACTGCATTGATTGATTTAGGAGCTACTCATTCTTTTGTATCTGGTAGGGTGATAGATCGTTTGTGTAGACCTTGTGATTCATATGCAAGAGGATTTAGGACTTTGTTTCCAACTGAGGAAATGGTAGTCTCTAGGAGGTGGATTAGAGCATTACCAATGGAGATAGACAGTAGAGAGTTTTCTGTGGATCTAATTGAACTGGCGATGGACAACTTTGACATGATTTTGGAGATGGAGTAGTTGTTAAAGTATGGGGCGATGGTAAACTGCAGGCATAGGATGGTGACTTTTGAGCCAGAAGGAGAGGAACTCTTTGTGTTTTTGGGGATAGTTAGTGGACCACAAGTACCTATGATCTCTATGTCGAAGGTTGGAGACCTATTGCAAGAAGTTTGCATAGGACTCCTAGCGAACATAGTTGATAATCTAGGGTCGTTTCGGTAGGATTGGGTGAGACTAGGCTGGTGTGTGAGTTTACTGATGTATTTCCATCGAACCTACTAGGATTGCCATCACAAAGAGAGATCAAGTTTGTCATAGAGTTGGCACCAGAAGCAGAACTAGTATAAAGGACACCTTATAGGATGGCGCTAGCAAAGTTGAAAGAACTGAAGATTCAGTTGCAGGAATTACTGGACCTAGGATTTATTAGACCCAACTTTTCACCGTGGGATGCTCCAGAGTTGTTCATCAAGAAGAAGGATGGATCCTTAAGAATGTACATTGACAGAGAGCTGAATAAGTTGACTATTAAAAATAAGTATCCACTGCCCAGGATTGACGACTTGTTTGATCAGCTACAAGGAAAGACGGTGTTCTCTAAGATTGACCTTCGGTCCGGCTACCACCAGTTAAGGAGTAAGGAGGAGGACATACCAAAAACCGCATTCCATATGAGGTTAGGACATTATGAATTCCTAGTCATATCCTTTGGATTAACTGACGCCCCAGCAACCTTCATGGACTTGATGAATAGGGTCTTCAGGGATTGCATGGATAAGTTTGTGAACGTATTTATTGATGATATACTGGTCTACTCCCAATCAGAGACTGAGCACGAACAACATCTTCGTTTGGTACTACAATGGCTAAGGGTGCATAGGCTAAATGCTAAGTTAGTTAGGAACGAGTTTCCTAAAACGTTGTGGAATGGTGATGGGTAGGCCCAGTGTACAACTAAAAATTTGTAACATATTTAAACTACCTTTAAATATGCAGATCCATTAATATACATACATTAATCATAATTAAGAAAAGAATAGAAAACATACCTCTTGATGTCTATCAAGTGTCCTTCCTATCTTTTCATGATTTGAACGAACTTCCTATCCAAGCTACTCCTAGGTACTCACACCAAGATCTTCCACAACATTCTCTGTACCTCAAGAAGTGTGTGGGCACTTATAGAATAAAGGATAGTTCATTTCTGATTCTACTTGATGTACTCAACACATGAGAACAAGAGAATGGGCCTGAGATTGGTTCTTTATCTTTTTCAGGGAGAGACAGAAAAGTATCGTTCTTTTCTTTTAGAGCGAATAGCAGAGTGGCTTCTTATTTTCTGATAAGTCTAACTTAAATAGAACATATTTAAATTTAAAAAATAAATATGTAACCAATTTACAATTTATCTTTTAATTAATTAATTATCTCATTAATAAAAATATCCAAAAGCTAACTTTGAAATTTTCCATTAATTAATTAATTAAAAAAATAAAATTGAAAAATTTATCCCTGAAAAAATGTGCAGTACACGCCACACACAGTCCATGGACTGCGTGTGTCGTGTACCACCCTATATTTTAGGGATATTTGATTTTTCCTTAATTATTTAATTATTTATTCAAACTACCTCATGAGATAAAAATCCAACAACCTAATAATTATTTCAAATTTGAATGAATTATCTTTTTAACAAATTATCAAATATAATTATTTATTTGAATAAATATCAATATTTTAAATTCAAATTGTTTACCCAAAAAATGGCTGCTGATGACGTGACAAAGATTTTTCCCACGTGATCTACACGTGGCAGAAGTATTGTTCGACTATCGACCAGAAGAACGTCATTTTGTCTAGCGTAACTATTAGATACAACCAGGCTGGTCGTATAACTTGATTTATTTACTTCTAAGATTTTAATCTTATAATAATTGCATTGAATATTTCCTCATTATTACCTTGATACGCAGTTATTAAGGAAAGATATGGCCCATTGGCCCGTGTAACCCTCCTTAAGCCTATAAATATGCATGAAATAGCTCAAGGAAGGGACTTTTGGATCTCTGAATCTTTTTGCTAAGTATTGAGGGAAAGAGAGCTATAGTGTGATTATTCATCGTTTTATTGTAATTCTTTCAAGGTTTGTAAAATTCAAGAACCCTAGTTCTTTGATCACGACTTTGAGATTCAATATTAATAAGAGCACTAAGTGAGCGTAGGTCATTACCATTCTTTTGGGTCGAACCACTATAAATCCTTGGTGTTTTCTTCTTTTTCATTAGATTAAATTCTTAATTGTCATTTTATCTTTTGTTGTACATTTGACCCCGCATCGTTGGCTAAATCAAAGGTCAACATTCTGGTGCTTTCATTGAGAGTTTGACGAAAAACTGTGAGAAAATGTAATGGTGAAAACATCCAAGAAGACTGGATAGGCCGCTGGCGCTGCACCATCCCAACCTCCTCCCCGAAATGTGGCTGAGAATGAACCACATTTGCAGTTTGATGAGGAGCAGTTAGATTCCAAAACACCGAGGGCAACGCTAGGGGTGTTGCAGGATGAGTTGGCTAATTTGAGGGCCAATCAGGAGAATGTTGCAGAGACATGGCGCTGGGTGAGCGGTAGGTGGAAATGGATCGTCGGCAGAGGGATGCCATGGCCGCCCTTGAAGCAGCCATCCAATTGGCTAGGAGTCAGGCTGTGCCAACCTCCCAGCCAGATTAGCCACAGAATGCGCACCTCAAAGAGGTCCCAATCCAAGCCCTCCGCTCCAGCTAGCAAGCCCTCAAAGGAAGGAGCAGGCGCCTGTGGCTTAAGATGATGTCCCACCTAGGGATCCTGAGTAGCAGCCTCCGTCCCAGCTGGTCGAGGCAATCCCCAGCGCCTGAGGCAGAATAGGGTCGGGCAATCACCCAGCAGCCCTAGACGCCCAGGGGATGAAGAGCTGAATCTACCGAGCAGGGGGTAGCGTCCTTCTGCCAACAGAAGGAACACTGAGTCAGGCTCTGCAGTTAGGGGCCCCCCACGGCATAACAATGCACGGGGACCCAACGACCAGCGCAGGCCTCCCCCTGACACTCGAGAAATGCCAGACCGAGGAGGAAATAACGTGAACAGCTGGTCACACCGTAGTCAGCCACAATTTAGAGATGGCCATGACTATAATGAAGCCGATTCCGGCAGTAGAAATGTTGGTCGGAGAAACGAGGAAAGAGGTGGAGGTAGAAGCCCCCCACGAAGAAAAAACAAGCCAGCTAGCCACAATGTTGAGGGGCAACCCAGGTAGCAGAGCGTCTTTAGTCGGCTAGGAGCTAGCGAGCAGAGACATAGAGACGATGATTTAAGGGATGTACTTAATGACCGCCATGAGAGGCACGACGAGTACGCTCCCCCGGCATCGGTGGCCCCAACAGTCCCAGAAGCTATTCAGGCTCAGATTGATGCTCTGACCCAGGTGGTACAACAACTAGTCGGGGGACGAACGTCCCATATTAAGTACGATAGGAGGAAGGGCACCCCCTTTGTATAGAGGATTGCTGCGGCTGAAACCCCCAATAAGTTCAAGATGCCAACATTGCCGAACTTTGACGGGTACGGAGACCTGGTATCTCACGTTAATAAGTTTGAGATACAAATGGATATACAAAAAGTGTCAGAAGATGCCCGCTGCCGGATCTTCCTTGCGACACTGTCTGACACCGCCCAGGAGTGGTTCTTCAAGTTCCCTCCTGCTAGTATAGTATCTTGGGAAATGTTCGTGAAGGAATTTTACGGAAAATTCTACGTGGGTCGCGTGCACCCCACAAAGGCTAACCAGCTAGTCGAGATACGCTAGAAGGAGGGAGAGCCCTTAAAAGAATATGTCCAACGCTTCATGCGAGCAGTAGCTGGAGCCTAGACAGTGGGCGATGAAGGTAAGATGATGACTCTAACTGCTGGGGTCAGGCACCATTCACCCCTCTGGAGTAGCCTCAGAAAGAATGGGGTAAGAAGTACCCAGGAGTTTTTAGATCGGGCTGATTGATATATCAAGCTCGAGGACGCGATTGCCAATGAAGGAAAATTGCCAACAAAAGACAAGGGGCCTAAGGAAGAACCCGCCAAAGCCGCCAAGGGGTCGGAAAAACCCAATGGCAACGACGAAGGCAACGAGAATGGCAATGGTAGGAATGGCGTAAAATGGGCAAACAATGAACCCTCAGCTTCTGAGAGTAAACGCCCCAAAGGAAGTCGATACGTGCCGAGATTCACCAACTACATGGCCCTTGTCGAAAGCCGAGCTGAAGTCTACTAGGCGACCAGCTCAAGCGTGCCTTACAAACGACCCACAGCTATAAGGAAAGATATCTCCAAGAGAGATACAACGAAATTTTGTCATTTTCACAACGACTACGAGCACGCCACCAATGAGTGTAACTAGTTGAGAGACGAGATTGAGTTCCTGATTAGGCAGGGACATTTAAGAAGATATGTGCTAGCCGTAGGAGGGTCTCAGCGAGAGGCTCAAGGTGGCAACGAGCAAGCGCCTGCACGTTAACGCTCGCCACCTCTACAACCAGCTCCTGTGGAAGTCACTTTACTCACCATCTACGGAGGCCCACATCTTGCAGGAGACAGTGGGAAGGCAAGGGAACGATACGTTCGAACCCTACGCCACGACCAGGACATCGAGATGATGAGTGTGGAGGATCGAGCACCAAAAAAGGCTCGAACAGAGAAGGAATTGATAACCTTCTCTGAAGACAATGCCTAGCACGTGCGATTCCCAAACTCTGATCCGCTGGTCATAGACGTACAAATTGCCAACATGATGGTGAAGAGGGTGTTGGTCGACACAGGAAGTTTGGTCAACATCCTGTACAAGTCTTCGCTGGAAAGAATGAAGCTATCTGTCAAGGACCTGGAGCCATGCAACCAAACCATCTATGGTTTTTCTGGTGAAGGGCTCGCCTCAATAGGGTCGATTAGGCTTCCAGTTACAGTAGGTACTGCACCTGCTAATAGGACATTACTCACAAATTTCATAGTAGTTGATTATCCTTCAACATTCAATGCTATAATTGGGAGACCAATTCTGGTCGACCTACGAGCCGTCACTTCAATATGGCACCTTGCCATGAAATTCCCGACAGACGCAGGGGTAGGATGCGTATTGGGAAATCAGCGGGAAGCAAGGAAGTGCTACAACACCTCGATCACCAAGGCAAAGAAGGTTGTATCGAGAGATGTTCCCGGAAAGGAGTTGCAAGTGGAAATTGATGCTCAGGCCCACTCAGGTGATAATGTCACCAAATAGGGCGTTGCCCAAAGTGAGGATAGAGACTTGGATCCTTGCTTTGGGGATTTTGAGGAAGAAATAAGACCCATCGAGGAACTTGAAGAGGTCCAACTCGATGAAGAAAATTGGACCAGGGTTGTGAAAGTCTGTAAAAACTTAGCGACAACAACAAAACAAGCACTGGTGGAGTTTTTAAGGAGGAACCAGGAAGTCTTTGCCTGGTCGCACAAAGACATGGTTGGGATAGACCCTGTAGTCATCAGCCATGTCTTGAACATCGACAAGATTTATCCACCGGTGCAACAGAAAAGAAGGCTGCTCGAGAAAGATAGATCAAAGGACTTAAAAGAGGAAGTCGAAAAGCTGAAGGAGAATGGGTTCATCAAGGTTGCATTTTATCCATCGTGGGTCTCTAATCCCATGCTAGTTCCCAAGCCGAATGGAAAATGGCGAACATGCATGGATTTCACAGATCTCAATAAAACCTGCCCCAAGGATTGTTTCCCACTCCATAGGATCGACCAACTGGTCGATGCCACTACAGGGCATGAGATTCTCTCTTTTATGGATGCATACCCCAGATATAATCAGATTAGTATGCATCCCCCTGATGAGGATCACACTAGCTTTCGGACTGATACAGGGCTTTATTGTTACAAAGTAATGCCCTTTGGTTTGAAAAATGCTGGTGCGACTTACCAGTGACTAGTAAACCACATGTTCAAGGAGCTGATTGGGACAAACATGGAGGTCTATGTCGATGATATGTTGGTAAATTCAAAGAAGGCAGAAGGGCATATAGAGGATTTGGAGGAGTGCTTCAACTTCTTGAACAAATATCAGATGAAGCTTAATCCCCTTAAATGCTCCGTCGGAGTAGGATCAAGGAAGTTCTTGGGGTTTATAGTTAACTCTAGAGGAATTGAATCCAATCTTGAGAAAATCAAGGCCCTGATAGATATGAAATTTCCAACAAAGATTAAGGATGTCCAAAGTTTAACGGGAAGAATTTCTGCTCTTAGTAGATTTATTTCAAAATCAATAGACAAGTGTGTCCCATATTTTAATCTTCCTAGAGGCAACCAGAAATTTGAATGGACGGAGGAGTGCGAGCAGGCTTTTCAAGCATTGAAGACTCACATGGCGCAACCACCCATCCTGTCAAAGTCGGTCGATAAGGAAACTTTGTTGATTTACCTGGCGATCACAGAATATGCTACTAGTGTCGTTTTAGTAAGGGAGGAAGAAGGCGTGTAGAAAGTTGTTTACTATGTAAGCAAAAGGCTAATTGGGGCAGAACAGTGGTACCCGCCCATCGACAAGCTAGCCTATTGCTTAATTTTGGCCTCAAGGAAACTGCGGCCTTACTTTCAAGCACACCCAATCACCGTTTTGACCGACCAGCCTCTACGGCAGGTTCTGCAAAAACCAGAGGCTGCGGGTAGATTGTTAAAATGGGCAGTTTGATATCTCTTACTTGATGCAAGCAGCGATAAAAGGGCAAGCCCTGGCTAACTTCATTGCAGAGTTCACCGAACTTACAGATGGTGAGCAGAGTAAAGAGCCAGAAGAGCCTAAGTCACAAAACCAACCTCCCTCATGGAAGTTATTTATAGATGGCTCTTCCTATGAGCATCATGTAGGGGCAAGGGTGATCCTGATTATGACTGAAGGGCATCATTTTCACTGTGCAATCAGGTTTGACTTCACTGCTTCCAATAATGAGGCTGAGTATGAAGCGTTACTCGCTGGATTACGATTAGCCAAAGATATGAATATAAAGGTGCTCGAAATCTACAATGATTCTCAGCTGGTGGTGAATCAAGTCATGGGAGAGTACCAGGCATGAGGTTTAAAGATGGTTGCCTATTTAAACAAAACAAAAGATCTATTGGCTCAGTTCGACAAATACACCCTCCAGCAAGTACATCGCGACCAGATTTCCAATGCTGATGCTTTGGCCAAGTTAGCAAGCGCGAAGGATGCTGATACTCTGAAAATAGTACTAGTTGAACGGCTATCTGTGCCAAGCATCCAAGTAGAGGAGACCACTTTGGTGATCCAGGTGGCGGATACATGGATGGCACCATACGTAGAGTATCTGACGCAAGGCGTGTTGCCGACGAACAGAAACAGAGCTAGGACCCTTCTGTGATAGGCTGCTAGGTATGTCTCGGTTGATGGAGTCTTGTACCGAAGGGGATACTCAATTCCACTCCTCAGATGTGTTTCGAAAGAGAAAGCCAAAATTTTGATGAAAGAGGTACACAGGCTTTTGTGGAGACCACGTTGGGGGGCAAAGCTTGAAGAAAAAGTTCCCGAGGCAAGGATACTTTTGGCCCACGATGAATACTCAATGGAGTTTGTACGGAGGTGCGACAAGTGCCAGAGGTTCTCCAAAATCCCACGAGCAGCCCCTAATGAGGTTAAACAAATGAAAAGTCTATGGCCGTTCGCAGTTTGGGGTATAGATCTAATCGGATCTTTGCCAAGAGGAAAGGGCGGCGTCAAGTATGCTGTGGTTGCCGTCGATTACTTCACTAAATGGGCTAAAGCCGAGCCGCTCGCAACCATAACAACCAAGAAGGTGCTGGATTTCATTATCAAAAATATCGTTTGTCGCTATGGATTGCGAAGGAAAATCATCTCGAATAATGGCACCCAGTTTGATAGTGATTTATTCACGGATTTTTGTGAACGGCATGGAATTATCAAAAGCTTTTCTTCAGTTGCTCATCCCCAAGCCAATGGACAAGTCGAAGCAGTCAACAAAATGCTAAAGGATACCCTGAAGTAAAGACTAGAAGAAGCTAAGGGTGCTTGGCCAGAGCAATTGCCTGAAGTCCTTTGGTCATACAAAACTTCCCACTGAACAGCAATAGGCCATACTCCATTCTCTTTGGCTTAAGGGTATGAGGCTATGTTGCCCGTGGAGTTAGACCCGCCCACGCATCGCAGAATAACGTACAATCAAGGCTCGAACAACTAGCTATTGATGGAATCCCTAGACTTGATCGATGAGAAATGTCAACAAGCCCAACTCCGAGTAGCTGCATACCAGCAATAAGTCGCCCGGTATTTCAACTCTAAAGTACGCAAGAGAAAATTCAACGTTGGAGATTTAGTACTTTGAAGAGTTTTCCTAAACACCCGCGACCAAGCTGCTGGAGTACTCAGACCTAATTGGGAAGGGCCTTACCAGATTGAAGAAGTCCTCCATCCAGGCACCTATAAACTTGCCCACTTAAACAGAGATCTCATTCCTCGCTATTGGAATGGAGAACACCTGCACAAGTACTATCAATGAAAAATTCTTCCTAAAGGATTGGCTTGTATTAATTTTACTTTTTACAAGTTATGAAAAAAGGCTAGTCATTTTATGTGACTAATCGCTTAAAAGTGTAAGATCTTATTGATCACTCGTACAGACACGTTTTGTCCATTAATTACGAGAAATATAAGGGACTGTGCGCAGCCAGTCATTCTTGCCAATTATTGTATTTATTACAAGTATTTTCTCATTACGTTTGTTGATTTGCTATATTATTATGTTAATTCTTTTGCTCCGAGCAGTAATGTTCGAACAGGTTTTGATCAAGGAAAGTGACCAAGGACCTAGAGCTCCTTGATCACTTGGGGGGCATGTAAACACACGAGCAAAATAAGTGAAAGCATATCGAGAGGTATGTAAACACATGAGCAAAATAAGTGAAAGCATGCTAGGGTACTTAGGGTATTTTTCAAAATTTTGTATTTTGTTAAATCAAACCAAAGTACTATGATAAGTTCGGTCATGCGAACAAATGTTATAATAAAAGGAAAATATTATAATATCAACGGGAAACCCTTTACACCGTGAGCAGTCTGCTCGGATGTAATTGTTTGTTAAAAGAAAAAAGTAGCTGCCCGCGCAGTAATAAAAATTATATTGTCTTTACATCACGACCTGTAGGCCGTGTACTTAAAAGATTAAAGAGCAAAAGAAAAAAAAAGCAGACTACGAGGCTGGAGGATCATGAGGGGTGTCCTGGTTGACGACAGTTGTAGCGTCATTGTCCGCCCCTTCTACGCCAGTGGCCAAGGAGATTCCTGGTGAGGCAGGTATCCTTGCTCTCTCTTGTTCCGCCAAGCGAGCAATGCAGCGGGCTATCTCAGAATGCCTTGTGCGCTCGGGAAGACAGCTGAAGTTAGCCTCCTGGTTATGCTTCCAAAAGTCATAGAAACACTTAACCGTGGTGTTCTTGTACCTTTCCAAATTGCTGGCGTTGGCTTTTTCAAGCTTCTCAATCCGGCCCTCCAATGTTGTAGTCTCTTGTCTGATCGCAACCAGTCCTCCTTGAGCTTTTTAGCCTCGTGGTAGTTGACGCGGTTAGACTCCTTGAACTGGTCCCTTTGCTCGACGACCTTGTCTAGCGTAGTCTGCTTCTCCTTTAACTCCTCAGCCAGCTTGTTCTTCTCGAGCAGCGCTGCATTTGTCTTCTGCGCTGCCTCAAGTTGTTCAACGTATTTCGCTTTGGCAGCTTTGAGTTCTTCAGCGTGCTATTGCTCAGAAATCTTGGACTGCTCGATGATATCACCCAAGTGGAGCCGCCCGGCAGAAATAGTCAGCATTGCCTTCGATCAGAGAAAAATTTAAACGTATAAAAGGGCTATCTCCACAGAAAAAGATGACATACACTGGCAAGCTCGTTTAGTGTGCGGGTTAAGATTTGGTCAACGTCCATCGTCTCTATCCTCGCCATCGCCTCTCGGCAACGTTCGTGCTTCAAAATTTTGGTCATCCTGTCTTTGGCTAATCTTAAGGCACGACTCAATATGTTGCCCCCTGTGGAAGCAGGAGCAGCCTGCTGAGTCTAGTCAGTTGGAGCCGGTGGAGAAGGTGTCGACCCGACCGAAGCAGGAGGAGTTTGATGCTCGAGAGGAGAAGGAGGTGGTGTTGCATTTGTTGACGGCCGTCTCCTGGAGGGTCTGCAGTACGAGATTTCTTGGTTGGAGACGCTTTACTGCTTTCCCCTTGATGTTGCCTGCTCGCTTTCTTCTTGCTCGCAGGAGCTTTAGGAACCTCGGGAGCACAGTACATGTTGAACACATTCTCGAAGTCCAAGTCTATAAGAAAAGCAAATACACAAACAGTGAGATAGTACAAACGATTAACTATGTTATGTCAGGAAAAGAAACAAAGAAAATTGTAAGTAAAATACCCGAGCTATCATTATTGGTCGCTACATTATATACTCTAATAGTGTTACACTCACTCTCTTGCATGAAGAAGTCTGAATTTAAAGTAGGAGGATATTTAAAATTGCCATCCCCGTCGAAGAGGTGACAGGGAATAGGCATGCTATTTAAGAGCGAAAAATCAGTACCATTCTCATCCGACGACTCAAGAATAAGCTCCGTGGCCTTCTTCTTTCCCTTCCCTAGAAGGACCGGTGCAGCAGCAGGTCGAGGGGAACCATTTGGCTCATTGATGGTCACCCCAGTTGCCCTCCTCGGAGGAGGTTATGACACATCTGGCCTTGGTTCGGGGACTTCAGTGCCGATAGCACTCCCCGCAGTAGACTCCCTCACATCCTTTCAAGGGGGCAAAAGCCCGACTAGCCTCAGGTTTGCCTCTATGACCAGATGTTTGACACTTTTCTCTATGTCAGTCATGCTGGCCAAGAGGGCTGATCAGATCACTATGTCCGGAGTAGGGTCTGGTTGTGACCATGGGCCTGAAACACACTAAATCTCTAAGGGAAATACAGCAAAAAATTGAAGAAAAATAAATGACCAGTGGTACAAACCTCCTTGTGTGAAGGCCAAGTTGTTCGCAACCATGTCAGTCGTCAGAAAGTACTCCAGATGGTACCTCCCCACGTTCAAGATAAAAGTGGTGTCAGTGAGGAAAGTGGGACCTGTTTCCTGGTGACAGAAGTGGAAAAATCCTGTGTTTTCCTAGTTGGGGTTGGATTTAAGGTCGAACAGGTAGTTGACCTCATGTGGTGTGGGGACAGGCCATTTTTTATGGTTATAAAGGATATAGAGTGGAGAGAGCATTCTATATTCGTTGGGGGTTATTTGAAAAGGGGTGACCTCGAAGTAATTTGCCACCCCCTGGAAAAAAGGATGAAGAGGCAGGATCGCTCCTGCCTCGATGTGATATCTCAACCAGGTGCTGAAAGTGCCTTCAGGCAAGTTCGCCTGTTAGTCTTGGGTGGGATGGACTAGAGTCACCCCAGGAAGTCCATATTTTTAAAGTAATTAGCGATCATCCTAATCGTTACTCAGCTAGGAGGGGCGACGTACCATTCAACATCTGGTTGAACGACGTTTCGAAGCTGAGCTCGAGTTTGAATGTTAGGATCAGGGATATTTTTTCCCGACCACTGATCGAGGGAATTCCAGCCTTAGGAGCAGGCTGATTTGAAGGGTTGGAAGGTTTCTTCTTCTGGGCAGTGGATTTTACTCTTCCCATGGCTGGAAGGTTTGACTGAGGTCTATTGGGTGGGGTTTGAGAAAAAGGAATTTCTGGTATCAACAGCGACAGTTACTCCTCGTCTTCAAGCAATTGGGCTAGCAAGTCATCATCGATAGGTCTTTCACCTCCACATGGATCTTGCAAGGGGGAGATGAGAACGTAAAGCCTAAAAATCTGTGTTGAGAGTTGGGATAATGCTGCTCGCGTATAAAAGTTAAGTTTTTATACGGGCAGCAACATTCTAACAAAAACACTAAATTTTATTCGAGCAGTTTGAGAAACAGATTAAAAAGTGGCAGTAAAAAGTTTTTCAGAGAAAAGCTTTTTCGACTCCGAAGGGGCGGGGAAAACCCAATTTTTCAACTAGCTTAAAAATCAAATTTTTACTTCGATTTTACGCCCTTTAATCTACAATCTCGACTACTAAACTAGCTCCTAACTCCTACGAAACATTACTTCACTACCCTATCAAGCATCTATTGCTATACGCACAATCCCCATAACATTTGCAGCCAAGAACGTTCAAAGGTTCAGAGATAAAAATAAGTATGAAACAGTTTTGCATGGCAACTCAAACGTCTAAGAAGTTCGTGAAACTTACTTAGATGAAAAATGAAGTCTGAACACGAAAGCTTTAGAACGTCCGGATGTGAGTTCCTGGGATTTCTGGGCTCTAAAGGTAGAAGTTCTTCGTAGTTCTTGGAGAGGAGATGGCGAGTGAAAAGTAAAAAAGTGAAAATGTGGATTTGAGATATTGTATATAGTGACTGGGACACGATAAAAGAGGTGATCATGAATTACTTTTCTGAGCATGGGGAAGTGTGATAGCCGTTAGAAAAGTTTTTGGGAAACCTAAAAGGCTTGATTAGACATGATTGATTACTTTCTCCGAGAGGGCATGGGCGGTTTTGACAGGTTTGGTGGAGTAAGCGAAGGGTCAGTTTCCTAAGTTTACTTATTGCTGGTCGCAATAAATAAAATTTGGGGGCAAATTTTTACCCAAAAAACGGCTGCTGATGACGTGGCAAAGATTTTTCCCACTTGATCTACACGTGGCGGAAGTGTTGTTCGACTATCGACCAGAAGAACGTCATTTCGTCAGGCTTAACTATTAGATACGACCAGGCTGGTCGTATAACTGGATTTATTTACTTATAAGATTGTAATCTTATAATAATTGCATTGAATATTTCCTCATTATTACCTTGATACGCGGTTATTAAGGAAAGATATGGCCCATTGGCCCGTGTAACCCTCCTTGCCCAATAAATAAGCATGAAATAGCTCAAGGAAGGAACTTTTGGATCTCTGAATCTTTTTCCTAAGTATTGAGAGAAAGAGAGCTATAGTGTGATTATTCATCGTTTTATTGTAATTCTTTCAAGGTTTGTGTAACTCAAGAACCCTAGTTCTTTGATCATGACTTTGAGATTCAATATTAATAAGAGCACTAAGTGGACGCAGGTCATTACCATTCTTTGAGGCCGAACCACTATTAATCCTTGGTGTTTTCTTCTTTTCCATTAGATTAAATTCTTAATTGTCGTTTTATCTTTTGTCGTACATTTGATTCCGTGTCGTTGGCTAAATCAAGGGTCAACACAAATCTAATTTGAACTAATCAAATTATTATTTCTCACTCAAATAAAGATATTTAATTAATTCTACCAATTAATTAAAACAAATTTAAATTGAATAATAATTTCGAAATTAAAATTTTAATTTATTACAATTTAAAAAATTATAATTAATTATTTAATATAATTTCGAAAATAAATTTAATTATTTAATATAATTTCAAAAATTACATAATAATTAAACATTAATTAATTTTTTTAATTACAACTAATTTGTAATTAATTAATTAATCACTATTATCACATAATTGCATATTTGGCCAAAAGAACAACTTTCTTCTTAAATATGTCTTTCAACCATTTTTCCCTTAATATCAACTCTTGCGTTAAATAGTGTTCATAGAGCCGCTATGGGGACCTATGGACCTATAATTCCAAGCTCGAATAAATTTGAGATTATTAATTAAACTCTTTAAGTAAATAATCTTAATTTATTAATCTCATGATTACTCCATTATAAATATGAGACTGCACTCTTGTAATTATAGACATTTCATTTACTGAATACTTTATAAAATAAAGTTTCCATTGATATAATCATTACATACAAATTAACCCCTTATTAATGGTTCATAATTAATCGGGAATAAAATTACCGTTTTACCCTTTTAATTATATCTTGTTTCCTTAAGTACCATTGACTTTACTAGTGAAGGTTAATTCATAACTAAATTATGAATTTGAACTCAATAACCTTTCAGTCCCAAAAGTTAACCCTTAAGAGAGCCATTATTCAATCTCTTATGAGAAGGTATAGATTCCATATCTGTATACTATGTCCCCAGCCATTTACATTAATGAGTTCCGAAAACAAAAGTTTCTAGCCTGATCATTCTGACAGACCCTAACGAGTGAATCAAAGAACCCATATAAAAAAAACTGGAGTTCATAGCAACTTCAGTATTAAGATCTATTTGTATATGATCATCAGTTGATATATTTAATTAATACTTCGAAATAGTATTTAACTAAGTATTAATAAACATATATGGTCTAGTTCTATATATTCTCTAATATATAAAGTACCTCCACTAAAGTGTCCTACTACACTAGTAATCCGGATCTAGATCACATGTATTCATAATATTAGTGGACCATACTTGCAGTAATTAATCTAAAGATTCCTTAACATTATTTTACTACGAACTATTCAAGTTCATTTATCTCAAACACAATCCTCCCATACCAATAGATGTTTGAGATCACATATATGAACTTAGGAATTTTTCTGATATTTACATGATATTATCACAAAATAATATAGTCCATAAAATATATGCATAACAAATTCAATTTATTTATTTATTTCTCAAAACAATGTCTACTACATATGCTTTCAGGGAACAATTCCTAACAATCTACCACTTGCCCTAAAACAAATGAGGCATCTCTCTCATTCCCATATTTCTTACATGATCCTTAAAAGATTTCATTGATAAAGTCTTTGTGAAAGGATCTACAAGATTATGCTCTGAAGCTATCTTCATATCTGCAACATCTCCTTGATGAACTATCTCTCTTACCAAGTGATACTTCCTCTCGATGTGCTTTCCCCTCTTGTGATTCCTTGGTTCCTTTGAGTTAGCTACTGCCCCTCTATTGTCACAGTATAGGACTAGTGGCTTTTCAACATCTGGCACTACTTCCAGATCAGAATAGAACTTTTTGAGCCACACAACCTCCTTAGCTGCTTCACAAGTTGCTATATACTCGTCTTCCATGGTGGAGTCTGCAATGCTGGTTTGTTTAATACTTTTCTAGACTACTGCTCCTCCTCCAAGAGTAAACACTGATCCAGAAGTCGATTTCTGACTATCTCTGTCTGATTTAAAATCAGAATCAGTGTAACCAGTGGGGTTCAGGTTTCCACCTGAATTTACAAGTATATAATCTCTAGTATTTCTAAGATACTTGAGAATATTCTTCATTGCAATTCAATGTCTCAATCCAGGAATGGAATGATAACGGCTAACTATCCCTACTGCATAACAAATGTCAGGTCTAGTACACAACATAGCGTACATAAGACTGCCTACCGCTGAGGCATAGGACACTGCTCCTTGGAAAGGAATACTCCAGAATGGGTTGGCATATCACATTTTTTGGAGTTTTTCATATTAAACTGTTCTAGCACCTTATCAATATAAGTTGCTTGAGACAGTGCCAAAGTTTTGTTCTGTCTATCTCGGAGAATTTTAATGCCCAGAAAATACTTCGCCTCTCCCAAATCTTTCATTTGGAATTGTTCAGCTAACCAGTTCTTTACCTTTCATAATGATGTTACGTCATTTCCAATCAGTAATATATCATCAACATAACAAATGAGGAATACTACTACACCATATTTTATTGGTTTATAGACACAACGTTCGTCAACGTTTTGTTCAAAACCAAATGTTTTAATTGTGTCATCAAATCTAAGATTCCAAGATCTAGAAGCTTGTTTGAGTCCATAAATTGACTAAGAAGCTTGCAAACGTTTTTCCCTTGACCTTTTACTTTGAATCCTTCTGGTTGACACGTAAATAGTTTCGTCAAGGTAGCCTTTCAAAAAAGTTGTTTTGAAATCTGTTTGCCAAATCTCATAATCCATGCACGCAACAATGGATAAGAGTATACAAATGGATTTTAGCATGGCTATAGGAGCAAAAGTTTCTTCATAATCAACCCCTTCTTTCTATGTATAGCCTTTGGCTACAAGCCTTGCTTGGAAAGTCTCTACTTTCCCATCCGCTCCTCTTTTCTTCTTGAATATCCACTTGCAACCAATGGGTTTGATATTCTCGGATGGATCATCAAGAACCCATACAGAATTGGAATACATTGATTCTATTTCTTGGTTCATGGCTTCGTGCCATTTGTCCTTGTCAGAATCATTCATTGTATCTTTAAATGTCAATTGATCGTCTTTGTTTGTGTCAGACACAAGCATTTGAACTTCGTGTTCATAGCGTGTGGGTTGCTTACTAACCCTCCCACTACGACGAGGCTCTCTACTATTCTGACTAGAACTAGCAATTTCCTCTTGTCATTTTTCATTGGTTGTTGTTGGTGACTTTGCAACTTCATTCGAAACCATCTCCTCTAGTACAACCTTACTGCGAGGTTTGTGGTTATTAACATAGTCATGTTCAAGAAAAGTTGCATTTGTCGATACAAATGTTTTATTTTCTTTTGGACTATAGAAAATTCCACCTCTAGTCTCTTTGGAATATCCCACAAACATGCACACTTTAGAGCGTGATTCCAACTTCCCGGTCTTCCCTTTAAGCACGTGTGTAGGACACCCCCAAATTTGAAAATGGTGTAAACTAGGTTTACAACCATTCCATAATTCCATGGGTGTCTTCTTGATAGACTTAGATGGAACAACATTCAATATGTATAGAGCACATTGAATCGCATAGCCCAAGAATGACAGTGGTAATGATGAGAAACTCATCATTGATCTAACCATATCTAATAACATTATGTTTTGTCTTTCGTAAACACCATTTTGCTGTGGCATTCCAGGTGCTCTGAGTTGGGATTGAACACCATGCTCAGGCAGATGTTCCTCAAATTCAAAATCCAAGTACTCCCCTCCTCGATCAGATCGAAGAACTTATAGTGATTTACCTAGTTTCTTTTCAGCCTCTGCTTGAAATTCTTTGAAATTTCCAAAAGTTTCAGATTTTCTTTGCATTAAGTATAGGTAACCATATCTTGAATAATTGTCAACGAAAGTGACAAAGTATTCATAACCTCCACTTGCTTGTATATTAAGTGGACAACAAACATTTGTACGTACCAGCTGAAGTGGTTTTGTAGCTCTTGAACCTTTAGCAGAGAAAGGTCTCTTGGTCATCTTGCCTTCTAGATAGGATTCACAAATAGGGAGATATCAAATAGATAGTTCTCTTAAAGGACCATCCTTTACAAGCCTATTAATTCTGTCTAGACCAATATGGCCCAATCTCAAGTGCCTCAGATATGTTTCATTATCAGAATCAGTCTTTTGCTGTTTAATAGATCTAGGATTAGCTGTTTTAAATAATTTAGAATTAAGTAAAAATTTGTCATTCATTATAAGTATGTAAATTTTGTTTATCCCAAAGCATTTGCATAACAAGTAAGTAAATAATTTCATTAAATAATAACTACTTTATTAATAAAAGAAATAAATGTCATGCAAAAATAGAAATAAGTTTCCAATCATTAATAATATAAATTACTAATATTAAACTAAATTTCTAGACTTTAGTTTTCTTTGTTCAAAGAAATCTAGAATTTCTAAAACAAAATAAAAGAAATTTAAATTGTTCAACTAACAATAAAATTTCTAAATATAACTACTCTCCAACTCCTCTAGCTTTACTTGTTATCAAAATCCTCATTAGTCTCTTCCTCCTTTTCAGTGTACTGATACTACAAAAGGAAAAACAAAGAAAAATATATTAGTGGCATATATTTTTGAATCTACTATCCAAAAATTTGAATCTGCTATTCAAAGTTGAAAAAATATATGTAAATCTCATTTACCTTTTTCGTTTGATACAAACGATGACACTCAGCAAACACTTTCTTTGTCATTGCTTGCCACATCTCATGTGTTGAGTCATAGTGTATATATTTTTCCTTTGTTTCATCAGGCATGGTTGAAAGCATGCAATAACGTGCCAACCGATCAGATTTCATCCAATTCGTATATTTTTCTTCTGCTTCGTAGCTAGTAGCCAAAGGTGGTACTGTTGGAGGTTTGTTACTGACGGTTGACATAAACTATTTATAAGAAAAAATGGTCAAAATGCCTCGAAACCAGTGTTGCATGTTTTCAGGTTCAAAAACCAAAGATTTGAGAAAGGCATCGGTGTGTAATTCACCAATAGACATTTTTTGCTGGGAATAAATAATTAAACAAAAAATGAATTTATGCATATAATAAATATCAATAATTTTCAGAATAGTAAACGTGATGCATGAATGCAACATTTAAAAAAACACATAAAAAATAATTACTAATTAAACAATTAATTAATTTGAACATTAATGGACCAGCCTTAGGGTAGGTCAGACTAATTCTAAATTAATTTTGAGACAAGTTCTCAAATTTAAAAGTAAAAACATAAATCAACATTTCTCTTTTGACTTATAAACAACAACTTATTTGGTCAAGAATACACTAGTCCGCTCGAAAGCCTAATGTACAGTGTAACCCATTATTTTAGATCAATAACTTAACTCAAGAGTGTGCCTTAGGGCCAGTCATACTTGAAACACATCATTAAATCTTATTCTTGAAAAATAAGTTTGCTTTGAGAATAACACAGTTGGAAGCCTTCCTTAGGGGGACACAAGCAATGGTGTCGCGAGGCCCTCTCCATGCTACCTCGGTGCCAACTAATAATGGAGACCATGGGACTTATTGTCATAACTCCCTTTCCCACTCACTATTTTTAAGATATGTGTTTTCTCAAAACATCCTATGCTTTTTAATTGGTTTGTAAAAATAAAGTAATCTATTTTTACCAAATGATATTCTAATAATTACTAATCAAATTAAGCAAAACTAAAATTATAAAACTATGCCCTAATTAAGTCAGTTTTAATTTGCTATAATTACTAGGATTATCATTCATTATTTAATAAAATAATTTTATTAAATACTAGAAATTAAACAACTTTTAAAATCTATTTCCGCTCTTGCACTAGTTAAAACTAGATTTATTATTATATGGTTCATCACATAAAGCATATAATCACAAAGGACAATCCTAAGGGCATGTTTCTACTCATATGAGATGCATGCATAATTTTAAATATTGTGTGGGTAATATATATGGCATATAAAAACTGCATGATAAAGTATTAAACAATTTAATCACATTCAAACATCAAAAAAAATAAATACTAATTAAATAAATAAATGCGGGCCCGGTGTCTTGGGTATTTCTAGAAAAATTACAACAATTGCAAAACATACACAAAAATATAAGAGACTAAATAAAACCTAAAGTAATCTCTATCTTCAACTTTGGGTCTTCACAAATAGTCTTGATCCATTAAGCCATTTATCCATTTCATTTTGAATTAAAATAATTTTGAATTATCTTAATTTTTTTTTAAGAATAATTAACTTGGGGTTTAATGCCCAATAAGTTATTAGGCCCAGTTTTGAATTTGGGCTCAAACAATTAATTCAAAATAAAATAATTTTTAATTATGGGCTAAAATTAATTAGGCCCATAATTTAAATGGATAACTTAGATGCAAGCCCTAAGGTTTGGAAACCCTAGGGGCAGCTGCATGAGGCTCGGCATGGGGAAGGAGGCAAGCGGCTGCTGGAAGGCGCAGCTGCAGTTGGTGGCTCGGCATGGGCATGCGGGGCTGGCAGGGGTAGGGACACGGGTGCGTGCGGGGCTGGCTGCGGAGGGGCGTGGGTGCGCAGAGCAGCAGCAGGCGCAGGGGCGCGGGCACGCGCGATAACAGCAGGTGTAGGGGCGCGAGTCAGCAGGGTGCGTACGATAGCCTTAGGCTCGGGCTTCGGGGTGCGGAACCTGGGCCTCAGATCGTATAGAATTTTTTAAATAATTTAATGCAGAAAATTAAATTACAAAAAATTCTTATGCCCCAAAATGGCTTACATTTTTCATCTAGAAATTTAAGAATAGTTCCTAAACTCAAAACACCATATAATTAACTACCCTTAAGAATAAACTTTAATCATACATACATCCATCCATTCACATATATTACAATAACATAAGAATGCATATTATGACCACACAGTAATTAATGTATGCAGAGATTAATGACCGCTCTGGTACCAATTGTTAGGAATGAGTTTCCTAATATGCAGCGGAATGGTGGTGGGTTGGCCCAGTGTACAACATAATGTTTGTAACATATTTAAACTACCTTTAAATATGCGGAACCATTAATATACATACATTAATCATAAGCAAGAAAAGAATAGAAAACATACCTCTTGATGCCTATCAAGTGTCCTTGCAATCTTTTCGTAATTTGAACGAACTTCCTATCCAAGTTGCTCCCAGGTACTCACACCAAGATCTTCCACAACATTCTCTACACCTCAAGAAGTGTGTGGGCACTTAGAGAATAAATGATAGTTAATTTCTTATTCTACTTGATGTACTCAACACATGAGATCAAGAGAATAGGCTTAAGATTGATTCTTTATCTTTTTAAGGGAGAGATAGAAAAGTATCGTTCTTTTCTTTTAGAGCGAATAACAGAGTATCTTCTTATATTTTGATAAGTATAACTTAAGAAGAAAATATTTAAATTTAAAAAATCAATATGTAACCAATTTACAACTTATCTTTTAATTAATTAATTATCTCATTAATGAAAATAACCAAAAGCTAACTTTTGAATTTCCATTAATTAATTAATTAAAAAAACAAAATTGAGAAATCTATCCCTGAAAGGCTGTGCAGTACACGCCACACACAGTCCATAGTGTAACGCCTTGGTTACCCCAGAATAGTTACGGTGAACAGGAAATTTGACTCATTGCCTGAGTCCTTTGGTTAAAAACGTGATCTAAGTGTTATTAACAGGTTAAGGTAAAAACCAGTAAAAAGGAAAGGATATATTTATTTGATACATAAAACTGTTTATGGGCCCACAAGAACATTTATAAGATATTTACAACTCAAAAGGTCATTACTGTTCCAAAATTTCAAACCCCGCCGACCTAAGCGGCAAAAATAGGGTAAACCCCCTAGTACCTCTGAGAACTCCTTGGCCATGGTGGTCAAGCGACCACATATGTACACATCACCACCCAAGCTCTCCACTCAAGGCTGGGTGAGCATTTCTTTCCCTTTACCTGCACCACATAGCATCCATGAGCCAATGCCCAACAAGAAAACATAGCATTATATGTAAATATCATCAAATGATTATCATTATAATCACACTGAGCTCAAAGTTTTCAAACAAATAAATGAATAACACTTGAGGTTCTGGTAAACCATACTGAGTGACTGACAAGCAGGTCACTAATTCAAATGGAAGAGTGGCTGCAAGGTAAGCCACTAGCCTTCAACAAATGAGAGACTGATGGGTAAGTCTCTACTTTAACAAGTGAGTGACTGATGGGTATGCCACACAAGCGCTTATAATGTTCATCGAACCTGAGGTCGGTCCGGCATTAATGCTCTTTGACTTATTCAATGAAGAAAGTAGATTAGATTTAATCTTTATTGGCTTGCGTTGAGCACGCTAGGGCCGTCCTGAATAATGAGTCAGCACTATGTGACCAGTGTCCAGTACCACTGCCGAACCTGACTAATAAGTCACAGCTTCACAGTTGATACTAGCACCTTTGCCAAATCTGACTAATGAGTCAGTACCATGCACAAGTAAGCAACATTTGCTAAGTATTCCACAACCAATTCATGTCCACATTTATACAACCAACATGCCTCATGAATAACCATGCATGTCACATATGTGGTGCGGTTTTCTTACCTCTGATTCGAGCTAGAATGAACAAAAGAACGACCCTTGTGAACAGTTTAGCCTTTAGTCCTTTAACGGTTACCTAATCATAACACATTATAGGATACCATCAATAACATGATAATCAAGGGTTCTCAAACCAAGATTTAGCCTCCGAGACATCAATCCTCACTAATCCGGGTAGTAGGAGTGATCCCGAGGCCTAAAACCATGATCCAGGGGTCAAAACATGCAAATGGGCTCAACCCTGCACATGAGCCGCGGTCCTGGCACCTTGTGCCGCGGCCCCCAGAAATTCCAGAGGCAAGCGCCGCGGCGCCCAACCCAAGGGCCGCGGCGCCCAGCGCAAACAGAACCTCTCCTTCAACCTTGAGCTAGGGCCGCGGCGCCCAAGAACAGGGCCGCGACCCCCAACCCTGGGCCATTCCCAAACGCGTTTTCAACTTCTCAAAACCTCCAAAATCATACCTAAACATTCCCTAATCATCAAAACAAAGTTCCCAAGCTTCCCAATGCATGAAAACCCTCAAAACCCAAGGTTCAAACGAATTGAAAACTCAACAATTCACAAAGTCCAATTCAAAGCTTAGAAACTCTAAAAACTCAAAACTATAAACTTAGATTATCTTTGATTAGGTTGTTTTCTGTCAAATCCTTCGGTCAAGAAGCTTCTAATCTTTCCTAGGATCGCTAGGCCTTGATCCTCTCTCGATTCCGACTCCTAGAACTCAAGATTTCTCCAAATATGCTTCGGGTGGCAAAAATGAACTAACGAAGGAGAACGAGAGGTTTTCTAATCGTACGTTCTATCTGACAGCTACTTCAAGCTTAATGTTATACCCAAAAATTGGAGATCAATGACGTGGCAATAGAGGTGAAAAATGGCAGTACATGGTCCGTAAAAGACACATTAAATAGTCAATAAATACATTGACTCCTCAGAGTTGTGATAAAGTGACCCGGTAGACTGACGAAGAATTTGGACTGCTTGAAAGATGTCATAACCAAGCCAAGTGCACCTTGGTCCGAGGAAAGCTAAGGAAAGTGCATCCTAGGAGGCTAAGGAGAATGCATCCTAGGAGAGCTAAGGAGAGTGCATCCTAGGAGGCTAAGGAGAATGCATCCTAGGAGGCTAAGGAGAATGCGTCCTAGGAGAGCTAAGGAGAGTGCATCCGAGGAGAACTCAAGAGAGTGGTCCTAGGAGACCCCAAGAGGGTGGTCCTAGGAGACCCCAAGGATTTGGTCCGAGGAGAAACATGGCATACTAGAGGAGAGTGCCATGTTAGAGGAGAGAAGTGCATGTCCTACCACCATGCACATGTCCTACCAGCACTTACATGAGTGGTCAGTAGGAGGTGGATCAACTAGCTAGAGGAGACTAAGTCAAGATTCCTAGAAACAACTTCAACAAGATATGCGGGAATCTCTCATTCTTCCCACAAATAGGGGGTTTGTTACATTTTGAATTTTGAATGTTTCTTTGTAATTTAAATGTAATAAATATAATAAAATATCCCAGTTCTAGGGGATACCGTATGTATGACCCTAAGCCTATAAATAGAGGGCTTATGGGATGAGAGAGGGGCTTCTTCTGCTTCTTCTTTCTAGAGAGAGAAATTTGGGTCTGAGTATTCTAGAGAGAGAAAGTGCTGGCAATTGAGAGAATTCTTGTATTTTTGCAATCTGTACTGAAGAAACGCAGTTGGCTCAGTCCATTTGATCTTGAGTACGGATCTATAAATCACAACTCTAAGTGGATTAGGCTATTACCGAAAATCGAGGCTGAACCACTATAAAATCTCTTGTGTTCTTTACTTTTCTTGATTATACCGTCTGTGTTGTTTAAATTCTCTTGAAGGTTTGTCGTATTTGACGTTCTCACGTCGTTGGCTAAAAACACAGTCAACATTTTGGTGCTTTCATTGAGAGCCTGAAGAGAAGAAAGACGGTCCCTTAAGCAAGATGGTGCCTAAGAACACCAATGCAGTCTCCAAGAAGACAGGCTCCTCTAAAGAGCCTGCTAGATCAGAAGGTCCTTGCCCACACGACCATGAGAATGAGCCTAGAGTCATGCTCGAGGACGTGACCCCAGGAGTTGAAGAGCTCCAAGAAGCCATGGGGGCCTTCCAGGAGGAGATGACACAATTCCACGCTAGGCAAGAGGCGTTTGCTGAAGAGATGGCCAGGCAGAGAGCTGCGTTAGAGCAGCAAAGATGCGATATGGAGGCTAGGAGCGAGGGGCTCAGACAACAACAGGAGGAGGACGATCGGAGACATCGTGAAGCAGCACTTGCTTTAGAGGCAGCTACCCAGTTGGCCCAAGCCAATGCCCAAGCTACAGCACGAGGAGGACCCCCTCTAGGAGCAAGGACCACAGAAGCTGGTGGTAAGAACAATGATAGACCAAGGAGGGGTGGTAACAACCCACCTGGTCGTGAGGAAAATGGAGTCCGATCGCACACTACCTCAACCTAAGGGGAGCACTCTAGAACCCCCTCCAGAAGTCACCGATCGGGTAGTAAAAAGACTCCACCTGCGCAGGTGAAAAATAAAGCTCCTAGAGAGAAGAGGACCTCACAGTTCAAAGATGGGCATGGTCGTGATGAGGCTGATAGTCATCCCACCAACCAATCAAAGGAAAAGGAGGGCCACAACCCACAAGGAGGAGAGAACTGCCCAGAGCACGCCAAGAAGCCTCCATTTCACCCCGACCAGCAGCGTAGCAGGATGGAGGAAGTCCCGCGTAGTAAGCCCTCTAAGAAATCGAAGGATCTAAGGGATTTTATCATCGACAAGAGGAGGACCGTCCCGGTCGAAGGGCAAAATCTGGACCGCCCTACCAGTCGAGTAGAAATACTGGATGGTGGCGCGCCAGATGGTAATGCCCGACCAGGCGGTCAAGACCTTGGAACCTCATCAGCTGCACCAGCCATCCAAGCCCAGCTTGACGTGCTAGTAGCTGCATTGCAATGTTAGTCGAAACGAACTTCCGAGATAGATGCGACCGACTACCGGAGTGGCAGCCCATTTTGTGCTCGAATAAGATCAGCCCAACCACCAACAAAGTACAAAGCACCAGTACTGCCAATTTATGCAGAAAAGGCAGATCCCATCAGACATATTGGGAAGTTCGAGGACCAGATGGAACTGCTCGGAGTGAGTGATGACTATCGGTGTAGAGTCTTCCCCACCACCTTGACGGACACTGCCCAGGAGTGGTATTGGAAGTTTAAGCCAAACTCCATTACCTCTTGGGAGTCATCCAGGAAGGAGTTTTGTAGACAATTTAGCACTGCCCGGACTCCACCAGTTTACGCCAATGACTTGGCAGATATCAAACAAGGAAAAGATGAGTCTCTAAAGAGCTATATACAGAGATTCATGAGAGAAGCCAATAGAGCAACCGCTGTAGGAGATGAGGGGAAGATGGTTGCCATATCTGCTGGGATAATTTATCGGAGTCCTCTATGGGACAGCATCCATCGCCATCCAATTTCAACACTTCAACAATTTCTTGACCGGGCGGAAAAATATATGAATTTGGATGATGCAATAGAGAAAGGGGAGAATGGCATAAACAACCCAGGCAGACCAACTGACTCTCCTAGTGATGGTGGAAAGAAACGTGGAAATAATGGGTCTGACCACCATGAGGAAAAGAAAGCAAAGTTGAGTTCAAGTGAAAATCCAACCAAGTATGAGCCTCAATTCACTAACTACACCACTCTCTCAACCAGCCGAGCAGAGATATATCTTGCTAGTCAAGAAGAGGTTCCCTACAAGAAGCCTCCACCCATCAGGAGAGAGATGAGGAAGAGAGACATGAACAAGTTTTGTCGCTTCCATGAAGATTATGGTCAAGACACGAATGAATGCAACCACCTCAAGGACGAGATAGAATTTCTTCTCCGGTCGGGCAAGTTGAGGAAGTACCGGGCGGAGACACCCCAAGGAGAAGGAGGTAGTCAGCAACTCTGGTCTCAAGCGACAAAGATCTCCACCCTTGCAGCCTGGACCTGTGGACTTCACCTTAGACACTATATGTGGAGGTCCACACTTGGCTGAGGAGAGCAACTAAGCAAAGGAGAAGTATGCTGAGGAGGATTGCTAGGAGCAGGAATCACTGGAGTGGCGTGCACATAGAGCATCGACGGAGATATTATTTTTAAATACCGCTTTCAGAGTGGTAGCTTGATTTCAAGTTTTTTAGACTTGTTATTTAAGTTTGGTGTATGAGCTGGTTATTTGCTAACCAGTCATTTTATTTTTGAACAATTTTTGTTGTTTAAGACTCGTTGTTAGACATGTTTTGTCCTTTTTAATATACGAGTAATAAAAGAGACTACGCGCAGCGTGGTCGATTCTTGCTACAAATATGCATGTGTGTTAGTTATCCGAGCAGTGTTCAACTGGTCGGTAAAATCGGGCAGTGTTCAACTGGTCGATATGTTCAAGCAGTGTTCAACTGCTAGAATATTTTCCATATATTCTATGTGTTTCACGAGTAATTAATTGCACGAACAGATTCGGTCAGGTAGCAAGTGACTAAGGATCTTTCAACCCTCAATCACCTAGGGGGCACATGGGGTATACTGGTATATAATTTAACACAGGCAATAAGAGCACGAGTTAATATATCCGTTTTTAGGCTGACTTGTAAATTTTCGAAGTCCAAAAAGGCCATTAAGCTAACTTGTTTGACAAAGCTCAAGTAACTTGGAATTTTTTAAAAAAATCTCAAGTTACGAGCAGATATTCGTGTGACCATAAACATCATGCTCATAAAATGTTAGAGCAATAAGAGTGTGAGAAAGTATACTTAGCATGGACTTATGAAATGTCTAGAATTTCTAAGTTAGAAAACTAAGTACTCATGCGAAAATATAAGGCATACACCAGAGTGACTTTACTCTTCACAAAAAACTTATAACTTTTTAAGTCTAGAGGAGACTTAGAATATTTTAAGTTAATAAAGAGAAGTAAAGTATAAATGCCAACAGCTACAAGTTTAGCTGATCAGGTGCAAAGTTTTCTTGCTCAGGAGAGCAGATACAACATCCCTGGTAGGCTAAGCATGTATCACCGATCAACTTCCCTGGAGTGAATCAAACAAATGCTTAAGAGTGCCTAAGGGTACTTAAAGCAGTTGAAAAATGTGGTGTCGATCATACACCTTAAGATGGCAGATCGGATGCATGTTGATCCGAGGAGCATCTCGCCTATGTCCAAGGATCTAGGTCCAGAAATTGTGCCTAAGGTGCTACATCTGACCAAGAGAAGCCCCATGTGGTGTGGCTCGGACCTATCCGAGGAGAGCCCCATGAAGTGTGGCTCAGACTTTGGTCCGAGGAAGAAGCCTCTTGCAGTCCGCTTGGGCCATGTCCGAGGAAAAGCCAAGTCATTGGCTTGGACCTTGGTTCAAGGAAAGGTCATGAAAGCTCCGATCGGACCATGTCCGAGGATAAGCCAAGTCATTGGCTTGGACCTTGGTTCGAAGAAAGGTCATGAAAGCTCCGATCGGACATGTCCGAGGAGAGCCATGAATGTGTGCCAAGGGATTGGCTCAGACCTTAGCTTGAGGAGCCCCTAGATGGTTGGCTCGAACAAGTCCGAGGAGAATACCATGCATGTGTGCCAAATTTTTGGCTCGGACATGTCCGAGGTGAGCTTCCAAAATGGTTGGCTCGGACCAAGTCCGAGGAGAGGTTCCATGCATGCCCAAAAGATGGACTTAGATTTTGGCCGAGGTCACACAAGGTCCGATCGGACATAGTTGGAGGAGCCTAGTGCGTGGCTCAGACCTATCCGAGGTGAGCTTCAAGGAGGTTGGCTCGAAGTTATCCGAGGTAAGCTTCCACATTACTTGGCTCGGACCTATCCGAGGTGAGAAGCCAAGAAGATTGCCTCGGACCTATCCGAGGTGAGAAGCCAAGGAAATTTCCTTGGACCTATCAGAGGTGAGATGCCAAGAAGAGTGGCTCGGACCACCTTGGTCCGAGGAGAAGACAAGGAGTTCACCCATGGTCCGATCACCGAAATTCTAATCCTAGCGCAACCAAATTGAGGATATTCAACAACTTGTGTCTATACCATGATGATTTTGCAACATATACAAATGGAGCTTATGTTTTCATTATATCAAGAAATATAATTTGAAAAAATCACAAGACAAGTTCTGTCGTGGGAGTTTACGTGAAAGTTATCAACCGGATAGGAGCTTTTGAATGATCTCAAGAATATTTTGCTAGAAGAAAAGTTTATCATACGAGGGAAATCGTATAATAAACTTGGGGGGCAAATGTTATACCCAAAAATTGGAGATCAATGACGTGGAAATAGAGGTGACAAATGGCAGTACATGGTCCGTAAAAGACACATTAAATAGTCAATAAATACATTGACTCCTTAGAGTTGTGATAAAGTGACCCAGTAGACTGACGAAGAATTTGGACTGCTTGAAAGATGTCATAACCATGCCAAGTGCACCTTGGTCTGAGGAAAGCTAAGGAAAGTGCATCCTAGGAGTCTAAGGAGAATGCATCCTAGGAGAGCTAAGGAGAGTGCATCCTAGGAGGCTAAGGAGAATGCATCCTAGGAGGCTAATGAGAATGCATCCTAGGAGAGCTAAGGAGAGTGCATCCTAGGAGGCTAAGGAGAATACATCCTACGAGGCTAAGGAGAATGCATCCTAGGAGAGCTAAGGAGAGTGCATCCGAGGAGAACTCAAGAGAGTGGTCCTAGGAGACCCCAAGAGGGTGGTCCTAGGAGACCCCAAGGATTTGGTCCGAGGAGAAACATGGCATGCTAGAGGAGAGTGCCATGTTAGAGGAGAGAAGTGCATGTCCTACCACCATGCACGTCCTACCCACAAATGTTTGTCCTACCACCATGCACATGTCCGACCAACACTTGCATGAGTGATCAGTAGGAGGTGGATCAACTAGCTAGAGGAGACTAAGTCAAGATTCCCAGAAACAACTTCATCAAGATATGCAGGAATCTCTCATTCTTCCCACAAATGGGGGGTTTGTTACATTTTGAATTTTGAATATTTCTTTGTAATTTAAATGTAATAAATATAATAAAATATCCCGGTTCTAGGGGATACCGTATGTATGACCCTAAGCCTATAAATAGAGGGCTTATGGGATGAGAGAGGGGCTTCTTCTGCTTCTTCTTTCTAGAGAGAGAAATTTGGGTCTGAGTATTCTAGAGAGAGAAAGTGCTGGCATTTGAGAGAATTCTTGTATTTTTGCAATCTGTACTGAAGAAAAACAGTTGGCTCAGTCCATCTGATCTTGAGTACGGATCTATAAATCACAACTCTAAGTGGATTAGGCTATTACCGACAATCAGGGCTGAACCACTATAAAATCTCTTGTGTTCTTTACTTTTCTTGATTATACCGTCTGTGTTGTTTAAATTCTCTTGAAGGTTTGTCATATTTGATGTTCTCACATCGTTGGCTAAAAACACAGTCAACACTTAAGTAAGCTCAAATAAAACCTAATGCTCAGGGTCCCGAAAATACCCCCGGGGACATTATAGTCAAAACTTCCAGAATTTCATCCTCATCTCAAATATTCCCAATTTATCATCAAATAAACATTCCTACTACCCGAAAATTGACCCCGTTATGACAGAACCGCTAATCCACTAAATATGACCGTCTCATGTCGAATAGCTCGAATATATCTCCATAATAATGGAATCTCATTCACAAATCACATCATGCACCCAAATACACAAATTTACCCTCAATGGGCCAAATTATCAAAACTGCATAATATTTCAAATGTGGACCCACATGCATGTATATATCATCATATTATAATATAATTCACATAAACATGAATATATTCATTTAATGGCGTAGTTAAACAATTACGGCCCTCCCGGCCTACTGAACCGCCACTAAACAAATCGGA
The DNA here is from genome assembly GCF_963169125.1 of Humulus lupulus. Classification (NCBI taxonomy): domain Eukaryota; kingdom Viridiplantae; phylum Streptophyta; class Magnoliopsida; order Rosales; family Cannabaceae; genus Humulus; species Humulus lupulus. The sequence goes on along the minus strand of NC_084797.1, from coordinate 92,781,526 downwards.
CAATTTGGGGCATTACAACTATCCCCACCTTACTGAAATTTCGTCCTCGAAATTTACCTGAACAGCTCGGGTTACTGACTCTGCATATCTGACTCCAGCTCCCAGGTCGCTTCCTCGACCTTGTTGTTCCTCCACAATACCTTAACCAAAGGTATCGTCTTATTCCTGAGGACCTTGCCCTTTCTGTCTAGTATCTGAACTGGCTGCTCCTCAAAGGAGAGATCTAGTTCAAGCTCCAGATCTTCATAACTCAAAATATGGCTCACATTAGATACATACCTCCAAAGAGTTGATACATGGAACACATTATGCACGGCAGACAATGCCAGAGGCAAGGCCAATCTGTAAGCCACCTGACCAATCCTCTCCAGGATCTCAAATGGACCTACAAATCTAGGGCTCAGCTTGCCCTTCTTCCCAAACCTTCTCACCCCTTTCCATGGTGAAACTCTGAGGAAAACATAGTCTCCCACCTGGAACTCCACGTTCCTGCGCTTGGGATCTACATAGCTCTTTTGTCTAGTCTGAGAAGTGAGCATCCGAGCTCTAATCTTCTCAATAGCCTCACTGGTCCTCTAAACTGCCTCAGGACCTAAGTATCTCCATTCACCTGTCTCATCCCAATGAATGGGAGATCTGCACTTCCTACCATACTACATCTCATAAGGTGCTACTCCAATGGTAGATTGATAACTGTTATTATAGGAGAATTCTATCAAAGGCAGATACTTACTCCAAGATCCACCGAAGTCCAGCACACATGCTCTCAGCATGTCTTCCATAATCTGAATTGTCCTCTCAGATTGCCCATCTGTCTGAGGATGATAAGCTGTATTGAACTTCAACTGTTTCCTCGTTGCTTTATGCAAACTCCCCTAGAACTTGGAAGTAAAAGTGGGGTCCCTATCTAACACGATCGACCTAGGTGCACCATGGAGCCACACGATCTCTCTCACATAGATCATCTGCATACTGGTCAACTGTATATGTAGTCTTCACTGGCAGAAAGTGAGCTGACTTGGTGTAGCGATCCACTATCACCCAAATAGAATCATGCTAACCAGTAGTCCTGGGTAAGCCCACCACAAAATCCATTGTGATGTCTTCCCAATTCCACTATGGGATATCCAGAGGCTGCAATGACCCTGTCGACCTCTGATGCCACATACTCTACTACATCTCTCTTCATCCTCGGCCACCAATATAACGATCTCACATCCTGATACATCTTCGTGGTGCCTGGATGCAACGAATAAGGTGTAGTATGAGATTCATCCTGAATCTCTCGCCTCAAATCAGTGCCTAACGGAACACATATTCGCCCCTTGTATCTAAACAAGCCTAGCTCAGACACTATATAATCCCTGGATACTTTAGCCAGAACATCCTCTCTAATCTTGATCAGCTGTGGATCACTCAATTGACCTTCTTTGATTCTCTCCAACAGCGTAGACTGTAGCGTAATGTTAGCCAACTGGCCCACCAGCAACTCTATACTAGCTCTGGTCATATCATCTGCTAACTCCCTGGCTATCAGCCTCATACCATGAATCTGTCCCGGACCCTTCCGACTTAAAGCATCAGCTACCACGTTGGCTTTTCCTGGATGATACAAAATCTCACAATCATAATCTTTTACTAACTCAAGCCAATGCCTTTGCCTCATGTTCAAGTCTTTCTTGGTGAAGAAGTATTTCAGGCTCTTATGGTCTGTATAGATCTCACACTTCTCTCCATAGAGATTATGCCTCCATATCTTCAAAGCAAAAACCATAGCCGCCAACTCTAAATCATGAGTGGGATACTTTTTCTCATACTCTTTCAACTGACGAGAAGCATAAGCTATTACCTTCTCTGATTGCATCAGAATACAGCCCAAACCCTGATGAGAAGCATCATAGTAAATCACAAACTTCTCTTGGCCTGTTGGAAGACTCAGAATCGGAGCTGTAATCAATCTCTGCTTCAGTTCCTGGAAGCTGTTCTCACATTTATCTGACCACACAAATTTCTGATTCTTGCGTGTCAGCTCAGTCAAAGGAATAGCAATCTTTGAGAACCCTTCCACGAAACACCTGTAATAGCCTGCCAATCCAAGGAAACTTCTAACCTCAGAAGCATTCTTTGGCCTTGGCCAATCTCTGACTGCTTCGATCTTTGCTGGATCTACCTTATTCCCCTCCTTACTGACAATATGTCCAAGAAAGGATACCTGAGACAACCAGAATTCACACTTCTTGAATTTAGCAAACAGCCTGTGTTCTCTCAGTCTCTGTAGAACCAACCTCAGATGCTGCTCATGCTCTAAATCAGTCTGAGAATACACCAGAATATCATCGATGAAGACGATCACAAACTGGTCTATATAATCCTTGAACACTCTGTTAATCAGATCCATAAAAGCAGCAGGGGCATTAGTCAATCCAAATGACATAACTAGAAACTCATAATGCCCATACCTGGTACGAAAGGCAGTCTTCGGTATGTCTCCCTCCTTGACCCTCAACTGATGATAACCAGAACGAAGGTCGATCTTTGAGAATACCTTCTTACCTGGCCCTCAACACAGAAATCATAGGAATGCAAGGTCCATGCATAGCACCAACAAATACAAAAGGATCCTCACCTTCAGGCTCAAAGGTGACCATCTTCCTTCTGCAATCAATAGTTGCCCCATACTTTGCCAACCAATCCATACCCAGTTTCATATCAAAGTCAGTCATAACCAACTCTATCAAGTCCACTGACAACTCTCTTGATGAGGACACCAAGACTCAAAATCCAAGTCAAGTTCCAGTTGATCCAAGTCAAGAGGGGAGGAATGATGAGGACACCAGTTTAGGAGCTTGATCAATATTTAGCTTCTTGTAATGAGTCTTTTTATTTTTAATCACGTTTTTTAGTCTTTGTTTATTTTGTGATAAGTCAAACATTTGACTTGTGTGATTCCAATAGTCCTTTTGTCTTTAATTTCGGTTTTCATTAGGAAGACAAAAGGCTTGTTTTTAATTTTGGTTTTTATTAGGAAGACAAAAGGCTTGTCTTTAATTTCGGTTTCCATTAGGAAGACAAAAGGTTGTCTTTAATTTTCGGTTTTTAGGAAGACAAAGGGGCTTGTCTTGATGTAATTTTTCGGCTATATAATGCCTTGAAAACATTTGGAAAAATCAGATTATGTTGAATGAAATTGTTAGTTTATTTCTTCTTGAGTTCTTGAAGAAACTTTTGAACTTATCAAGGAGATTCCTTGTGGCGTTCATCCTGACTTATCAAACGGATTCCATCCCCGTTTGTGGCGTCTTCCTCATACCAAGGTTCGTGCTTGGCTAAGCATTGGGTCGCGGTTCCATTCCAATCTCGTGTGTTCTTGGTGGCTGTTCCATATTTGGTGTCGGGTTTCGTCACACTTGTTGGCGTGGTTCGTATCATCTCTGCCCTCCACTGTCACTGGCAAAGATCTAACCCATCTCCTGGATACCACTAACTCTCCAGTGGGTAACAAAGTACCAAATCCCACAGCATAGAAATCACAAGGTCTACACAATTTATCAATAATGCTACTAGCAACAAAAGAATGTTGAGCACCAGAATCAATCAACACATTATAAGGGATTCCAGCACTAAGAAGCTGATCTGTAACAACTGAGGGGGAAGCCTCAGCTTCTGCTTGTGTCAACGTGAACACTCGAGCTGGGGCCGAGCTGTCCACCTTCCTGGGTTCTTCTTTCCCTGCCTGAGGGCAATCTTTCTTAAGATGACCCACTGCTCCACACAAGTAGCAGGCCTTTGCTCTACACTCTCCCAAATGGCGCCTCTTGCATCTAGGGCATTCAGGACGAGTCTTCCAGGCTTCACTACCCCCAGGATGACCCATTGTAATGCCACAGGGCCTCCTGTCAGGATCTGGAACTGGGAAGGTATCAGGAACCTTCCTCTTCTGATCACTCGGGCCAACACCCCTACCAGAACCCACAAATGGAGGAACTGCCCCCCTGAATTCCTTTCTGGCTGCACTGTCATGCCAGATCTTGGTCTCTGCACTCTCAGCTAGGAGTGCCTTCTCAACCACCTGTGCATAGGTAGTAACCCCTGCCACAGTGGTGATACGAACATCACGGGCTAACCTGGGCTGTAGCCCTTGCAGGAATCTCTCTCTCCTGGTCCCATTAGTGGGCACCAGTTCCTTGGCAAACTTTGCCAAACGATCAAATTTTAAGGCATAGTCAGTAACTGATAGACTTCCCTGAAGTAGCCTAATGAATTCCTCAGCCTTAGCTGCCCTGATAGCATCATTGCAATACTTTTCATTAAACAAGGTCTGAAACTCCTCCCAGCTCAGGGCATTAACATTCTTGGTTTGGGTAATCACTTCCCACCAAATCCGGGCATCCTCCCGAAACATATAGGTAGCACAGGCCACCCTCTCATTACCAGTTACCCTCATAAAGTCAAGGATAGTGGTAATCATACTCATCCATTGTTCTGCCTTGGCAGGATCTGCACTGCCCTAAAAAGAGGAGGTTGTTGCTTCCTGAACCTTTCGTAAAGAGGTTCCCATTTATTTCCTACCTCAGGCAGCTGTTCTGCTGATGGCACCGACACAGGAGGTGCCTCTGATACACTAACCACTACAGTCACTTGTTGTTGTCTCAGGAGACGAAGCTCCTCTCCTTGTTTCAACACTGTCGCCTGCAAATCATTAAACAACTGCTACCAGTTTGCAGGAGTTGGCTGTGGAATCTGAGACTGATCATTTTCTTGACCCTGGCTGTTATTGTTATTCTGGCCCTGGTCACTCTGGCCAGCTGTAGTATCTTTCTGTTCTGGATTCATTCTTATCTAATACCTTGCTGGAACATTGATCAATACGACCAATCAGGTAGTAATAACTAAACCTCTTGCCGCCTCACGGTCCAAGAATAAGCAGACAATTATCATATTCCATAGTCATTCAACATTCACAAGCAGATACATGTTTATGGCATTCAGCACTCAGCATGTATCACATAACAATTCATAATATTTCAGGGGCACAGGTTCAACACAGTGTCTAATGCATACAGGTAAAGCATATGCAGCACATTTAGGCAGTTATGCACATAACTACATAAATAGTTACCAAACCATGAGTCGAGCTTGACTTCAGTGATGTGTGTACATGCCCAGCCAGTCTATAGGAACCTTAACCTTGGCATTGCTCTGATACCAAGTTGTAACGCCCTGGTTACCCCAGAACAGTTATGGTGAATGGTGAACGGGAAATTTCACTCATTGCCGGAGTCCTTTGGTTAAAAACGTGATCTAAGTGTTATTAACAGGTTAAGGTGAAAACCAGTAAAAAGGAAAAGATTTGTTTTATTTGATACATAAAACTGTTTATGGGCCCACAAGAACATTTACAAGTTATTTACAACTCAAAAGGTCATTACTGTTCCAAAATTTCAAACCCCGCCGACCTAAGCGACAAAAATAGGGTAAACCCCCTAGTTCCTCTGAGAACTCCTTGGCCGTGGTGGTCAAGCGGCCGCATATGTACACATCACCACCCAAGCTCTCCACTCAAGGCTGGGTGAGCTTTTCTTTCCCTTTACCTCCACCACATAGCACCCATGAGCCAAAGCCCAGCAAGAAAACGTAGCATTATATGTAAATATCATCAAATGATTATCATTATAATCACACTGAGCTCAAAGTTTTCAAACAAATGAGTGAATAACACTTAAGGTTCTGGTAAACCATACTGAGTCACTCACAAGCAGGTCACTAATTCAAATGGAAGAGTGGCTGCAAGGTAAGCCACTAGCCTTCAAAAAATGAGAGACTGATGGGTAAGCCACACAAGCGCTTATAATGTTCATCGAACCTGAGGTCGGTCCGGCATTAATGCTCTTTGACTCATTCAATGAAGAAAGTAGATTAGATTTAATCTTTATTGGCTTGCGTTGAACACGCTAGGGCCGTCCTGACTAATGAGTCAGCACTATGTAACCAGTGCCCAGTACCACTGCCGAACCTGACTAATAAGTCACAGCTTCACAGTTGATACTAGCACCTTTGCCAAATCTGAATAATGAGTCAGTACCATGCACAAGTCAGCAACATTTGCTAAGTATTCCACAACCAATTCATGTCCACATTTATACAGCCAACATGCCTCATGAATAACCATGCATGTCACATATGGGGTGTGGTTTTCTTACCTTTGATTCGAGCTAGAATGAACAGAAGAACGACCCTTGAGAACAATTTAGCCTTTAGTCCTTTAGCGGTTACCTAATCAAAACACATTATAAGATACCATCAATAACATGATAATCAAGGGTTCTCAAACTAAGATTTAGCCTCTGAGACATCAATCCTCACTAATCCGGGTAGTAGGAGTGATCCCAAGGCCTAAAACCATGATCCCGGGGTCAAAACATGCAAATGGGCTCAACCCTGCACATGAGCCGCGGTCCTGGCACCTTGTGCCACGGCCCCCAGAAATTCCAGAGGCAAGCGCCGTGGCGACCAACCCAAGGGCCGCGGCGCCCAACGCTAACAGAACCTCTCCTTCAACCTCGAGCTAGGGCCGCGACACCCAAGAACAGGGCCGCGGCCCCCAACCCTGGGCCATTCCCAAAAGTGTTTTCAACTTCTCAAAACCTCCAAAATAATACCTAAATATTCCCCAATCAACAAAAAAAAGTTCCCAAGCTTCCCAATGCATCAAAACCCTCAAAACCCAAGGTTAAAACGAATCGAAAACTCAACAATTCACAAAGTCCAATTCAAAGCTTAGTAACTCTAAAAGCTCAAAACTTTAAACTTAGATTTCCTTCGATTAGGTTGTTTTTTGTCAAATCCTTCAGTCAAGAAGCTTCTAATCTTTCCTAGAATTGCTAGGCCTCGATCCTCGCTCAATTCCGACTCCTAGAACTCAAGATTTCTCCAAATATGCTTCGGGTGGCAAAAATGAACTAACGAAGGAGAACGAGAGGTTTTCTAATCGTACGTTCTATCTGACAGCTACTTCAAGCTTAAGTAACCTCAAATAAAACCTAGTGCTCGGGGTCCCGAAAATACCCCCGGGGGCATTATAGTCAAAACTTCCAGAATTTCACCCTGATCTCAAATATTCCCAATTTATCATCAAATAAACATTCCTACTACCCGAAAATTGATCCCGTTATGACAAAACCTCTAATCCACTAAATATGACCGTCTCATGTCGAATAGCTCGAATATATCTCCATAATAATGGAATCTCGTTCACAAATCACATCATGCACCCAAATACACAAATTTACCCTCAATGGGCCAAATTATCAAAACAACATAATATTTCAAATGTGGACCCACATGCATGTATATATCATCATATTATAATATAATTCACATAAACATGCATATATTCATTTAATGGCGTAGTTAAATAATTACGACCCTCCTGGCCTACTAAACCGCCACTAAACACATCGGATAATTCGAGGCATTACACATAGACTGTGTGTGTCGTGTACCACCCTATATTTTAAGGATATTTGATTGTTCCATAATTATTTAATTATTTATTAAAACTACCTTATGATATAAAAATCCAACAACCTGATAATTAATTCAAATTTGAATTAATTATCTTTTTTACTAATTATCAATATAATTAATTATTTGAATAAATATAAACCTTTTAAATTCAAATCTAATTGGAACTTATCAGATTATTATCTCCCACTCAAATAAAGATATTTAATTAATTATACCAATTAATTAAAACAAATTTAAATTAAATAATAATTTTGAAATTAAATATTTAATTTATTATTGTTGACGCGGTTCTTCGCCAACAGGTAATTAAGAAACTAAGAGAATGGGATTAGTGCTAAGTAATGAACCGAAACAAATGAATGATCTTAAAATAAACTGATGATACCAATACTTTTTTAGGTGGTTCAAAGGTTAAAATCCTTCTACTCCACCAGCCAATATTATTGCTATATTTCTGGTATTCTTTACAGGGTATTTCTTTACACAATAGAATCCAACCCTTTGCAATTTCCAGGGTCTCCATATTTATAGGAGAGGACACCTGGGGGTTGGCAAGGGGGGTCATCCCATGACCTCCTTACCCATCATTTCGCTTCTATGACATTCATGATTAATTCCTAAAACCTGACAAATGAAGTGTGGTCTAATCAGTAGGAAATGGGGATAATGGGCCGCACGGCCCAACCCAGTCGTGGGTGCCTGAACTCGCACGTTTATGTTGCGTGTCAGAGAATTCAGGGATATATCAGACATGTGATGTCTGATATATGCACGTTTACATTGCGTGGTTGACTTTATAAAGGTTCACGACTTCCAACTCAAGCTCAGCCTCGAGATGGATGCCTTCTTAACTCGCGATCTTCATACCTCTGACTCGGATCCTTAGTGATCCTAATAAACCATTGGTCACCTCGAGCTAAAGAGGTAGGATCTGACAACAGAAACTCCGGGCATGTGGCCTCCACGTGGCTGATATAATTATGCCATATCTCAGCTCGCTAATAGCCCGTGGAAAATTAGGGCGTACATTTGCCCCCCAAGCATCTGCTCGTGGCATATGACGTCATCTGGGGCAAAAGTGGGGGCTTTTAGGCTTCCTCATGGACTCTTCACATTCCGCCCATTACGCAGGCGACGACTACCTGGAGCATCGTGGTTGGCGACAATACGTCTTCCGAGAACCGCATTAAATGGCCTAGCCTATACTCGGCCGTCGCTTCGCCTTTCGAGTAGAGAGCCTCGTATCCCACATTAGGGTAATCCAACGTCCCTCCTCATTTGGCCTTCTACGTATATAAAAGGGGTGGCCACCCTACGCATGGGCCACCCGTTTATTTGAAAATTTTCTAAATTTGCCATCTTCTTCTTCCTTCTCATTCCCAAAATACCCTCTTTTTCTTTCGGTTATTGTTCCCAGCGCTCCAGAAGATCAGGCGCAAGAGCTCCTTTGAGGCTTTGGCAATAGCTATTCCGACGAGGCTCCAACCCAGACAACCCCTTCATCCTTCCCACAGAAAAACACTCTGTAAGTTTTTTGCTTATTCATTCTTTAAATTTCCTCTTCACTGTAGCTTAGGTAAATTGTTCCTGTAGCTGCATGCAACATTCTGTTGGTTTTCTGTGGGTATGATAGGCGTAGGTTTTTATTTTAGGGCATCTATCATGGAAAAAACTATTTAGGAGCATTGCTCATAGGGTACGCTTTCTGGGGAAATTTTCTGGGTAGGATTTTTGGTATGCCTGTTTGAAATATCTAGTCTTTTGGGTGCAAAAGCGGGTAGCTTAGGGGACACGCTTCACAGGCGGTTTTTGCACTATTTTCCTACTGAAACATTCCTTCCAAGGCAAACTTTTATCCTGACCCTCCTGACACACAAATTCTGAGTAATCGGGGATCCGTTGGGAGCACAGGCGCATGTTCATAGAACCGCGTCGTCTCACTCTCCACGGGCTGAGATTACCTCATCTCGTGCAAAGGAAACACTTCGCTCTAGTTTCTTTCTTATGCTTAGGTCGCCTTTTCTAAAATTTTCTTCTTTTGTTGGCTAGGCGACCCGATGGGACCCAAGAAGAACGCCCCTAAAAAGACCGCTGGCAGCTCGTCTTCTCAACAATCCAAAGGAAAAGAGGTGGTAACGGACTCTCCAATCCCCGTCTTCAGGCTGGCCGTGGAGCAGGAGCTCGAGGTGGCGCCCAACGCTTTCTTCGAGGCCGAGAGGATCGTCTCGAAGATCACCAACCAGGGGAAAGTGAATAAAATATTCCTTCCCACAATATCGAGATTGGGAGGGGCACCCTGATCTCCCAACCTCCCCTAGAAGGTGAGCGGAGCTGCGCGCTACTTGATGAAGAATACGCGGCCTGGAGTGATGAGCACTTCAAGGCTGGGGCCTTCCTCCCGCTGGACCAATATTTTACTGACTTCCTAAATTACGTGAAGTTGGCCCCTTTCCAGCTCCCCCTAACTCGTACCGTTTGTTAGCGGGGTTGAAATATTTATTCCTGAAGCAGGAATGGGAGGTCCCCACCCTGGCGGATATCTTATATTTTTTCTGCCTCAAGGCCAGCCCGGAGTAGCAGGGGCGAGATGACGGGTTCTACTACTTGACCCGTTTTCCATACACGGCTGCGGTCATCGAGCTGCCTAGTCACCCCAAACGACTTCAAAGACTAGTTCTTTATGTCCAAGGGGTTTCGCAACTGCGAACTTCATTACTTCAACCGTCCTCATAAGTATCTTTTACTCTTAGCTCGTGAGTTGACTATTGAATAGTTCCCCTCATTTGTTCCTGACTTAGAAACAATCATGCAGCCATTTTCGCGAGGACGGCCAAGTCTGTGACCCTCGGGGGTCAATACGAGACCTTGGCGGGGCTGCCCCCCAGCGAAAAGGACTATCGCCAGCTCGTGTCAGACGAGACGATGCTGGCATGCAAGCTGATCTCTCTCGGCCAGACTTTGGCCTTGAGGAGACATCGGGGCCTCCCTCCAGCCCACGAGATAGCACCCATCCCCGAGGAGGAGGCCGCGGGGGAAGGAGAGGACGAGGAGGACGAGGTCCCCCTCGTGAGGCGGGCGCTGGAGGTCGCCCAAGAAACAGACGAGGAGAGGGTCCGGTCCGGAGCAGCCGCTGGTCCCTCTAGGCAAGGTAATCCTTATATGTTTAGGGACTTAGATAGGGCCACCGCAGAGCCTCGGTTAGCTAGGTTCAATCCTAACCAGCTCGTTCAACGTCATCGAAGTGACCCAGACCGCGATATAACCCTACTCCAGTGCGTCGACCAGCTCGTGCTGGACTATGAAAGTAGCCGCCCTAGGGGCACTGTAGTCGTAGATAACACCATAGCATTCAGGTCGGTCTTTTTCGAGGAGTATGGGACCAATCTTCGGTCGTGGCCCTCCCTTCGGGAGGGTACAGTAGCTCCGGGCCTTAGGCATTATGTAGAAGAGTCTAGTCCCGAGCTAGATTCGGACCCAGAACCTCTTCCAGCCCGTGAAGTCATTATCTTCGATTCACCCGCTGCAGCTCTGGGGACGATGGTCATAACCATAGATTCCTCCTCTAGCTCGGAGGGTAGGATCCCTTTCAATATACTCAAGATCTGTTTTCCCTTTAACTTTTGTTGTCTTGCATAAATATTTCTACTTGTATATTAATACTTTGCCTTTGCTTTCTCAGGGGAGATGTCTCAGCCCCGAGGCAATGACCTGTGAGCCATGTTCCCTGGAGGGAACCCTTCCGGGACCTCTGGGCCCTCGGTGAAAAAGCTTCGGCTGACAAAGAAGGCCATCGGGAGTACTTCTAAGTCTCCTGCAAAGGGGAAGAATCAGGCTCCGGCAGCTCCGGAGAAACTGCCTCCGCCTCCTGTTATGAAGATGTCCCCTCCTCCCCCGCCACTTCCCGACCCAGCTCAGGATAAGGAGGTGCCCCTCGTGACCCTGGCGGCCACAACCCCCGAGGTGCGCGTCCCAGTGAACCCCCGGGCTCTGGAGAAGATCCCTGACGTCTTTTGGGGAATGGTCTACGAGACGGCGAGCTACACCGTTGACCATTATTACAATGCCACCGAGATGGACCTGAGGACGATCGAGACAAGGAGCCCAGAGAATGTGATGGAGTCTTCGCTGGGGATGGCTCTCACGGTAAGTTGACCTTGCCTTAGGTACCCTTTTCTCACTATGCATAATATGTTTATTATTTTTTATCTAAGGCAGTTGCCTTTTCATCTTTTTGGCTTTTTGCAGGGTGCCCTGGCTCTCCACCGGAGCATATCCCGATCTCGGGCCAGGCTCGATGACATGAGGGGGGAACACCAGACTATCCTGGCCGCCCTTGAGACTGCCAAAAAGCAGGCGCAGGAGGCTAAGAATGCCCTGGCAACCGTGCAGGCCGAGCTGGACGCGTCCCAGCCTAAGCTGCAGGAGGCCGAGGCTACCAAGACCGCGCTAGCTGCTACAAGGACTGAGCTCGAGGAGGCCAGGGCTGCTCGGGCCGCACTGGACGCCACGAAAGTCAAGGCCGAGGAGGCCAAAGCCACCCTGGCGATGGAGAGGGCAGCCTCCAGCTCCTCCATGGAGGCTATGCTATACCACTGCTGGGTCTATAACCCAGATGGCGACTTCTCCTTCATGGGGGCGGATGCGTGGGAGAGCTTCTTGGAGAAATTCAAAGCTCGCCTCCAGTACGAGGCACCCTTCGAGACCGAGGAGAACTCTGCAGCCGCCGAGCAGGAGGGCGAGGTGGTGACCTCATCGGAGCAGCCTGGCGGGGCCTAGGACTTTTTTTCCTTTTATCCTTTGTATACATTTTTTTGTGTAACTTTGTATGATTTTTTCTAACCTCGAGACAATTGGTTTTACCAACTTTTTGCTTCTAATTGATTTGCATCATTTTACCTTTATGCGTTTTGGCAATAGTCTTAGTTTTTGTTGGTGCTGCGATTGATATTTTATGGTTTTCTAGGAAAAAACATAATCAATTTTGAGCCAACTTCTAATATAAGTTCTTGTTGCATCCCGGACATTGCTTTAAAAACTTAGTTCGCATTAATTTTTTATTAATATCTCGTGCTTTTTTTTTAAAAAGAAAACAACGATCAATCAATTTGAATCAAATTCTAAGTTTTAGGACCTGGTTATATCCATGACGTTAATTTGAAAACTTAGTTCGTGTTAATTCTTGATTAATATCTTGTGCTTTTTAAGAAAAACACCGATCAATCAATTTGAATCAACTTCTAAGATTTAAGACCTGGTTATATCCAGGATGTTAATTTGAAAACTTAGTTCGTATTAATTCTTGATTAATATCCTGTGCTTTTTAAGAAAAACACCGATCAATCAATTTGAATCAACTTCTAAGCTTTAAGACCTGGTTATATCCAGGATAGGACTTAGTTTTCATTAATCCTTTATCAATATCTCGTGTTTTTTAAGAAAAACATCGATCAATCAATTTGAATCAACTTCTAAGCTTTAAGACCTGGTTATATCTAGGATAGGACTTAGTTCGCGTTAATTCTTTATCAATATCTCGTGTTTTTTAAGAAAAGCATCGATCAATCAATTTGAATCAACTTCTAAGCCTTTAAGGCTACCTGGTTATATCGAGGCACCATATGCCCCCCAAGTAATTAGGAAAGGGTCTTTCGTGGTTACTTGAGATTACATTCGCAAATATACACAATAATGAAAAAAGATTTAATTCTCATTGCTTGATAAACAAAAAATGGCCTATCTGAATAAGCCTTACAAGTGTGTTACTGATAATATTTCTTCAAATGGATGGCGTTCCAAGTTCGTGGGACCATTTCTCCATTAAGCCGAGCTAACTTGTAGGTTCCTTCCCTTATGACCTCGGTTATTTGATATGGCCCTTCCCAGTTTGGTCCCAATACTCCATCTTTGGGATCCTTACCGGCTAAGAAGACTCTTCTGAGGACCAGGTCGCCAATGCTAAAGGCACGTTTTATTACCTTCGAGTTGAAGTAACGAGTGATTTTTTGCTGGTAATGCGCGAGCTGGAGCTGCGAATCTTCTCGTCTTTCATCAATCAGGTCGAGGGATGCGCATAGTAGTTCGTGGTTGTGGTCCTGGTCATACGCCTGGACTCTATGCGAAGATACCTTTATCTCGACAGGAAGGATTGCCTCACTCCCAAAATCCAGGGAGAAAGGAGTGTGACCTGTAGGAGTCCGATGCGAGGTCTGGTATGCCCACAGTACCTGGGGGAGCTGTTCTGGCCAAACCCCCTTCGCTTCGTCCAGCCTCTTCTTAAGGCTTGCCTTTAGCGTCTTATTGAGTGCTTCGACCTGCCCATTAGCCTGGGGGTAGGCCACGGAGGAGAAATTTTTTTCAACGCCATACCTTTCACAGAATTCGGTGAAGAGGTCGCTCTCGAACTGAGTCCCATTGTCGGATACGATTTTCTTTCGCAGCCCGAACCAGCAGATAATGCTTTTGACCACGAAGTCGAGGACTTTCTTGGAAGTGATTGTTGCCAAAGGTTCTGCCTCAGTCCACTTTGTGAAATAGTCGATAGTCACCACAGCGTAGCGGACCCCGCCCTTTCCAGTAGGGAGGGCGCCAACCAGGCGATTCCCCAGACCGCGAATGGCCACGGGGACGAGATCATCTTCAGCTCGACTGGGGGAGCTCGGGCAACAGTGGCGAATCCCTGGCACTTGTCACATTTCTTGACGTACGAGATTGAGTCCTTCGACAGAGTGGGCCAGTAATATTCCTGCCTTAAGACTTTCAGGGCCAAGCTTCGCCCCCCAGTGTGGTCCCCGCAAAAACCCTCGTGCACCTCCTACAAGATGGTCTTTGCTTCGCCTGGCAGAACACATCGTAGGAGGGGTAGGGAGTTCCCACGCCAATCTAGCACCCCGTCTACCATCGTATACCTTGGAACCTGGTACAGTATCCGCCGTACATCATTACGCCCCTCGGGTAACTTTCCTTCAGTGAGATACTCGAGGATGGGGGTCATCCAGGTCGGTCTGGCGTCAATCATCTCGACCTCTGCCCCGACCTCTTCTATACTTGGTTTCTCCAAGAACTCTACCGGTACTAACCCCAAAGTCTCCGTCTCCCCGAAGGTAGTGAGCTTGGTGAGGGCGTCTGCGTTAGCGTTCTGCTCTCCAGGTATCTGCTCGATTGAGCCCCGTTCAAATGCGGACAGCTCGACTTTCACCTTGGCCAGGTAAGCAGCCATCTTGGTCCCCCGTGCTTGATATTCACCTAGCACCTGGTTTACCACGAGCTGGGAATCGCTGAAGCATTAAACGGAGCTGGCCTTCAGCTCCTGGGCTACCCTTAGCCCGACCAAAAAAGCTCTATATTTGGCCTCGTTGTTGGATGCCTTGAATTCGAATCTCAGCGCCGAGTGGAATCTATGCCCTTCTGAGGATATCAAAATGATTCCAGCCCCGGAGCCGTTCTCATTAGATGAGCCGTCCACGAAGATCTTCCATGACGCCTGGGCCGAGGTGGCCTGGGGTGAATCTTCCACAGAATCTTCTCTGAATCCTGTGCATTCCGCCACAAAATCGGCCAGGGCCTGGCATTTTATTGAAGTTCGTGGTGTGTACAAAATCTTGAACTGACTAAGTTCAATAGCCCACTTCAACAGGCGACCCGATGCTTTAGGTTTTTGCAAAACCTGCCTTAAAGGTTGATCGGTTATGACGTGTATTGAGTGGGATTGGAAATACGACCTGAGCTTTCGGGAGGACGTGATAAGACAGAATGCCATCTTTTCCATCAATGGGTATCAAGACTCAGCCCTGAGAAGTCTCTTGCTGATGTAATAGACTGGTTTTTGAACCCGATCTTCTTCTTGGACCAATACGGCACTAGCTGCATCTTCTGTGACAGCTAGGTAAAGGAAAAGAGGCTCCCCTGCCGTTGGTTTGTACAATACGGGCGGCTCAGCCAGATGCGCTTTCAGGTCGAGGAAGGCACTTTCGCACTCCTTTGTCCACTCGAACTTCTTATTTCCCCGGAGCAGGTTGTAGAATGGCAGGCACTTGTCGGTGGATTTAGAAATAAATCGATTAAGGGCTGCCACCCTTCCTATCAGACCTTGGACGTCCTTTCGCGACCTAGGTGAGGGAAGCTCGAGCAATGACTTGATCTTATTGGGGTTTTCCTTGATTCCTCTAGTGTTGACAATAAAACCCAGGAATTTTCCAGACACGACCCCAAAAGTGCACTTCTGTGGGTTAAGCCTCATGACGTACTCCCTTAGTATCTTGAAGCATTCCACCAGGTCGGAGACATGGTTATTGGCAGTCTTCGATTTGACCAGCATGTCATCCACGTATACTTCCATGTTCTTCCCGATCTGGTTGGCGAACATCCTATTCACCAATCTCTGGTATGTAGCACCGGCGTTCTTCAATCCGAACGGCATGACCTTGTAACAATAGACGTTAGTTGGGGTCATGAAGCTAGTGTGCTCCTGGTCCGTCGGTGTAATGCCTTGAAGTTCCTAATAAGGGTTAGGACCTTGATTACGAGGCTGGGAGGGCCATAATTGAATTATGATGCTATTTAATGATCATATGCATGTTCATGTGAATTATATTATTATATGATGGTAAATGCATGCATATGGGTGTATTTATGATCATAAGGGTATTTTGGTAATTTGGCCCATTGAGGGCGTGATTGTGTATATTTATGCATGGGGGTGAATTATAAATAAAACCACATGATATGTGGATTGGTTCGAGCTATTCGGCATGAGACGATCATGAGATGTAAGTGTTCGGTCTAGTCATAACGGGTTTAAGTTCGGGGCTCGGAGTGAGTCTCAAGGTCATTTTGATGACTAGAACATTACCGGGAATAAAAGGGAAATGGGATATGAATTATTGGTATTTGAGAATATTGAGAATAGCGGGAATTGGAGAGCGTTAATTATAATTAACGGTATAGGTTGGAAAGGACAATTTTTCCCTTGGGGTGGCTTTAGGAACCTTAAGTGACCTAGGGGTATTTAGGTCATTTGGGATGGATTTATATGGACTTGAAGGCTATAGAAAATACAGAACAAAACAGAGCTTTATCCTCATCTCCTCCTTTCTCTCCCGTCAAGCTTTTCCCTTCATTCTTCCTTTGAATTTTGAGAGCCCAAATTGAGGAGTTAAGCTAGGAGATCAAAGGTGGTAGCTTAGGAACTTGATTCAGCCATTAAAGGGGATTCAAAATTAAGTTTGAGGTAAGTTCCAGCCATTAGTTTCATGGTATACTCTGTTTTGGCTTTAAACTTTCAGCTTGTGATTTCTTGGTAAATAGTTGGAATTAATGGAAGTTTAGTTGATGTTTAACTTGGATTTGATGGGGGTTTGATATAGATGATGTTTGGGGGTTGAATTGGGTGTTAGGTTGAGGTTTGGGACTGGTTCGAAGGTTTGGTTTCGAGGAAAGCATAGGGGAAGAAAAGTTGTTGTTTGCTGGTTTGCGTAATGTGCCGCGGCCTGGCTTTGGTGTGTCGCGGCCTGAGTGTATTTCTGGGAAGAATTATGCTTCTGTCTAAGGGTGAGCCGCGGCCCATCAGGGAATTTTTGCCCAAAAGTGAGTTTTTGACTTGGGGATGCTACCCATAGGCCTCGGGGTCGATCCTACTACCCAGTTAAGTGTGGATTGATATCCCGGAGGCTAGATATTGGTTTGGGAACTTATATTGATCATTTTTATTGATGGTGTCCTATATTTGGTTATGACTAGGTGACCGCTAAAGGACTAAAAGTTGATCGTTCTCAAGGGTCGTTCTTTTAATCCTTCTAGCTCAACTTTGAGGTAAGAAAACTGCACCCTGTGTATATGTGACATGCATGGCTATTCTTGATGCATGTTGGTTGATTATTAAGTTTGACATGCATGGCTATTCTTGATGCATGTTGGTTGATTATTGAACGTGACATGCATGGCTGTTATTGGTGCATGTTGGGTTGTTGAATATTATGCATATGATGCATGAGAAACATGTGATTAGGACACGTTTTGTATACTGAGTATGATATCGTTCAGAGCTTGAGCCTCTGTGTTTATGCATGATCCTAATTGTACTAGTACTTGTTTAGTAAGCATGCTGAATACCTTGTTTATGAATATTGAACATGTAATATATGCTTGGTGGCATGGCTTACTTGTGTATGGCACTGACTAGTCAAGGATTCTGACCTAAGAGTCAGAAACGGCATAAGCATCGAGGACGTAGGGTCAAATGAAGATTAGATCTAATTGATATCAGCATTGAATGGCTCTATGGAATTAATGCTAGACTGACCCTAAGGTCGATGAACTTATAAGCGCTTAACTAGTCTAAGACTAGCACTCAGAGCCAAAGCATAAGGCCCCGGTGACTGTCTGTCACATGGCTAGGGAACGCTGTTCCATAGTTACGACTCTAGAGTCGGGAGGAAGGTTATGTTGGTGACCAATCACCATGCACCTATCCTACTAAAGCTAGTGAGATGCTCACTTATTTATTATGCCCTGGTGATCCTACCGTCACATGGCTAAAGGGTGCTGTCCCCAGGTTATGACTCTATGGTCATGAGGAAGGTTATGTTGGTGACCATTCACCATACACCTATCCTGATCAAACTTATGAAAGGATAACCTATCAGTTAAGCCCTGGTGATCCTATCATCACATGGCTAAAGGGTGCTGTCCCCACATCTGTGACTCTTGTGTTAGTCACCTATTTGTTTGGACTGTTGGTCCTGAATAATCAATACAATTACTGTTGATATTATATCTTGTTATATTGTGTTTTCTTGCTGGGCTTCGGCTCACGAGTGCTATGTGGTGCAGGTAAAGGCAAAAGATGGTTGGACCATCCTTGAGTTGGAGAGCTTAGGTGATGATGTGTACATATGCAGCTGCTCGTCCGCCACGGCCGAGGTTTAAAGAGGATCTAGGGTTAAACCCTGTTTTGCTGCTTAGATCGGCATGATGTAAATAGTTTTCTGTAATAGACTCTGAAATTATATTTTTGGGATCCCAATGTATATATTAAACGTTCTAGTGAAACGTTACATCTTAACCAAAAATTTTAATCCCTAAACCGCTAATCATACTTAGTTCACGTTTTTGGCCAAATGACTCGATTAGTGAGTTTAGCACTGTTTACAAGGCACACCGTAACGGTCCCTGGAGTTGGGGCGTTACAGCTGGATTCATGGCGATCTGATTATAGCCTGAGTATGCGTCCATAAAGGACATGAGCTCGTGCCCCACCGTTGCGTCCACCAATTGGTCGATCCTTGGCAAGGGAAAATAGTCTTTGGGGCAGGCTTTATTCAGATCGAAGAAGTCGATGCAGGTCCGCCATTTCTCGTTGGGCTTCGGGACCAGCACAGGATTGGAGACCCAAATCGGAAACTTGGCTTCACGGATAAAGCCGCATTTCTTGAGCCTGGCTACTTCTTCTTCTAGGGCTTCAACTCGAGTTGTTTCCAGGCGCCTCTGTTTCTGGGACTTTGCAGGAATGCTCTTATCCAAATGAAGGGTGTGCATGATGACATTCAGACTAATTCCCACCTTGTCCTCGTGTGACCATGCGAACACATCTAGGTTCTCCTACAGGAACTTGATCAGCTCCGCCTCCCTCTTGCCACAGAGGTTTTTCCCGAGCTTAACTATCTGTGAGGGATTCTGTGGATCGATATTTACTTCCTCGAGCTCTTCAATAGCTTGGAGCTCAGACTTATCCTCACCTATTCGGGGGACAATATCCTCACTTAGGACGATATTTTCCCCTTCGGCACTCTGAGGTTTTTCAATCTCAGGATTAGGCAAAGGTTCTTGAGATTCCTCTTCTCCACCTTGGACGACCATCGTTAACTGCCCGGGTTTCAATTTTCCCTTCATGGAAATGCTGTAGCATTCCCTGGAAGCAAGCTGATCACCATAGACTGTGCATATCCCTGTGGAAGAATTGAATTTCATAGCGAGGTGGCGGACGGAGGTGATGGCTTCAAAAGCCATAAGTGTAGGTCGACCCAAAATGGCATTGTATGCGGTGGGACAGTCGATGACCATGAATTCAAGGAGTTTTGAGACTATCTGAGGTCCCTCTCCTAAGGTGATCACCAGCTCGATCGTCCCTATAGTCACTGATCCTTCTCCAGAGAAACCATAAAGCATCATGGAGGTCGCCTTCAGCTCAGCGACAGACAAACCCATCTTCTCCAGTGTGGACCCAAATAGAAGGTTTACCGAGCTCCCATTATTGATCAGCACTCTCCTAACCCTCTGATTAGCGAGCTGCGCTGCTACAACCAGAGGGTCATTATGAGGGAACTGAATGTGGCTGGCATCTTCTTCAGTAAAAATGATTGGTTGCCTTTCCAATCGCTGCTGCTTTGGCAGATGCTGCTCGGAAACGAACTCTACTCCATTATGAGCCTTAAGATCGTTGACGTACCTCTTTTGGGCACCTCTGCTCGTGCCAGCCAAATGAGAACCTCCAGAGATTGTGGAGATCTCTCCTTCTATCACTGGTGGAGGGACGTCCTGATCTACCCGAGACCCGGGCTGAGTGACCGGGACTTCCAGAGCTGGACGGGCCGTGGGAACTCTGTTCCATGAGTCTTGAGCCAAGGGGCCGGCTCGGATGAGAATCTCGATCTCATCCTTCAGGTATCTGCAGTCATCGGTATTGTGGCTAACGTCGTTGTGGAAACGGCAAAACTTGGAGGGGTCTCGCTTCCCCTTCTGGTGCTTTAACTGCTCCGACTTCTTCCAGGGGAGGCGAGTAGAGTTTGCTAGGAAGATGTTCTCCCTGGAGTGGGTGAGCTCCATATAAGTCGCATAGACCAGATTAAATTTTTCTACAGACTTATTCTTCTTTGGGACGTGCTGGTTGCCCTCGTCATTCCCCTTTCTCTTGCCTCCGCCAAACTGGTTATTCTGTGTAACGTTCTGGGTCGCTGTCACGACCTTCGTTCCTACTCCAGCGAGTTGCTCAGGGACCTAGCTGGTTCCTGCAGCTGAGGCTTGGGCCTCCTCCAAGTTGATCCACCCCTGGGCCCTATTTAGGAATTCGTTTACGGAGCTGACTCCCTTCCTTTGTTTCTCATTCCAGAGTCCCCCTCCGACGAGGATTCCAGTTCTCAAAGCCATGAGTTTGGAGCTGTCATCTGCGTCTCTATTCCGAGCAACAACGTTCGCAAACCTTCTCAGGTAAGCCTTCAGAGGCTCGTCGGGTTGTTGCCTCACGTTGGCCAGGGAGTCAGCCTTGACGCGGGTCGCCTGGGAAGCTCGGAATGCTCTCTTGAAGTCAGCAGAGAAAGTTTTCTACGAGCTGATTGACTGTTTCTTATTCTGTTTGAACCACTGCCTGGCCGGCCCAGTCAGTGTGGAGGGAAATATTAAACACCTCAGCTTGGGGCTAATGTTGTGGGCCATCATCAGGGTATTGAACATACCCAGATGATCTGACGGATCTCCGTCTCCGTTGAATTTGGACAGGTGCGGCATACGGAAACCGGGCGGGTATGCCGTTGCTGCTATGCTGGGGGCGAAGAGCTCAAGTTCGTCCCCTGAATCGTATTCATCCTTTTCTTTTTCTGACAGGAGCTTCCTCATTAGCTCCTCCATCTGGGTATGATTTTTCTGAGTAATCCCATGAGGAGGAAATTGACAGGCTCATTGATGCTCAACATCATAAAGAAATGGTAGATCTTACAGCACAACCTTAGGAGACGACAACAGCCACTGCTGATGTATCAAACGCTGATTCTATCAAAGCAACAACTGGACAAACAGAGAAGGAAAATCCAGTTATTTCCTCTGACTCCGTTCAAAAAGAACCATCACCCAGAGTAAAAAAAAAATCACCCTTCTGATCTTATTTTGGGAAATCTTGAAGAGAGTATGGTCACTTGAAAGAGGTATGTAAACTTGGTTCAATTTGTTTGTTTTACTTCTATATTGGAACCAAAAAATGTGAAGGAAGCCTTAAATGATGAATCATGGATCAATGCTATGCAAGAAGAGCTAGATCAATTCACAAGGAATGAGGTATGGATCCTTGTCCCTAGACCGAGTCATACTAATGTTATAGGTACAAAGTGGATATTTAAAAATAAAAATGATGAATTTGGGACCATAATAAGAAATAAAGCTAGGCTAGTTGCACAGGGGTACACTCATGCTGAAGGAATTGATTTTGATGAGACATTTTCCCCTGTTGGAAGACTTGAATCCATAAGATTATTACTATCTATTTCATGTGTTCTTGGTTTTAAATTGTTCCAAATGGATGTAAAATCCTCCTTTTTAAATGGATTTTTTAATGAAGAAGCTTATGTGGAACAACCCAAAGGGTTTGAGGATCCTTACAATCCTAATCATGTTTTTAATTTGCAAAAAGCTTTGTATGGGCTGAAACAAGCCCCACGGGCTTGGTACGAGAGACTAACTCAATTTTTTGGTCTCAAAGGGGTACAAGAGAGGGAGAGTAGACAAAACACTTTTTATAAAAAATGTTGATGAAAATATTATGATAGCACAAATTTATGTTGATGATATAGTGTTTGGTTCTACTAATGATTCTCTAGTGCATGAATTTGTGAAACAAATGCAGGAAGAGTTTGAGATGAGCATGGTAGGAGAGCTCTATTTTTTCTTAGGACTTCAAGTGAAGTAGTCAGACAAGGGAATTTTCATTTCACAAAGCAAGTATGCAAGAAATTTAGTGAAAACATTTGGACTCGATGCATCTAAACCTGCTAAAACTCCAATGGGTACTACGGTCAAATTATCTAAAGATGAGAATGGGAAGAAAGTTGATCCAACTCTTTACAGGAGTATGATTGGGAGTCTCCTATACTTAACTCCCAGTCGTCCTGACATCAGTTACAGTGTTGGAGTGTGCTCTCGTTTCCAAGGGAACCCCATGGATTCCCATGTGACTGCTATAAAAATAATTATTCGTTACATCAATAATACTCTTGATTTAGGCATTTTTTACTCCAAAGAAACAAATTCTAACCTTGTGTGATATAGTGAAGCAGATTGGGCAAGAGATACTGATGATCGCAAAAGTACAAGTGGTGGTTGTTTTTACATAGGAAACAATTTGGTCTCCTGGCATAGTAAAAAACAAAACTCCATCTCCTTGTCAACAGCCGAAGCTGAGTACATTGCTGCTGGAAGCTATTGTACTCAACTTTTGTGGATGAAACAAATGTTCGCAGACTATGGGTTTGATATTAAAACTTTAACAATTTTTTGTGATAATACAAGTGCTATTATTATCTCCAAAAATAATGTTCAGCACTCTCGCACCAAACATATTGACGTTCGTCATCATTTTATTAGGGAACTTGTTGAAAACAAAACATTGATTTTAGAATATGTTGAGACTAACAAACAAATTGCAGATATTTTTACTAAAGCTTTAGACACGGTCAGATTCAATTCCCTCAGGAAATCTCTGGTGGTTTGTTTTATTTGAAATTTCCAATAAATTGATTATCGTGCCTTGCATATGTGTTTGTGTAAATCTCTTGTCCTGTTTGGAAGAAATTTGATGAGTATATTTTTTGTATTTTAGAAAATGAACGTTATAAGTCTTATACTTGTTAGGAATAAAAAACCATATTTGAAAAATTATAGACCATCCAATTTATATTTGATCAAATCATTATGTTTGTATGAGCATTCCTTAATCCAGTTTCTTTTTCAGGCTCCATTTTGGAAAAGAGTTACCTATACTGATGTGTGAAAGCCAACACTGAGTAAGTTGGTACCAGGTAATTAGCAATTATATTGGAGGATACTCTAGCAGTGTAAAGGGCTACCATCATTATAAGAGTTATAGCCTCCATTATGGTTACAATTTGAAAAAGGCTACAATTGTCAAATATGGGCAATGACCCTAGCTTTAAAAGGACAAAAAGAAACGCTAAATTGATTACACATGCACACACACATGCCTGTTGACTAGACTGTGTAAGATGGTTGTAAGACTCATACATATAATGAATTGATTAAAATATGTTTTGTGATTGGTATATTTTTTGAATTATGGTCACTTAGTATTTGAATTATAACTCATTTCTCTAATTTGTAAAAAATATGGTTATCTTGTTTATTTTGAACAGCACTTGACATTTACATGAACACATATGGTATGGCAATTTACATTCTATTTTTGGCAATTTTTTTAAAAAAAATAATGATAAAATAAATCTGTTTTGGACCGTGTACTTATAAAAAATAAAGGTTTGAAAAATTATTTGATGCAATTTATTTGTTTTATCTCAATATATTCTAAAATATTCAAAAAGTTTCCAATTTTGAGGTGTGAAAGAATTTGTTTTAAAAAGGGAGATATTTTGGCATTTATCACATAAAATCCAGTTGCCCATTTTTGGTTACCCATTTTTGAACTTGCCTCATTTGTGCACCGATTACTCTATATATTCAGATTCACTTTGGTTGTTTCATACTCAGTGTTTTCTTGTTTTTCTCTCTTGCTTATAACCAAAGTGTTTAGGGTTTTTCTTTGTGAGTTTCACTTGTTTCATTCTTAGCAGCCATGAAGACTCGAGGCCGTGGTTCATCTTCCAAATCTGTGAAGTCTCAGCAGGAGACAGTTCCTGGGTCAGTTCCCACTGCCATTCCTCCTGTCCCAGCATCAATCCCTACTGTCTCGCCTCCTACAAGCCGTCGACCTAAAACCACAGCAAGAAAGAAGGTTCTTGCTCTTTCAGGTCCTATAGGATCTACCGTAATTGGAGCTTCAAGTAAAGGAGTTACTTTTCCCAACCTCGATGCTCAGCCAAACAAATACTCAGCAGTTCCACTCGCCTCTTCCGAAGGTCAAATAAAAGCCAAACCTGCATTGACTACAAGTCATTCCCAATCCATCTCCACTGAAGTTGTGTCTGATCCATCTCATCATGACTCTGAATCCTCGTTATCTCCTGATGTTTTGACCCCCAAGGCAAAGGGCAAACGCAAGACCAAAGCTGTTGGAACAAAGAAAGGCAAGAAGGCCAAAGTGGCTCCAACAAAAGGTACCAGCTCCATCTCCTTTATCTAGATTTAAATTGAAGGCAAAAATCAACCCACCTCCTTGCACCTTGTCAAAGGATGTCTCTCCTGCAATGGAAGACTCACTGCCTGAGTTGGACCCTTCCTTGACCGAGCCAAATCCTGAAGTTCCTCTTGACGATTCGGCGGAGGAGACTGAATCTGAAGATGACCCATCAGAAGCTTCTCCTGTTGCATCTGACCCAAAGGGCACCACACCATTGGCATTTCCCGAATTGTCTTCCAAACTCCCTAAACAAAAAGGTGTTCCTGTCCGTACCACAGGTTCTTTCAAAGCTCATTCTCTTACTTTTTACTTTAATGATAATGAGAAAAACATGCAATTTTATGAGCATCGTCACTTTATTAGTGAGTATAATTTCCTTTTTGCTCCTCATCGTGCTTTTGGGGACTTACTTACTTTAGAGGAAAGGGGTGGGGTTGGTTGCGATCTTTGTCTGGGTTTGATGGGTTTGTGCCTCGGGTTGTTAAGGAATTTTTTGAAAATTTTAATGATGAGTTGTTAGACCAATCTTCTTTTATATTTCATAAAGGGTATGTTAGGGGACATTGGTATAAGTTTAGTCCTACTGAAATTGCTAAGGCCCTCAATCTCGTTCCTGTTGAGATTGATGATTCTATTGAGTTTGCAAAGGATTAAGTCTTGTCTGAGTTGGTTGGTCAAGCTATGGTGTGGGAACCAACCACCTCTCTACGAGTCTCAGATCTCACTCACTATTATGGTACTCTTTTCAATTTTGCAATGTTTAATTGGATGCCTACCACTCATTCATCGACCATCACTCAAGACATGGATTTTCTATTGTTCAAAATTGGGACTGGAGTCACCATTGATCTTGCTGCAGTTATTTTTTATCAAATCATGTCCTTGAGTGGTGCCAAATGAAAGGGTCAACATTTGATGTTTCCGGAAGTCATTTATAAACTTTTGGACTCTCAGTGTCCTTTGAAGAAGTCCCACAAGACCTTGACTTCTCCTTTGGTTGGTCTTGCCCATACTGTCAAAGATGACCATGCTCCATCCATAGCTCGAAAGGTCAAAGGCATTAATCTGGCTGGTTCTGGGTCTGGCAATGTTGTGACTGACACTCCTACTGTCCCGACTGATCTCGCTTCTGTCCAGACAGGAATTACAAGTTTCTCTGACCAGTTCACTCTCCTGGAGGATACTCAACGCCAAATTCTTGCTTCGTTGGCCATTATCAATGCATCCACCACTCCTGCTCCATAACGGTTACCGTTCCTTTCGATTTAGTTTTATTTTCTTTTTATAAATGTAAAAGAACACTAGTTGTGTCTTTCTTTTGGTTTCATTTCCTTTGTTTTTTGGCATTTTCTTAGACAATGAGGGTGAGAGAGAGTAACTCTATTTTTTGGTACTTTGATTATTTTGGTTGACCTGTAGTTGTTCATTGTTTTTGTTAACAGTTTTTTGTCTTATGCTTTGGTTATTTTTGGCAGGGGGAGTCATTTTGTGACTCTTGTGAATTTAAGCACTCACTTGTGTTTTGCAGGGATCTTTTAAAAATAGATATGCTTTGTCTATAAAATTTCCAAAGGGGGAGATTGTAAATCCTAAAATTGGCATATTTTATAGAAATATCTTTTTTATTAAAAGATCAATTTTTGTTTCCGTTATTATGCTTTTCGGAATTCACTTTCCATTTCATGTGATTTGTGGAATATTTACATTCCTTATTTAAGTGTATTTTATCACAATTTGTTTATAAAGGGAAGTAATATCTTGCAAATATTCAGTACTTACTCAAAGTCATTTATGGAATATTTGTCTATATATTTTCGTGCAGCTCAAGTTTATAAATAACAGGAAACTAAATCTTTGTTGTCATTAATTGTTATTTATATCTTGAGCTTTTTGATCTGACACAGGTATTAGCAGTCTCCAGTAAAATCGTATTTGTCGGATCAGCATCTTCTAAAAAAGGCAATTCCTCATCAATCAAGAATATCTTCAATTATTCTGGCCTTTATTAGGAGATTCTTTCTCAGCCATTATGAGCACGAAAAAGGACTCTATAAATAGGGTTCTAAAGGCAGTGAGAAAAAGTGAACTCTTAGATGCATAATTTGTGAGTGTATTGTAATATTTGTGTAAAGACCCAAATTTACTAATAAGGCTTAAGGGCCTTGATTAGTGTGCCAGGAGGGCATAACTGGATTATATGTGATTTATATGATTAAAATCATGTTATATGATTATTTGGATATCTGTGATACATGACCATGTGTATTAGTATGCATGTAGGCCCTGATTAAGTTTGAAGGGCATATTCGTAATTTTGGCCCGTTGAGGGCATAAATGTAAATAACTGTGATAAATTGTTGAGACCACATTATTATGTGGATATATTTGTATCTTGTGATTCGAGGCTGTCCTAGTGAGCGGTTTAACCAGAAAGTCACAACAAGGATTTATACCCGGCTCGGGGCGAGCCTGGGGGTATTTCTGGGAATTTAGGAAATATTTTGGAGTCTATTTTGATATTGAGGAGTATAATTGGTGATTAGTTAGGTGTCGGGAAGTAAGCTAAAAATATTAGAGACATTCGAGGAATTAGCGGGAATTGGGCGTAATGACCAAAATGCTCCTAGAATGATTTAATGGCTTAGGATTTATGGGAGGGCAAATTGGTCATTTGAGTTAAAAGCATGGATATGTATTAAAATGCTTTATGCCTTAGTGGGATGTGTAGAAAGCGGTAGAAGTCTGAAGTAAAAAGAAAAGAAAGAAAGAGAAAAGAAAGAAGGGAAAAGCAGGAGTTTTCTCTCTCACGGTTTGGCGTTTCTTCTTCAATCCTTGGGGTCTTTTGGAGCTAAAATTAAGAGGAACTCTTGGCTAAGGCTTTTCACTTGAGACCCTGATCAAGTTTAAGAGTTCAATAGGGGTTAGGCATCCAAATAAGGTAAGGTTTTGAGGTTGTTACTCAGTTTCTAGTTCTTAGTGTTAATATGGATTTTGAGCTGAGTTTTGGTGGGAATTCTAGGGAATTGAGGATGAAGTTTTGAGGAGTGAAAGCTAAGGAAGAGTGGAGGATAGCCTAAGGTTGAACTTCTCTATAGATGGTAAGAAGTTTTGAACTTGGTCACTTGAATTCTGTGGTTTCAGTTGTTTTTCTTGTTGAGTTTTTGAGCTGTAAGTTCAGCTATGGTGATTTCTTTGTTTTGGGGTGCATGTGATTGAGTTTTGTATGGTTGGGACTTATGGGGTGAGATATAGATGTTGGTAGGTTTGTTTTGGAGTTTGGAAGGATTTTGGAAGGTTTTTCCTCGAGAAAGTTCCAAGAGGAGAAGTCTGGGTATTGTCTGGCTGTGACTAGCACTGTAGTGCCAGCCTTAGGGCGCTACAGCGCTAGGCTTGGGTGTCTGGGAGCCTGTTGGCTCTGTTTGTAATCCTGTAGCGCCCACTTTAGGGCACTGTAGCGCTACCCTGTTCCCAGAAAGGGATTTTTGGGTTATTTCTTAGGGTTTTTGCCCAGAGGCTTGAGGTTTGATTCCACCACCCCGTTTGGTGGAATTAGGGCTTCCCGAAGGCTCGGGAATGGTCCCGAGGCTTGGTTTTGGAATTGAAGTTTGGAGTTGGTTCTAACTTGTGACCGTGACTAGGTGTACGCTAGGGCTCAGATGGGATCGTGCTTGAGGGTTGAATTGAACAAAGTTATCGGAATCTAAAGGTAAGAAAACTGCACCCGGTTATGTGATTATGTTGGGACTAAGAGCTCCCTATATATGTATGATGTCATAGATGGTATTATGCCATGGGACATGTGATAAACAGCCTAAGAGTGCCGTAAATAATACTTGCGCACAGGGCGCGACTCGGCCACTGGTAGCTGAGGACAGCTTAATATTCACTGAGCTCGGTTTAAGCGGGCCGGAGTCAGTGGGATAAATAGAGGGTGCGGCCTAAGGGCGTTAACCCTGGCTATCATGTGTAAATTGATTATTAATATGAAATGATGTACTTGGTATGCTGAATACTTGAATAACGTGAATGTTTGAACTGTTGAGTATATGATTATACTGCATAAGTTATTCGGTTGTTTGCTTGATGCTTGTGCTCTATTGTTGTGTTTTCTTGCTGGGCCTTAGCGCATGAGTGCTACGTGGTGCAGGTAAAGGCAAAGGCAAGGTGGACCAGTCCTGAGATGGAGAGCTTTGGGGCTGAATGACATAGTCAGCCGATCGGCCGCCACGACCGAGTAGTGGTACATGACGAGAAAAGCCTAATTGTCTATTTTTCCTTAGAGTGGCTAGTAACTGTATTTTAATCCTGAAATTTTATAAACTGTCTTTTAACTTTACTACTTCTGGGATCCCATGTAAAGAAATTTTTTTACTATAAGAAATGAAGCTCTTGAGACCGAAATCTTTTAACCCTAGATCAACTGTGGTTTTAGTAACACGTTTGTAACTGATTGACTTTGTTAGCAAGTCTTGCACCTTTATAAACTCACAGTGTAACGGTCTTGGCTATCCAGGGCATTGCAACTTGGTATCAGAGCGTCCTAGGTTTAAGGGTTCATGAAGACTGGCTGGACATGTACATTTGCCGCGAAAGACAAGCTCGACTCAGGGTTTGGTAATTGTGTATACATGATTATATGTTTAAATGATTAGAATGGAATATGATTGTTGATATTTGTTTCATTAATAGGGAGCATGAGATACTGATAGGGCCTGGCCCTTGACTATTGTGTGATGATATTGAGGCGTGCTTATTAGCATTGCTATGCATGTGACTGAAAATATTTGAATACTTGGATAAACTATTATATCTTGATTGTTTGTGAATGTTTGGGTCTCAGTGGTGGATCATGAAAGGATTATTACCCTGTCATCATAGTCTGACCGCCGAGTAGTTGATTGCAGATTGACTTGGATAATTATGCGTCCAAAAAAATCTAAGCGACTAGCCGGCACCAAGTCTGAGACTAGAGAAGATGACCAGGGCCAGACCCCTCTGCCAGTCCCTGAGAACTGGCAGCAACTTATGACTGATATGCAAGCACGGCTACAGAGCTAGGATGAGCAGATATGAATTGTGCGACAGCAGGCTCCATCAGGGAGTGCTGCCCCTATTGTGCTACCTGCAGTGGTACAACCAGTAGAGGTTGGGAACATATGGGAGTCGTTGTATGAGCGGTTCAGGAAGCAGCAGCCCCCGATCTTTAAGGGAGGACCTGATCCACTGAAGGTCGAATAGTGGATGACTATGATTACTACTATCATGGATTTTATGAGGGTATAGGGACATGACAGAGTGGCATGTGCCACATATATGTTGAGAGAGGATGCCCATATATGGGGGAAGTGGCATCACAGACTAGAGATGTTACTGCTTTGACTTGGGAAGGATTCAAGGATTTATTCAGTCAGAAGTACTATAATGTTGCCATCATGGCATCGAAAATAAATGAGTTTCAAGGGTTGGTTTAGGGTAGCATGACAGTCACAGAATATGCCCTGAAGTTTGAGAGACTTGCGATGTTTGCACCAGATCTTGTGCCTACTAATGCTGCAAGGCAAGACAGATTTATCAGAGGGCTTAATGCTATGATAGTCCGAGATGTGAGGATTACAACAGTTCCTGGGGGGACAACTTATGCCCAGGCTGTAGAGAAGGCTCTCACCGCTGAGGAAGCGGAGAATAAGATATGGAGAGAGAGTGCGGCGAGGCGGGGGGGCCGCAGGGTGGTGCCTCCATATTTTTGTTCCGGTAGGGGCAGAGGCCCCAGTGATCTGAAGAGAAATACCCCTGACACTTCGATCACTCTTGGTCCTCATAGGAGAGGTCGGGGTACTCAGGGAGGCGGTGATACATGGAGGACCTATCCTGAGTGCTCGATGTGCAGAAGACACCATCTGGGTGAGTGTCGGGCTAAGGCCTGTTATGTGTGCAGGGTGGTGGGACTCCTCAAGAAAGACTGCCCGACAATGAAGAAGGGAGATGCAGGAACGGTGGACAGCTTGACTCTAGCTCGAGTGTTCACTCTCACGTAGGCGGAGGCCGAGGCTAGTCCCTCAGTGTGACAGGTCAGCTTTCTAGCGCTGGCTATCCATTTACTGTATTGATTGACTCTGGTGCAACACATTCGTTTGTTTCTAGTAAGGTGATTGATAGACTGTGTAGACCTAGTGAGTATTGTACTTCAGGGTTTGGGACAATTTGGCTACAGGAGAACTGGTAGTTTCTAGGAGGTGGATTAGAGCACTGCTAGTGATGGTAGATCGTAGGGAATCGTCAGTAGACTTGATTGACTTGAGTATGGAGGACTTTGATATGATTTTAGGTACGGATTGGTTGGTTAGATATGGAGCTACTATTGAGTGCAGGAAGAAGATGGTGACCTTTGAACCGGAGGGCGAGGATCCCTTTGTCTTTGTGGGAGCGGTGCATGGACCCCGCGTACCTATGATATTGGCCCTGAGAGCCAGAGATTTGTTACAAGGAGAGTGTAGAGGTTTTCTGGCTAGTGTGGTGGATACCACCAGGGTTTTACCAACAGGACTAGAAGAGACTAGATTGGTTTGCGAGTTCTTGGATGTGTTTCTTGAGGACTTACCTGGGTTGCCGCCGCGTAGGGAGATTCAGTTTGTCATTGAGTTGGCACCAGGGACAGAACCAGTGTCTAGGGAACCGTATAGAATGGCACCAACAGAATTGAAGGAATTAAAGATACAACTACAAGAGCTTCTGGATTTGGGGTTCATCAGGCTTAGTTACTCGCCATGGGGTGCTCCAGTTTTGTTTGTGAAGAAGAAGGATGGGAAATTAAGGATTTGTATAGACTACAGAGAACTGAACAAGTTAACTATCAAGAATAAGTATCCCCTACCAAGGATTGACGACTTATTCGATCAGCTGCAAGGTAAGACGGTGTTCTCGAAGATTGATCTTCGATATGGTTATCACCAGCTGAGGATCAAGGACGAGGACGTACCGAAGACGGCCTTCCGAACGAGGTATGGGCATTATGAGTTTCTGGTCATGTCGTTTGGTTTGACCAATGCCCCAACAGCCTTTATGGATCTAATGAACAAAGTGTCTAAGGACTTTCTGGATCAATTCTTTATTGTCTTCATCGACGACATCTTAGTGTACTCTAGTTCAGAGGCAGAGCGCAAGTTTCATCTTCGACAGGTTCTACAGAGGTTGACGGAGCATCAGTTGTAGGCCAAGTTTAAGAAATGTGAATTTTGGCTACCAGAAGTGACATTCCTTGGACATATTGTTGGTGGAGATGGGATTAAGGTGGATCCATCTAAGGTGGAGGCAATTAGGGATTGGTCGAGGCCAAGGAACGCCTCGAAGGTGCGGAGTTTTCTTGGTCTAGCAGGTTACTACAGACGGTTTGTGGAAGGCTTCTCGAAGATAGCGGCACCGATGACAGAGTTGACACAGAAGAATTTGAAGTTTATCTGGTCAGACAAGTGTGAGAACAGTTTCCAAGAGTTGAAGCGGCGACTTGTTACCCCGCCTGTGTTGAGTCTTCCTTTGGGGGAATGGAAGTTTGCTGTTTACTATGATGAAGGAGTATGAGCAACGGTATCCTACCCATGATTTGGAGTTAGCAGCAGTGGTATTCGCACTGAAGGTTTGGCGACATTACCTATATGGGGAGAAGTGCGAGATATACACTGATCATAAGAGCTTGAAGTACTTTTTCACCTAGAAGGACCTGAACATGAGGCAGAGACGTTGGCTAGATTTGGTGAAAGACTACGATTGTGATATTCTTTACCATCCGGGGAAAGCCAATGTATTGGCAGATGCATTGAGCCGAAGAGGCCAAGGTAAGTTATATAGTTTCACCCAGATCTCGAGAGAGTTAGCTAATGAGATGGTCAGAGCAGGGATAGAATTGGTGGTGGGCCGATTGGCCAATATTACTTTGCAGTCAACCCTGCTAGAGCGGATTAAAGAAGGACAATTAGTACACGCTCAGTTGCAGGAGGCTAGAGATAATGTCTTAGCGGGAGTAGCTAAGGACTATTCCATTTCCGAGGTTGGTTTGCTTTGGTATCAAGGACGGATTTGTGTTCCAACTGATGAGGGGATCAGACGAGAGATATTGGATGAGTCACATACGACGCCGTACTCACTTCATCCGGGTACCACGAAGATGTATCAAGATATACGGATGTTATATTGGTGGCCCGGGATGAAGAAGGATGTGGTAGAGTACATAGCCAAATGTTTAACCTGTCAGCAAGTGAAAGCTGAGCATCAGCGACCGGCAGGGTTGCTTCAGCCTTTGGGTATCCCCGAGTGGAAATGAGAGGATATTACGATGGATTTTGTGGGAGGTTTACCAAGAACAGTAGGGCTTCATGACTCGGTGTGGGTGATAGTGGACAGATACACCAAGTCAGCACATTTTCTTTCAGTGAGGTCGACATATACTGTTGATCAGTATGCAGAGTTGTATATGAGGGAGATCGTACATCTCCATGGGGTTCCTAAGTCTATAGTGTCAGACCGAGATCCTATCTTTACCTCCAAGTTTTGGGGTAGTTTGCACAAGGCTATGGGAACTCAGTTGAAGTTCAGCACAGCCTTTCATCCTCAGACTGATGGACAATCTGAGAGGACGATTCAGGTGTTGGAGGATATGCTAAGAGCGTGTGTGATTGACTTTGAGGGATCATGGAGTAAGTATCTCCCGTTGATTGAATTTTCATATAACAATAGTTACCAATCGACGATTGGAGTGGCTTCCTATGAGATGTTGTATGGGAAGAGATGTAGGTCACCCATTCATTGGGTTGAGATGGGTGAGTGAAAGTATTTGGGGTCGGATATGGTTTAGAAGACGAATGAATCTATAGAGAAGATCTGAGCTAGGATGCTCGCCTCACAGAGCAGACAGAAGAGCTACGCTGATCCCAAGTGTAGGGACGTGGAGTTCCAGGTTGGGGACCATGTATTTCTTCGATTTTCACCATTCCGAGGGGTGAGGAGGTTCGGGAAGAAGGGCAAGCTAAGCCCTAGGTTCATCGGACCTTTTGAGATCCTGGAAAGGATCGGTCAGGTGGCTTATAGGTTAGCCTTGCCACCATCGTTGTCAAGAGTCCATGACGTGTTCAATGTTTCCATGCTCTGGAAGTACGTCTCAGATGCGACACATGTGTTGAGGTATGAAGACTTGGAGTTGCAGACAGATTTAGCTTATGAGGAGGAACCAGTTCAGATTTTGGATCGGAAAGATAAAGTACTACAGAATAAGATGATTCCTCTTGTTAAGGTGTTATGGAGGACTAGTAGGGTCGAGTAGGCGACCTGGGAACTTGAATCAGCGATGCGGGATCAGTATCCCGATTTGTTCAGGAAAATTTTGAGGACGAAATTCTCATTAGGAGGGGATAGTTGTAACGACCCAAATTTACTAATAAGGCATAAGGGCCTTGATTAGTGTGCCAGGAAGGCATAACTAGATTATATGTGATTTATATGATTAAAAGTATGCTATATGATTATTTGGATATCTGTGATACATGACCATACGTATTAGTAAGCATGTAGGCCCTGATTAAGATTGAGAGTTCAGCAGGGGTCAGGCATCCAATTAAGGTAAGGTTTTGAGGTTGTTACTCAGTTTCTGGTTCTTAGTGTTAATATGGATTTTGAGCTGAGTTTTGGTGGGAATTCTAAAGAATTGAGGCTGAAGTTTTGAGGAGTGAAAGCTAAGGAAGAGTGGAGGATAGTGTAATGCCCTACTTCCTTAGAGCCATTACTAAGTGAGTTTAAGACGTGCATTTAACTCGCTAATCGAGGTTTTAGATTAAAAGTGTAATTAAACCATAAACAGAGTTATAAACTTTGAAAATAATTTCATTTACTGAAAATCATAAAGTGTTTGACACCTGGGATCCCAAAATAATGTTTAGAAATATTTACAACATATAAATACAAAGCAAGTCGACTAGACGACAAAATCAAGGGTTTGTCACAACCATCTTCCAAAACCTCTGGCCGTGGCAGCCAGGCAGGCCAAACATGTACACACCGCCTCATGCTTGCTACACTCATGGTTGGTTGGCTTTCTCCTTGCCCTAACCTACACCATAAAGCACCCGTGAGCCGAAGCCCAACAAGAAAACCCACAAACAGATAACATATAAAAAACCAACACATAGCATACAAAAAGGCCATCAATAGGCTAAGCACATACGGCCAAGCCGTCCCAGGCGCTTTACCATGCCCTGGGTTTGCGGTCCACACCATGAGGATATCCCAGGTATCCTTTAGGGTCTCGCCCTGGAAACTCTCACTCCACGTGCTCAACGCTGCTCCTGGCCCCTTGCCGTACTCAGCCTTACACTCAACGTGCCCAACGCCGTTTCCGGCCCTTTGCCGTTCCCGGCCCCTGCCGACCTCGGCCTGCGCCGTTCCCAGCTTTTGCCGAACATTTACACAATAGCATTCATAGCATAATAAGAAAATACTGAACACTAAAAAATGCAATCAAAGGGCTACGCCCTGCAATTCAAACATATTGGGACTCAGCCCTGCATACAAGCTATATGGGAACAACGGTTCTCTTACCTGTGTCCCGAGCTCTCCGAGCACCGATATCCCGAGCACAGTCCTCTAACTTGAGCCTCGCCAAAACCCTAGTCACAACACATTAACAATATTCATCCATCAATTTCTAACCCATTAAATAACTTTGAACCATAATTATAATCCCCGGGACATTGAATTCCATCAATCCGGGTGATAAAATCCATCCCGAGACTTAACCTTTTAGTTCCCAAGCCTAAACACACTTAAAAACTCAGTCTGGCACTAAGAGTCGTGACCCTACCCACAAGTGCTGCAGCTAGCCTCGAAACAGAGGCTAGCTCCTCCCTAAAGCACGCACGGGCCACGACGCGGCGGCGCATCAACCTCCATGGCCTACCATGGTCGCGCGCGCACACGGGCCGCAACATGCCCCTCCTAGGGCCGCGGCCCTCGCCTCCAAACCCAGAAATTTCCATCCTTTTCCTGCATTTTCCTCAAACCAATTCACCCAAAACTAAACTAGCAGTCCCAAATTATCACAACAAGAGTTCTAACACAGTATTAGCTTCAAAATCCAACTGAGTCTTGCACCAAATTTAGCCAAACCATTAAGAACAAATCTCAAACTTAGCTAACATGCAAGCTCAGATATTCAACCTTAAAACCAGCTGATAAATTGATACAATTCAACATATTATGAACTTACCTTTGCTAGATTATACTTCTGGGCCAATCCTCTAGATTCCAAGCTACAGTTCTCCAAATCCCCAGCTTGAAACTCTGAATTCCCTAGCTTTCTTCCTCAAGATATTCCCCTTAGTGCAGCTTTGAGAGTAAAGAGAGAGTATGGTAGAGTCTAAGGTCGGTTTCTCCAAGTTTCCCAACAATTCCTTTATTTTGTTTTATTTAACTTAAGCTTTAAGGTTACCTCAAAGCTCGGGGTACCAAAACGTCCCCGAGGGAAAAATGGTAAATTTTCCCCAATACTCCCTCCTAGACATTCTATCCTCAAATATATCTCCAAATATTTATTTCCATAACCCGATAACCCCATAATACATCTAATACCCAAAGTACCCCTCGACTCGCCCTGAGTAAGATTCTCAACCCCGTTGTGACTTTCTGGCTAACCGCTCCCCAGGACTGTCTCGGTTCATGCTACACAGAAAAATCATATACATATCGCATTTATCACATTTATACCCTCAACGGGCTAAAATCACAAACGTACCCCTAATATCCAAGCGGGGCCCACATGGATATTGATGAGGACACCAAAACTAAAGATCCAAGTCTAGTTCCAGTTGGTCTAGTGACGAGGGCGCGAGCCAAAAGACTCAGTTTAGGAGCTTGATGAGTCTTTTGCGTTTTGTCATCTTGTATTTTTTATTTAGTCTTTGTTTTTTTTTTTTTTGTGAAAAGTCAAACACTTGACTTGTGTGAGTCCAAGAGTCCTTTTTGTCTTTAATTTTCGGTTTTTATTAGGAAGACAAAGGGTTGTCTTTAAATTTCGGTTTTCATTAGGAAGACAAAGGGTTGTCTTTATTTTTCGGTTTCATTAGGAAGACAAAAGGCTTGTCTTTAATATTTCGGTTTTTAGGAAGACAAAGGGGCTTGTATTGATGTAATTTTCGGCTATATAAGGCCTTGAAAACATTTGGAAAAATCAGATTATGTTGAATGAAAATTTGTGAGTTTTCTTCTTGAGTTCTTGAAGAGACTATCCGAACTTATCAAGGGTATCCCTTGTGGCGTTCAATCCGACTTATCAAACGGATTCCCATCCCCGTTTGTGGCGTCTTCCTCATACCAAGGTTCGTGCTTGGCTAAGCATTGGGTCGCGGTTCCATTCCAATCTCGTGTGTTCTTGGTGGCTGTTCCATATTTGGTGTCGGGTTTCGTCACACTTGTTGGCGTGGTTCGTATCAGATATCTAATTCAGCTAAACATGCATCTTTACCACATATTCACATAATTTCACATGTGAACATATTAAATCATTTATTGCCCTCCAGGCACGCTAATCATGGCCCTAAGCCCTATTAACAAATCGAGTCGTTACAACTATCCCCTCCGTACAGATATTTCATCCTCGAAATTACCTGAACAACTCATGATACCGCTCCCTCATCTCTGACTCAACTTCCCACGTCACCACCTCAACCTTGCTGTTCCTCCACAGCACTTTCACCAAGGTGATGGTCTTGCTCCGCAAGACTAAATCTTTCTGGTCAAGAACCTGAACCGGCTTCTCCTTATAGGACAAATCCTGATCAAGCTCCAGGCTCGCAGCATATCCTCCAATAAATGAATCGTTCTCTCAGACTGTCCATCTGTCTGAGGATGATAAGTGGTACTAAGCCGTAACTGCGTGCCCATAGCCTTCTGCAGACTATCCCAGAACTTGGAAGTGAAGGTGGGGTCTCTGTCGGATACTATCGACAAACACAAAGGGTACCTCCCCTTCCGGTTCAAAAGTCACCATTCTGCGTTTACAGTCCATCGTCGCCCCATACTTTGATAACGAATCCATCCCTAGAATCATATCAAAGTCGTCCATCTCTAACTCAATCAAATCAACAGACAACTCCCTACCATTTACCTCTACTGGCAAAGCTATAATCCATTTCGTAGAGACTACCAGTTCTCTTGTTGGCAACAAAGTCAGAAATCCCCTAGCATACACACCACTAGGTCTACAAAGCTGTTTTATCACTCTAGCAGATACAAATGAGTGGGTAGCCCCTGAATCAAACAATGCAGTATACAGAGAACCAGCACTAGAGATCTGACCTATCACAACTGAGGGGCTAGCCTTCGCCTCGGTCTGAGTCAAAGTAAATACCCTGGCAGGAGCAAGACTATCACTCTGCTTCTGCTCCTCCCTCATGACTTGAGGGCAATCCCTCTTCAGATGACTGGCACTCCCACAAACAAAGTAGGCCCTGATTCTGCACTCACCCTGATGTCGACGCCTGCACTGCGGACACACTGGAAAGCTCCTCCAGTTGTCACTTCCACCCTGTCGGGCGGTAGAAGCACCCTGTGCCCTCCTATCAGAGCTGGGAGGAAGAATGGAATATGGGGCCTTCCTCTTCTGCTCACTAAAACCACCACTCTGACTGGATCCAACAAAGGGAGGCACTATCCTCCGGCATCACGCCTAACAGCGCTTTCCTTCCATATCTGATCTTCGGCCCTCTCAACTGTAAGGGCCTTGTCCACTATCTGGGCATAAGTAGTAGTCTCTGGATCCAAAGTAATATTCACATCGCAGGCGATCATAATGTTCAACCCCCGCACAAACCTGTCTCTCCTTGCTGCATCGGTCCACACTAAATCTGGCACAAACTTCGCCAACCTGTCAAACCTTAAAGCATACTCTGTCACTGTCAATCGGTTCTGAGTTAGGTTGATGAACTAATCAAAATTCCCAGCTCGAACTGCCACACTGTAATACTTCTAATTAAATAAGTTTCTGAACTCATCCTAAGTCATAACTGGTACATCCTTTCTCTTAACCACGACGTCCCACCAGATGCGGGCATCCTCTCTAAACATGTAGCCAGCACAAGCTACCCTCTCATTTCCCTGAACCCTGATAAAATCCAAAATTGAGGAGATCATATTCATCCACTGCTCTGCCCGCAGTGGGTTTAGTCCACCCTCAAAGGTGGGAGGATGTTGTTTCCTGAACCTCTCATACAAAGGTTCCCACTTATTCTCCATAGCAGATTGAACTGGCACTGGCACCACAACCAGTTGAACTGGCAGCCCAGTAACCTGAGGTGAGGCCTGCTGCCTCAACTATCATAACTCTTCCTCTGTTTGCTGCAATCTCACTTCCATCTAGGCAAACATCTCTTGCCAATTCTGTGGGGCAGGTGGAGGGTCCTGACCCTGATTGTCATCCTCGGCCCTACTGCCACGGAGTCTAGATTATTGTTGAGGAATCTCAACAAATATGCTTGCAACCAACGACGCCGCTCATCAGGCATGATAACAACATCCAAAACCACCTCCCAAACACATCAACCATCCACAAACAGTAATTCACATAACATACAGATATCATATAGCACACAACGGGCCATGCCCTGGCATCATGCATATGTTAACTCATTCGTCATGCTCTATATAAGATAAGGAGGCAAACAGGACATTCAAGCACATATTCAAGCATATTAGTCAATCATACCAACCAACCCTGAGTCGAGCTTGCCAGTGACAGCGAACGTACATGTTCGGTCAATCT
This sequence comes from Humulus lupulus, assembly GCF_963169125.1. Lineage (NCBI taxonomy): Eukaryota > Viridiplantae > Streptophyta > Magnoliopsida > Rosales > Cannabaceae > Humulus > Humulus lupulus. Next base: position 92,742,134 of record NC_084797.1, on the reverse strand, counting down.
CCAGAACCATGAACGTTGGCTCGCTCTGATACCAAGATGTAACGTCCTACTTCCTTAGAGCCATTACTAAGTGAGTTTAAGACGTGCATTTAACTCGCTAATCGAGGTTTTAGATTAAAAGTGTAATTAAACCATAAACAGAGTTATAAACTTTGAAAATAATTTCATATACTGAAAATCATAAAGTGTTTGACACCTGGGATCCCAAAATAATGTTTAGAAACATTTACAACATATAAATACAAAGCAAGTCGACTAGACAATAAAATCTAGGCTTTGTCACAACCATCTTCCAAAACCTCTGGCCGTGGCAGCCAGGCAGGCCAAACATGTACACGCCGCCTCATGCTTGCTACACTCATGGTTGGTTGGCTTTCTCCTTACCCTTACCTGGACCATAGAGCACCCGTGAGCCGAAGCCCAGCAAGAAAACCCACAAACAGAACACATATACAAAACAAACACATAGCATACAAACAGGCCATCAATAGGCTAAATACATACAGCCAAGCCATCCTAGGCGCTTTACCAGGCCCTGGGTTTGCGGTCCACACCGTGAGGATATTCCAGGTATCCTTTAGGGTCTCGCCCTGGCAACTCGCACACCACGTGCTCAATGCTGCTCCCAGCCCCTTGCCGTACTTGGCCTTGCACTCAACGTGCCCAACACCATTTCCGGCCCTTTGCCGTTCCCAGCCCCTGCTGATGAGGACAACAAGACCCAAGTATCAAGTCAAGTTCCAGTTGGTCCAGTGACGAGGGCACGAGCCAAGAGATTCAAGGAAGAACTTAACAGCCTAGTCCACAAAGTCCTAAAACAAGAGGAGACCGTGGTCAACATTGAAGGAGAATAAAGACTTGTCTTACTCATCAAAGTTGACTGAGTTTAGGAGCTTAATGAGTCTTTTTATTTTTTAGTCACGTTTTTTAGTCTTTGTTTATTTTGTGATAAGTCAAACATTTGACTTGTGTGAGTCCAATAGTCCTTTTGTCTTTAATTTTCGGTTTTCATGAGGAAGACAAAAGGCTTGTCTTTAATTTCGGTTTTCATTAGGAAGACAAAGGGGCTGTCCTTAATTTTTCGGTTTCATTAGGAAGACCAAGGGTCTTGTTTTCATGTAATTTTCATCCTTATAAGGACTGCCAAAACAATGTGAAAAGGCAGATTATGTTGAATGAAATTGTGAGTTTATTTCTTCTTGAGTTCTTGAAGAAACTTTTGAACTTATCAAGGAGATTCCTTGTGGCGTTCATCCTGACTTATCAAACGGATTCCATCCCCGTTTGTGGCGTCTTCCTCATACCAAGGTTCGTGCTTGGCTAAGCATTGGGTCGCGGTTCCATTCCAATCTCGTGTGTTCTTGGTGGCTGTTCCATATTTGGTGTCGGGTTTCGTCACACTTGTTGGCGTGGTTCGTATCAGTTGGTATCAGAGCTTAGGATCATCCGGTTTGGCCTATCCTTTAGTTTGTGTTTTTTCTTTCAATTCGTGTTCCTATATTAGAAAAAAAAAATTCATCATCTACTCGTGTTTTGATTTCTTTGTCCTTGTTTCCTTGTGAAATCTGAAACTATTCTAGAGCTTGTTGTTTTCCTTATTTCAATTGTTTCCTTGTTTGAAATCTGAGCCTAGGTTCATACGGTTTGCCTATCTTTTTTTTTTTTTCTTGTTTTTCCATTTCGTTTCTTTGTTCAAATATTGCAATTGAATTAGGGTTTCTGAAATTTCCCCTATTTTGTTTTCTTTTCATTTCTAAAATCTTGAATTAGGGTTCTTATTCTCATTGTGAAATCCGAAATTGGTATTGATAACTCCCTTGTTTCAATTGTGTCCCTGGTTTCATTTGGTTCCTTTATTTGTTGTGGAATCCGAGACTGTTATAGTGCCATAAATTATTTTGGTTTTGATCTTATTGGTTGTTGAATCACAGATTGGATTCTGGGAATATTGGTTTTCGGATTGGTTCTTTGGTGTTCAAAATTTTTCTTTTCGAAAAAAAAAATTGAGTATCTGGGTTATCAAATTTGAGAGATAAAAAAAAAAAACAAAAAGGAAGAAAGGAAAAGGGAAGGGGATCCGAGAGCAAAAAAAAAATAATTTTGTTAAAAATTTTTGTTCTATTCTTGTTCCCCATGGTCTAGAGGCCTTTTGACCAAAACCCCACACAAGTGTTCCAAAAATCATCATTTTTCGTCATTTTCACCAGTTTTCGTCGGTGTTCGTTTGGTTTGTTTGGTTGGATTTGCTGCTTGAATACTCCATATCACCGTTTCATTAGTTTTCAAAGAGCTTAAAGAAGAAAATAGAGTGGAAAAAGGCAGAGGTGTGAGCTTATTTGAGGGTAAAAGCCATCATTGAGTGCAAACACGAGTGTACTTGAGTGACCATTTTCTTTGAGTGAAACACGTGAGGGAGTGTGGTGAGGTCTTTTTCTAACCTTATTGTTTTGCAGATTCTCCATCATGTCACAAAATACAGAAAGAAATGCAGGCAATGACGCTCCACCACCTACAGTTCCAAATCTACAAATTGAAGCTTTAATGGGGGAGATGAGGAGGATGTTGAGGGAGGAGTGTGAGCAAATACATGAGCGGTTGGATAGGGTAGAAGAGGGGGCACAACGGAGACCAAGGAGGGGTAGGGTACACCAAAGGGAGGATGAGAATGAGGGGGATTTAGAAGGGGTAGTTTCTGATGATGAGTTTGATAGGATGTCGGCGGGTAACCATAGGAGGTATGGTGGGAATAGAGAAGATAGGAACCAGGTAGACAATTATTTGGGGAATATCAAAATGAGAATCCCAGCATTTCAGGGGAAGAGTGATCCTGAAGCATACCTTGAGTGGGAGAAGAAAATGGAGCTAGTTTTTGATTGTCACAACTACTCCGACATGAAGAAGGTAAAACTTGCTGCCATTGAGTTTACTGATTATGCTATTGTTTGGTGGGATCAGTTGTGCATCAACAGGAGGCGGAGTGGAGATCGCCCTATTGACACATGGGAGGCCATGAAGAGGGTGATGAGGCGACGGTTTGTACCACCTCATTATTATCGAGATCTCTATCTTAAGTTGCAGGGTCTTCGTCAGGGCTACAGAAGTGTTGATGAGTATTACAAGGAGATGGAGATGGCTATGATTAGAGCCAATGTTGAAGAGGATCGGGAGGCAACCATGGCAAGGTTTTTGAATGGGTTGAACCGAGAGATTGCTGACCCAATCGAGCTACACCATTATGTGGAATTGGAGGATTTGGTTCATATGGCAATCAAAGTTGAGAGGCAGCTCAAGAAGGGTAGTTCAAGTTCGAGGTCAAGATCGAGCCCACACAATCCAAGTACAACACCTTGGAGGTCGAACTATCCAAAGAAAGAAGACCAACCCACTTCATCATCTACACCAAAACCAGCCACCACAGCCACACCACCTCAAGGTAAAAAAACTCCTACTAAGTCTCATTCTAGTGAGATAAGGTGTTTCAAATGTCAGGGGCGAGGACACATAGCTAGCCAGTGTCCAAACAAGAGAGTCATGGTGATTCGAGAAAGTGGAGAGATAGATTCTGAAGATGAAGATGATCTTGCTGACATACCACCTTTGGAAGATGCTTCTGACAATGAGTATGGACCAGAATCTGGTGAGATGCTTGCACTAGTCACAAGGCGAGTCCTGAATTTGCAAGCAAAAGAAGAGGAAGAAGAGGTGCAGCGAGAGAACATCTTTCACACTCGTTGTCATGTGAGAGACAAGGTATATAGTGTCATTATTGATGGAGGTAGTTGTACTAATGTTGCTAGTGCTTCCATGGTTGCCAAGCTGGGGCTTACAACGCTTAGGCATCCTTGTCCATACAAATTGCAATGGCTGAATGATAGTGGTGAAGTGAGGGTTACAAAACAGGTGCTAGTCTCATTTCGAATTGGCAAGTATGAAGATGAGGTGTTGTGTGATGTGGTTCCCATGCAAGCTGGACACCTCCTTCTAGGAAGGCCTTGGCAATTTGATCGGCGGGTGCAGCATGACTGCTTCACCAACAAGTATTCATTCACATTCCGTCAACGAACAATCACTCTAGCGCCTTTGACACCAAAGCAAGTGTATGAAGATCAAGTGAGGTTGCAAAAATTGAGTGACAAAAAGAAAATGAGTGAGCAAAAAGAGAGTGAAAAGATGAATGAGAGTGAGGAAAAAGAGAGACAAAGAGAGAAAAGTGTGGAATCAAGTGAGAGAAAACAAAATAATTTTTATGCAAAAAAAAGTGAGGTTAAGAGAGCTTTGTGTACAAAACAGCCCATGATTTTACTCATGTATAAGGAGGCTCTTTTAAATACTAACCAACTTGATTCTTCGCTGCCAAGTGTTGTTGTGTCTATTTTGCAGGAATTTGAGGATGTGTTTCCTGAGAAAGTACCACATGGGTTGCCACCTGTTCGAGGAATAGAACATCAAATTGATTTTGTTCCAGGTGCTTCCATCCCAAACCGACCAGCCTACAGAAGTAATCCTGATGAAACAAAGGAATTGCAAAGGCAAATTGAAGAATTGATGGAGAAAGGGCAAGTGAGAGAAAGCATGAGCCCTTGTGCTGTTCCAGTGATTCTAGTTCCCAAGAAGGATGGAACATGGAGGATGTGTGTTGACTGTCGAGCCATCAACAATATAACGGTAAAATATCGACATCCCATTCCTCGTTTAGATGACATGTTAGATGAATTGCATGGTTCTTGTGTGTTTTCCAAAATTGATCTTAAAAGTGGGGATCATCAGATACGTATGAAAGAAGGGGATGAGTGGAAAACTGCTTTTAAAACTAAACATGGATTGTATGAGTGGTTAGTCATGCCTTTTGGACTAACTAATGCACCTAGCACTTTCATGCGCTTAATGAATCATGTATTGCGTGCTTTCATTGGAAAATTTGTGGTTGTGTATTTTGATGATATTCTTATTTATAGTAAGAATTTGCATGACCATGTTTTGCATTTGCATTCTGTTTTGGATGTTCTTAGGAAACAGAGTTTATATGCTAACCTCAGTAAGTGTACTTTCTGCACCGATAAGCTTGTTTTCCTAGGCTTTGTTGTAAGTGCTACAGGTATTCAGGTGGATGAAGAAAAGATCAAAGCCATCCAAGAGTGGCCGACCCCTACAACTATAGGTAATGTTAGAAGTTTTCATGGACTTGCTAGCTTCTACAGGAGGTTTGTGAAAAATTTTAGCACCATCGCCGCACCACTTACAGAAGTTATCAAAAAGAATGTGATATTTAAATGGGGTGAAGCTCAAGAGGAGGCATTTCAGCTACTGAAATACAAGCTTACTCATGCTCCTTTACTTGCTTTGCCTAACTTTTCTAACACTTTTGAAGTTGAATGTGATGCTTCTGGAATAGGTATTGGCGCTCTTCTTATGCAGGATGGGAGACCGCTTGCATACTTTAGCGAAAAGCTAAGTGGGGCTGCTCTCAATTACCCCACCTATGACAAAGAATTGTATGCACTAGTGCGTGCTTTAGAAACATGGCAGCACTATTTGTGGCCAAAGGAGTTTGTGATTCGCACAGATCATGAATCCTTGAAACATTTGAAAGGCCAACACAAGCTCAACAAGAGACATGCGAGATGGGTTGAGTTCATTGAGACATTTCCTTATGTCATTCGCTATAAACAAGGTAAGGAGAATGTGGTTGTTGATGCCCTTTCTCGCAGGTATGCCCTAATCTGTACTCTTGATGCTAAATTTCTTAGGTTTGAACACATAAAGGAGTTGTATTTTGCTGACCATGATTTTGGGGAAACTTATGCTGTTTGTGAAAAGTCTGCTGACGGAAAATTTTATAGGCATGAGGGTTTCTTGTTTAGGGAGCATAGGTTGTGTGTACCTAATTGTTCTGTGAGAGATTTGCTAGTTAGAGAGTCCGACGGGGGAGGGTTGATGGGACATTTTGGAGTTGCTAAGACCCTAGCTATGTTGCAAGAGCACTTCTTTTGGCCCCACATGAAACGAGATGTTGAGCGAATTTGTGGTAGGTGTGTCACTTGTAGGCAAGCTAAATCAAGAGTTCAGCCAAATGGCCTTTACACACCCCTACCTATCCCTAGTTCACCATGGGTTGACATTTCAATGGATTTTGTGTTGGGTTTACCTAGAAGTAAGCGTGGGAGGGATTCAATCTTTGTGGTTGTAGACAGATTTTCTAAGATGGCTCATTTTATTCCTTGTCATAAAACTGATGATGCCTGTAACGTTGCAGATTTGTTCTTTAGGGAGATTGTGAGATTACATGGTATGCCTAGAACAATTGTATCAGATAGGGATGCCAAGTTCTTAAGCTATTTTTGGAAAACATTGTGGGGAAAACTTGGGACAAAACTATTATTTTCTACTACTTGTCACCCTCAAACCAATGGTCAAACAGAAGTAGTTAATAGGACCCTATCCACCTTGTTGAGGGCTATCATAAGTAAAAATATTAAGACTTGGGAAGATTGTTTGCCACATGTTGAGTTTGCTTATAATCGTTCAATGCATTCTGCTACTAAATTTTCACCATTTGAAATTGTTTATGGTTTTAATCCTCTAACTCCTTTGGATTTATCACCTTTACCTGTTTCTGAGCATTTGAATTTAGATGGCGAGAAGAAGGCAGAATTTGTGAAGAAAATCCATGAGAGGGCGCGACTCAACATAGAGAGAAGGACTGAACAATACATTAAGCAAGCTAACAAGGGTCATCATAAGCAGGTTTTTGAGCCCGGTGATTGGGTATGGTTACACATGAGGAAAGAGCGATTCCCAACACAAAGGCGTTCAAAATTGCTACCTCGAGGAGATGGTCCATTTCAAGTGAGTATAATGTTAGTGCTACTTTTAATGTTTCTGATTTGAGTCCTTTTGATGCAGGTGAGGATTTGAGGTCAAATCCTTCTAAAGAGGGGGGGAATGATGAGGACAACAAGACCCAAGTATCAAGTCAAGTTCCAGTTGGTCCAGTGACGAGGGCACGAGCCAAGAGATTCAAGGAAGAACTTAACAGCCTAGTCCACAAAGTCCTAAAACAAGAGGAGACCGTGGTCAACATTGAAGGAGAACAAAGACTTGTCTTACTCATCAAAGTTGACTGAGTTTAGGAGCTTAATGAGTCTTTTTATTTTTTAGTCACGTTTTTTAGTCTTTGTTTATTTTGTGATAAGTCAAACATTTGACTTGTGTGAGTCCAATAGTCCTTTTGTCTTTAATTTTCGGTTTTCATGAGGAAGACAAAAGGCTTGTCTTTAATTTCGGTTTTCATTAGGAAGACAAAGGGGCTGTCCTTAATTTTTCGGTTTCATTAGGAAGACTAAGGGTCTTGTTTTCATGTAATTTTCGTCCTTATAAGGACTGCCAAAAACAATGTGAAAAGGCAGATTATGTTGAATTAAATTGTGAGTTTATTTCTTCTTGAGTTCTTGAAGAAACTTTTGAACTGATCAAGGAGATTCCTTGTGGCGTTCATCCTGACTTATCAAACGGATTCCATCCCCGTTTGTGGCGTCTTCCTCATACCAAGGTTCGTGCTTGGCTAAGCATTGGGTCGCGGTTCCATTCCAATCTCGTGTGTTCTTGGTGGCTGTTCCATATTTGGTGTCGGGTTTCGTCACACTTGTTGGCGTGGTTCGTATCACCTGCCGACCTCGGCCCGCGTCGTTCCCAGCTTTTGCCGAACATTTACACAATAGCATTCATAGCACAATAAGAAAATACTGAACACTAACAAATACAATCAAAGGGCTACGCCCTGCAATTCAAACATATTGGGGCTCAGCCCTACATACAAGCTTTATGGGAACAAGGGTTCTCTTACCTACGTCTCGAGCTCTCCGAGCACCGATATCCCAAGCACAGTCCTCTAACTTGAGCCTCGCCAAAACCCTAGTCAAAACACATTAACAATATTCATCCATCAAGTTCTAACCCATTAAATAACTTTGAACCATAATTATAATCCCCTAGACATTGAATTCCATCAATTCGGGTGATAAAATCCATCCCAAGCTAGAACCTTTTAGTTCCCAAGCCTAAACATACTTAAAAACTCAGTCTGGCACTAAGAGTCGCGGCCCTACCCATAAGCACTGCGGCTATCCTCGAAATAGAGCCTAGCACCTCCCTGAAGCACGCACGGGTCACGGCGTGCATAGCTAAGCGCCGCGGCACGCATCAACCTCCGTGGCCTCCCATGGCCGCGCGCGCACACGGGCCGTGGCCCTCGCCTCCAAACCCAGAAATCTCTATCCTTTTCCTAAATTTTCCTCAAACCAATTCACCCAAAACTAAACTAGCAGTCCCAGATTATCACCACAAGAGTTCTAACACAGTATTAGCTTCAAAACCCAACAGAGTCTAGCACCAAATTCAGCCAAACCATTAAGAACAAATCTCAAACTTAGCTAACATGTAGGCTCAGATATTCAACCTTAAAACCAGCTGATAAATTGATACAATTCAACATATTAGGAACTTACCTTTGCTAGATTATACTTATGAGCTAATCCTCTAGATTCCAAGCTACAATTCTCCGAATCCCCAGCTTGAAACTCTGAATTCCCTAGCTTTCTTCCTCAAGATTTTCCCCTTAGTGCAGCTTTAAGAGTAAAGAGAGAGTATGGTAGAGTCTAAGGTCGGTTTCTCCAAGTTTCCCAACATTTCCTTTATTTTGTTTTATTTAACTTAAGCTTTAAGGTTACCTCAAGGCTCGGGGTACCAAAACGTCCCCGAGGGCAAAATGGTAAATTTTCCCCAATACTCCCTCCTAGACATTCTATCCTCAAATATATCTCCAAATATTTATTTCCAGAACTCAATAACCCCATAATACATCTAATACCCAAAGTACCGCTCGACTCGCCCTGAGTCGGATTCTCAACCCTGTTGTGACTTTCTGGCTAACCGCTCCCCAGGACTGTCTTGGTTCATGTTACACAGACAAATCATATACATATCGCATTTATCACATTTATACCCTCAACGGGATAAAATCACAAACGTACCCCTAATATCCAAGCGGGGCCCACATGCATATCTAATTCAGCTAAACATGCATCTTTACCACATATTCACATAATTTCACATATTAATATATTAAATCATTTATTGCCCTCCACGCACGCTAATCATGGCCCTAAGCCCTATTAACAAATTGGGTCGTTACAGATAGCCTAAGGTTGAACTTCTCTGTTGAAGGTAAGAAGTTCTGAGCTTGGTCGCTTGAACTCTGTGGTTTCAGTTGTTTTTCTTGTTCAGTTTTTGAGCTCTAAGTTTAGCTATGGTGATTTCTTTGTTTTGGGGTGCATTTGATTGAGTTTTGTATGGTTGGGACTTATGGGGTGAGATATAGATGTTGGTCGGTTTGATTTGGAGTTTGGTTAAGGTTTGGAAGGATTTTGGAAGGTTTTGGCTCGAGGAAGTTGGAAGAGGAGAAGTCTTTGTATTGTCTGGCTGTGACTAGCGCTGTAGCTCTAGCCTTAGGGCGCTACAATGCTAGGCTTGGGTGTCTGGGAGCCTATTGGCACTATTTGTAGTGATGTAGCACCCACTTTAGTGCGCTGTAGCACTACCCTGTTCCCAGGAAGGGATTTTTGGGTTATTTCTTAGGGTTTTTCCCCGGGGGCTTTTGGTTTGATTCCACCACCCCGTTTTATGGAATTAGGGCTTTCCGAGGGCTTGGGAATGGTCCTGAGGCTAGGTTTTGGAATTGAAGTATGGAGTTGGTTCTAACTTGTGACTGTGACTATGTGTACGCTAGGGCACAGACGAGATTGTGCTTGAGGGTTGAATTGAACAAAGCTATCAGAATCTAAAGGTAAGAAAACTACACCCGATTATGTGATGGTGTTGGGACTAAGAGCTCCCTATATCTGTATGATGTCATAGATGGTATTATGCCATGGGACATGTGATAAACAGCTAAGAGTGCCATAAATAATACTTGCGCATAGGGCGCGGCTCGGCCACTGGTAGCTGAGGACAACTTAATATTCACTAAGCTCGGTTTAAGCGGGCCGGAGTCAGTGGGATAAATAGAAGGTGCGGCCTAAGGGCGTTAACCATGGTTATCATGTATAAATTGATTATTAATATGAAATGATGTACTTGTTATGCTGAATACTTAAATAAGGTGAATGTTTGAATGGTTGAGTATATGATTATACTGCATAAGTTATTCGGTTGTTTGCTTGATGATTGTGCTCTATTGTTGTGTTTTCTTGCTGTTCCTTAGCGCACGGGTGCTACGTGGTGTTGGTAAAGGCAAAGGCAATGTTGATCTGACATAGGTATTAGCTGTCTCCTGCAAAATTGTATCTGACAGATTAGCATCTTCTAAAAAAAGACAATTCTTCATCAATCAAGAATATCTTCAATTATTCTTGCCTTTACTAGGAGATTCTTTCTCCGCCTTTATGAGCACGAAAAATGACTCTATAAATAGGGCTCTAAAGGCAGTGAGAAAAAGTGAACTCTTAGATGCATAATTTGTGAGTGTATTGTAATATTTGTGAGAGATCCTTCTTTGTATTCAAGATCATAGTATTCACATGATCTTGTAGAAATATGAGAGTTTAGTTTATGTGGTGAGTTTATACCACGTTCATGAGTGAATACACATTGTAATTTGAACACAACTTTTATAAGTCTTCGGGAGAGGATTTTTACAAGCCTTGCATCAGGAGGATGCAAGCACTCGCTGGCCATTGAAGGGAGTTCAAGTGGTTGAGCGTTTCAATCAAGATCAGATTAGTGAAGAGAAGTACAACAAAGTTGTGGAAAATCTCAAGAGGGAGTCTTGTTTTGTTTAAGTCAATATTTTGTAGTTGTGATTCTTTATTAATTGGTTTTATTTTCTAGGCGTGGCCCCAAGGAGTAGGTTATCGGAAAGGGTTTCTGAACCTTGTAAAAATTCGTTGCGTTCTTTATTGTTTTGCACTGTCTTTTTATTGTGTTCAGTTTCTGTCGTGACAAGTTCGGATTCTGTCCCGACCGAACCGCAATCTGTTTCAACAGTTAATTGCCATTCTGCACTTTAATTAATTCACATGGTTTAATTAATTTGGTAATTAATGAAAACGGAATTTCATCCCACTCGAGAGGGAGAGGATGCCCTAATTTTTCTCTTTCTTCTCGCGTTTTCAATCGCTTTCGGCGTCCACACTTGGTAGAAGGTGTTATTATATTCAAATTAAGTATTTTTAAATTAATATGTAAATTTAAAAAATTAATAACCTAATCAATATATAATATATTACCTTGCTCACAATCAACTAGGATATCTGAGGATCCACATGTTGGTATTAAATATGAAAATCAGAATACTCAGCTGAATGTGATCTTTTAAAAATTTATTAATACCAACCAGGATCATACATATATATATTAAATAACATACAAATAGATAAAAGATTACATCTTGAAGCCTATCAAGTGTCATTTAATCTTTTTGTATAAATCAACGATCTTCCTATCCTTATTCTGAAAGTTCACACGTTAATCTTTCAGATCAATCTTCAACCAGACAAGGACGTGTGTGAGCACGTATGATTAAAATGTTGATTTAGAACTCTCTAGATGTAATAAACACATGAGATCTAGAGAGGTTTGAGAAGAGAGATGATGTTATGATTATAATTTCAAGTTAAGGAAATTCTATCATTTTCTTGAGAGAGAGTCAGTCAAAACAACTCCTGAAAAGCTTATTTTTTAAAATTATCGCTTATTTCAATTTTATAAAGATAATTAACTAATTTAATTAATCTTTATTTTATTGAAGATAAAACTGATCACTTACGACTTATTTAATTTAAATAATATTTAAAAAACTAATTAAATAAGCAAATAATTCGAAAATTCAAATTCAAATCCTATTGATATTTTCTATCCCTGGGTGGCGCCACACACTCACTGTACAGTGAGTATGTCGTGAGCCACATTAGAGAATATTTAATTAATATTTAAGATAATATATTTATCCCAAAATAAATATCAATTTATTCAAAATTAACTTTACCATTAAATATCAGTTTTAAACAAATGAAGAAATATTGTATTAAAAATAAGATAATTATTATTCTCTCTCTATAATAATCCGAACATAATTAATATTTATTTTAACATATTTTTTTCAAAATAAAAACTATACAGTTAAATAATTAATTAATTGCACATAACTATTGCATAATTATTTCCTTGCCCTAGAAAATTAATTCTGTTGCAATAAAGTCCTGATCCATACAAATCTTTCTTATGACATCCTTACCCTTGATAGTGTAGGATAGAGGTGACCTGTCGACCATGGACTTATAATACAATGCTTCAATAAGCCAGATTATTAATCAAACTCTATAATCTAATGATCTTATTTATTAATTCCATGATTACTCCATTGTAAATATGAAATAACACTCTAAGTATTTATAGAATTATATTTACAGAATTTTCTTTGTAGTCCATCGATATAATCAATAAATGTAGTCATGTCCTCCAACTATTGGTTCATTAATTAGAGCTGGTCAAAACTACTGTTTTACCCTTCTAATTACCTCATGTTCCTTAAGTACCATTAATTCACTAGTGAATAATTAATCTATAATCAAATTATAGATTTTAGCTCAATAGCTATTCAGTTCCAGAATTAACCCTTAAAGGAACCAATATTTGATATGTTAGGAAAGAATGGATTCTATTATTGTGAATCATGTTCCCAGCTATTCATGTTATTGAATCTACAAAACAAAAGTCACTAGCCTCATTATACTAAGAAACCTTAACAAGTAAATCAAAAGATCCAATAAGCTCAAACAGGAGTTCATGATTACTCAAGAATTAGACTGATCTACAAATGATCATCTATTATGATAAGAATTGAATATTTATGGTAAACGGTAAGTTTATAAAGATAGATAATTCATATCGGTCCTATCATATAGAATCTGTATTATATACAATACATCTACCAAGATGTATATCAACATCAGTAATTTAAATCTAGACTACTTGCATCCCTTATGCTTAGTAAATCGTCCTAGTAATCATTCATTAAAGATTCTTTACTTTAATATGATATTGAGTATTTTATTCATTGTATATGATCTTCAATCTCTCGTACTTACACACACTACTACAAAAAAGACTTTTTAGGACTCGCGGGGCGCGAGTCCTCTATTTGAGAGCCTTAAAAAACTGGGGATTTTTAGGACTCGCATTGCGAGTCCTAAAAACAATGCAAGTCCTAAAAGAATGTTTTTTAGGACTCACATTGCGAGTCCTAAAAACAATGCGAGTCCTAAAAGAATGTTTTTTAGGACTTGCATTGCGAGTCCTTAAAAGTTTTACTTTTTATTTTTAAAAAATTAATTTGTGGGTTTTGAATCCGGTGGCGGGGCTCCGGCGACGGTGGCGGCGCCACCATTAAAAGGTGGTGGTTCGGAAAATAAACTATTGGGTTTTAAAGCCCAAGAAGCAAGGAGTATGGTGGTGGTGGTTGTTTAGCTCGTGGTGGCTTGAGGTGGCCGGAATATACTCGGAAAGTTTGGGAGAAACCCATGAACAACCGAACTTCAAGTGCTCCGTTGAGGGCCTTAGGCCGCGCGTGAGGTCACCATCTCCGGGGGTCGGGGGTTTCGGGGGACGGCGCTTCCATTGGACCGGCGCATGGCGGTGGAAGGAGGTGGGACGGCGGCGTTCGGCGGTGGCACATCGGGAGAGAGGGAGAGAGAGAAAGAACTTTGGGAGAGAGAGAGAGGGAACCGAGGAGAGAGAGTGAAAATGTGGGCTGTGTGATTTTTTTGGTTTTTTTTAATATATAATAATAAAACTTTTGTTAAAAAAAATTGAAGGGAATTAAAAAAATTTCTAAATTCAAAATTTTTTGATACACATAAGTTTTTAGGACTCGCAACGCGAGTCCTAAAAAACTCTAGTTTTTTAAAATTCAAAATTTTATGATACACATAAGTTTTTAGGACTCGCAATGCGAGTCCTAAAAGAATTTTTAGGACTCGCGTTGCGAGTCCTAAAAAGTCTAGGAGGTGTTTGTTTAAAAAAAAAACTCAAACTTTTAGAACACACATAGTTTTTAGGACTCGCTCCGCGAGTCCTAAAAGGTCAAGGAGACGTTTTTAGGACTCGCATTTATGTGAGTGTCCTAAAAAGGTGTTTTTGTATTAGTGAGAAGATCATATCCTCGTAAATGAATATGAGATTTTCTTGATCTTCATATAAATTATTCAACTAATAATTATAACATTCAAATACAATAAAGTTGTACTTTTAGTTAAATAAAAAAAACTGTCATTACATTCTTTTAGGGCATAAATTCTAACAATCTCCTACTTGCCCTTAAAGCAAGTGAGGCATCACCCTTAATCCCATGTTGTGCACATGACCCATAAACGATTTTGTAGGAAGTGTCTTGGAAAATGGGTCTACCAAGTTTTGTTATGACGCTATCTTCATAATAGTCACATCACCTCAGTGCACAATCTCTTTAACCAAATGGTATGTCCTTTCTGTATGTGTTTCCTCTCTTGTGGCTTATGGGTTCCTTAGAGGTAGCTACTACTCCAGTGTTGTCACAATACACGATTAGTGGCATCGCCATATCTGGAATTGCTTCCATAACAATGTAGAACTTTCTAAGCCAAACCACTTTGTTAGCTGCTCCACAAGTCATTGTATACTCAACTTCCATTGTTGAATCTACAATACTAGATTGTTTAATACTTCTCCAGACTACAGCTCCTCCACCAAAAGTGAACACTAATCCAAATATCGACTTATGACTATCTCTCTCTAATTTGAAATCAGAGTCAGTGTATCCAGTAGTGTTTACCTCACCACATGAATATACAAGAATTAAATCTCTCGTTCTCCTGAGATACTTGAGAATGTGCTTTACTGCAATCCAGTGTTCCAAACAAGGATTTGATTGGTAACGACTTACAATCCCTACTGCATAGTATATGTCGGGCATAGTACACAACACAGTATACATTAGACTCCCAACTGCTGAAGCACAAAGATACTTTCTCATGTCCTCTTCTTCCTGTGGTGTCTCTAGACATTGCTCTTTGGAAAGAGTAATTCCATGTATGGTCGGTAAGTGACCTTTCTTGGAATTCTCCATAGAGAACCTTTTAAGAACCTTATCTATATAATTAGCCTGAGAAAGTGTTCAGAGCATGTTCTTCCTATCCCTTGGGATTTGGATTCCCAGAACATAACTCGCTTCACCCAAATCTTTCATTTGCTTTTTCAGCTAACCACTTCTTCATGTTTGACAATGTCTCTACATCGTTAAAAATGAGGAGAATGTCATCCACGTAAAGAACTAAGAAAACCACCACTTTTCCTTTGACATATTTATACCCACATACTTCGTCGACATTCTATTCGAAGTTGTATGTTTAATTGTCTCATCAAAGGTGATATTCCAATATCTAGATGCTTACTTTAACCCATAAATGGATTTCAACAACTTACAAACCTTATGATCTTCCTCATCCTTAATGAACCCTTTTGGTTGTATCATATAGATACTTTCATCAAGATAGTCATTTAGAAAAGTTGTCTTGACATTCATTTCCCATATCTCATAGTCATAGGTGGCAGCTACGGATAAGAGGATGCAAATGGATTTCAACATTGCCACAAGAGAAAATGTTTCTTCATAATCAACACCTTCTGTCTGAGTGTAACATTTGGCTACTAGCCTTGCCTTGAAATTCTATACTTTCCCATCTACACCTCTTTTCTTCTTGAAAATCCATTCGCACCCAATTGGTCAGACATCTTCGGGTGGGTCTACAAGTTCCAAGATAGTATTGGAATACATCGATTCCACTTCTTGGTTCATGGGTTCTTACCATTTCTCCTTTTCAGGATCATCCTTGTATGTATCAGAAACAAGGACATGTGCCTCATGTTCATAGTGAACAGGTTGTCTCATAATCCTCCCACTACGATGCTGCACTGGGGTTTCCTTTTCCAGGAATAGTGGTTTCCTCAATTTTTCGTTTATCATTTAATGATGATCAAGAAGGTGATGGAATCTTATCAGATGTGAGTTCCTCCAAAACTATCTTGCTTAGAGGTTTATAGTTATTCATATAGTTGTGTTCGAGGAAGGTCACATTTTTTGAAACAAATACCTTTTGGTCCTTGGGACTATAGAAGTAACCGTCGTTTGTTTCTAGAGCATAGCCCAAAAAAATACATACTTCAGACCTCGTCAAGTTTCCTTGATTTAGGTCTAAGTACATGAGCAGGACAGTCCCAAATGCAGAAATAGTGCAAACTAGGTTTGTTACCATTCCACAGTTCCAGTGGCATTTTTCTTATGGTCTTAGATGGGACGACATTCAAAATGTAAGTCGTCATTTGAAGTGCATATCCCCAGAATGATAGAGGAAGTAAAGAGTAGTTTAACATAGACCTGGCCATGTCCAACAAGGTCCTGTTTCTTCTTTCTGAAACACCATTTTGCTGTGGCATTCCAAGTGTTGTGAGCTGGGATAGAATACCATGCTCCAACATTAAATTCTTGAATCCATATCCAAATATTCACCACTTCGATCAGATCGAAGTGTTTTAAAAGTCTTACCTAATTGATTCTCAGCCTCAGCTTTAAAGTCTTGAAACTTACCAAATGTTTCAGACTTCTTAAGCATTACGTAAGTATGACAACATCTAGAGTAATCGTCAATAAAGGTGATGAAGCACTCATATCCACCTCTAGCTTGTACGTTGATTGGACCACATACATCATTGTGTACAAGCTCTAAAGGCTCTTTAGCTCTATTGCCTTTCGCTAAGAAATGGCGTTTGGTCATTTTGCCTTCTAGACAAAACTCACAAATCGGAAGAGTTACAACTCTTAGTTCTCTCAATGGTCCATCCTTTGTTAATCGATTTATCATGTCTAATCCTACATGACCAAGTCTACGATGCCAATGGTATGTATCATCCTCATTTGAAACCCTTTGTCTTTTGTTTCCTTTCGATTTAGCTACTTTAAATAATTTAAAGTTATTTAGCGATCATTCAATTAATGAAAGCGCTTAAAGTCTGAACATTCAATTGCATGTCTAAAGAAAAATTAAGAATAATCATATTATAAAATAAAATATTCTAAAGTTAATACATGCAATAAAATTCAAAATACTAAAAGGAACAAACTAGAACATTGTTCAAAATAACAATAAAGTTTTTTCTTTTAATAAAACTAAAGAATTATAAAATAAACGCACTTTCTTCAACGCTTTCTTGAAATAGATGCTTTCTCTCTCTTCTTTCTAATCTTTTTATCTCCATCTGCAAGTTCCTCTTGATTTCTCAAATGCCTATAAAGAAGAACAAAAATATATTTAGTGGTTTCTAAATCAAAGATTCAAAATGATACCTTATAATCCACTATTAAGCTTAAGGTAAAGGAAAATGATATCTACCTTTTTCGCGAATGTGGTCTTGTCTGTATATACTTATAGACACCAACCCACATATCCCCATCATATTCAATATCTTCGAACTTTTTCCTCGGCTTTTCTTCCACGCTGCTAAGAATATAAAATCTTGTCATGTGAGTTGATCTCATCCAATCATGTTCCTCTTTCCTTGCATCCCATGATGGCATAAGAGGAGGTCATCTGTCATTAAATATATGTTTAAGCTTTTTAGCCCGAAAAATGAATAAAGTTGAATTTATCCATCCTTCTTCATCCTCTTCAGTTAGTTCAACTTTACTTATATCATCATCAATCATTTGATGCATGTCAGGGCACATAATGGGAAAGTAATTGGGTGGCAACATTTTTATGACTGAAAATAAAATACAACATTATTACTATTTTAGAAAATATCAATAATTTTGAAAGTAAATATGATACATGAATGCAATCAATTAAAACTCATAAATTTCGCATTTACTATTCCACGACAAAACTATCCAACAAATAAAGCGTCGCATTAGGTTTGATCAACTTAAATTCATATAACTTAAAAGGCAATCTTATCTTCATTATTTCAAACTAAAAATAACTCTTTATTTTCTCTTTTAAAAATAAAGTACCGCATGTTTGGTCAAGATACAATTATCCACCAGAAAAACATAATTGCATCTTTGTAAGTGTAACACATTATTTTGGAATACATGACTTAACTTAGAGAATGCCGCCTTAGGGTCGATCAAGCATAAAATACATCACTCTTTCCTATGTTCGTAAGAACCAAACCTTGGTATTAATATGTCTTGAAATCTTCCTTAGGGGGACCGAAACAAAGCTGCCTCGAAGCCCTTTTCATACTTCATGGTGTTGTACTAATAATGGAGACCATAGGTCACATTAAGATGTTCACCTTCTCTCACTTACTATTTTACAAAAAAAAAGGTGTTTTATTAAACAAATCAATTAATTCTAAATTAATTACTAGTTTATTGATAACCCTATGAATGTAATTAATTACAAAATATATTTAATCATAAAAGAGAATGTTTCTACAATTAATGCGATCTAAGTAATCACCTGTTACATTCACCTCACTTTACTAAAATACTTTTTAAATAAAATTGGTTATCTTAAAGGCCTATAATACTATTGTCTTTATTGTGGTGTGAATTACCAAGTTTTAACTAATTTAAGACTTAGTAGTTTACATGCAAGTGATTTCTCCAAAACAATTCATTTAAACACTTAGGACAATCCTAGATGATCATGTTTCTAAAAAAATGCATGATTAATCAAAATTGTGTGGGTTTCATGAATGCCATGTAATTGACAAATGCATGATCATGTTGTCAAACAAACATTAATTAACATTTATTTAAATAAAAATAATAAATAAACAATAAATGTGAATCGAGTATTGTTGGGTATTTTTAAATTTACAACCCTTTGAAAAAATAGAAATAAAATTATAAAATGGCCTTTAGTTGTTTGCAAGACTCAAAGAATGTTTCTTATCTCATATAGGCCCTTCTTTTATAATTCTTAGGAATTTTTTAGGCCCAATTAACTAATTAGAAACTAACTTTCTAACTAATCACTTTAATTAAAATTAACTTTGAATTAAATAACTATATTTTTCATCTTTTTAATTTAGTTGAATTTAAATAATTAAATAATCAAATTCAAATAATTATTTAAACTTAAGATAATATCTTAACGAGCTGAAAAATATTTTATTTTTCTAACAAAAATAAAATAAGTTATTAAATTTTTCAAATTCAAATAATTTATAAAATCAATTATTTAAAAGATAATTAACACAAGACTAGGGGCGCGTGGGGTAGGTGAGAGGTAGGGCCGTAGCAGGTGCAGGTGCACCAAGAGCTTGGCGCGCATGTGGTGCGCAGGAGCTGAGGGGCTGGGCGCTGGTGGTGGTGGGCCTATCGCACGTGAACAGGGGGCGAGGGGAGCTCGGGCTACCTTGATGTGGGCAGCTGGGCCGAGGGACTGGCTGGTACATGCAACTCAGGCTGGTGGCTGGGGGGCGAGGGCTGTTGACTTGGGCGTGTGGTTCGGGTCCCTTTTCTCCTTCTTTTTCATTTTATACATGATCTAGAAATTTAAATTCCTAATCCAATAGCACCATATAATTAACGATCCATCATTCACCCATACATTCAAAAAACACATCTATCAATTCAATATGCATATCAACATACATCTAAAAAAAATACAAGAAACTCACAGCATTTAATATATATATATATATAGATTGCTCTGGTGCCAATTTTCGGTATTAAATATGAAAATCAGAATACGCAGTGGAATGCGATCTTTTAAAAATTTATTAATACCAGTTAGGATGATACATGTATAGATATATTAAATCGCATACAAATAGATAAAACATTACCTCTTGAAGCCTACCAAGTGTCCTTGAATCTGTTTGAATAAATCAACGATCTTCCTATCTATATTCTGAAAGCTCACACCTTGATCTTCCAGATCAATCATCAAACACAAAAGGACGTGTGTAGGCACGTATGATTAAAATATTGATTTAGAACTCTCTAGATGTACTCAACACATGAGATCTAGAGAGGTTTGAGAAGAGAGAGGATGTTCTTATTAGAATTTCAAGTTTAGAAAATTCTATCATTTTCTTGTGAGAGAGTTTAACAGTCAAAACAACTTTTGAAACGCTAATTATTTTCTGAAAGTATCGCTTCTTTTAGTTTTATAAACATAATTAACTAATTTAATTCATCTTTATTTTATTTTACAATAAAACTGATCAATTTCTTATTATTTAATTTAAATCATATTTAAAAAGAATTATTAAATAAAAAAATAAGTTTGAAATTCAAAATTCAAATCCCATGGATATTTTCTATCCCTTGGTGGCTCCGCACACTCACTGTACAGTGAGTGTCTGTCATGAGCCACATTAGGAATTTTCTTTATTTTCTCATTGTTTGATTGATTAATATTTAAGATAATATATTTATCCTAAAATAAATACCAGTTAATTCAAAATTAATTTTCTCTTAATATGTCAATTTTAAATAAATGAATAAATATCTTATTATAAATAAGATAATTAATATTATCTCTCTATATTAATTCAAACATGATTAATATTTATTTTAACATAAAAATTTTCAAAAAAAATACTATACACTTAAATAATTAATTAATTTCCCATGACTATCACATAATTATTTCCTTGTCTTGAAAAATTAATTCATTTGCAATAAAGTACTTATCTCTACAAATTTTCCTTGTGACATTCTTGCCATTGAAAGTGTAGGACAGAGGTGACCTGGGGACCATGGACCTATAATACGAAGCTCTAATAAACTATATTATTAATCGAACTCTTCAATCTAATGATCTTATTTATTAATTCCATGATTACTCCACTATAAATATTGAATTGCACTCTAAGTATTTATAGAATTATATTTACAGAATTTTCTTTGTAGTCCATCGATATAATCAATAAAAGTAGCTCTGTCCTCTAACTATTGATTCGTTAATTAGAGCTGGTCATTATTACCGTTTTACCCTTCTAATTACCTCTTGTACCTTAAGTACGATTAATTTACTAGCAAATAATTAATCTATAATCAAATTATAGATTTGAGCTCAATAACTATTCAGTTCCAGAATTAACCCTTAAGAGAACCAATATTCAATATGTTAGGAATGTGTAGATTATATTATTGTAAACCATGTTCACAGTCATTCATGATATTGAATCTCCAAAACAAAAGTCACTAGCCTCATTATACTAAGAAACGTTAACGAGTGAATCAAAAGATACAATAAGCACAAAGAGGAGTTCACGACTACTCAGGATTGAGACTGATCTATAATTGATCATCTATAATGATAAGAATTAAATCTTTATGGAAAATGGTAAGTTTATAAAGATAGTTAATTCATATCGGTTCTATCATATATAATCTCTAATATATACAATACCTTTACAAAGATGTCTATCCACATTAGTAATTTTAATCTAGACTACTTGCATCCCGTATGCTTAGTAAACCGTACTAGTAACCATTTATTAAAGATTCCTTACTTTAATATGTTACTTGTTATTTTATTCATTGTATGTGATCTTAATTCTCTCGTACTAATACAAGATCATATCGTCATAAATGAATATGGAAATTTCTTGAATTTCATATAAATTGTTCAAATAATAATTATAACATTCAACTATAATAAAATTGTACTCTTATTTAAATCAATAAAATGTCTTTACATGCTTTTAGGGCATAATTCTAACACCACGTAGAGGATCACATCCTCCACATCTGTGATGTGAGATCGAGTAATGACATCAATCATATCTAAGAAATACACACATTAAAATTACATTTATAGTGAATAAATTACATAAATATGGATGAAACTTTAAACTTCAATATTCTTTTAATGTAAAACACAATTATTATATTTATAAAATCACTTATTGTAAAATTACCACTTAATCATCCCTATAATATTCTTTACTATCCCTATCAACTTCTTCTAAATTATCATCTGTTTCTATGTGTTCCTCTTCCTCTTCATCATCTTCTTCTATGAACCCCTCTTCCTCCTCCTCTTTAATTGCATCATTATCTACATCGACAAACATTGATGGAGCCCCTGTATGTTAAAGTTGATTTGTGGCAACAGACCAAGATCAAAAAATAATTAGAAATCAGATAAACTGGTGTCATGCATAATGTCTACTTCAACGTCCTCCAATTGTTCTTCAACAAGTGGGATGTCCCACACATTTCTATGATGCACTTCTTGGACGAATTTCTAGTGAGATTTATTTTTAAGTTCATCAATGTAGAAAACTTGGTTAGCCTGAGTTGCTAGGATGAATTTATCATCTTTGAACATCTCTGAACTAGTGTTAATACATGTTATGTTTTTCCAGACATTAATCCTCTTGAACACTTATTAGTGTCATGCCATTTGCACTTAAATAATACAACAGAACAACTAGAAAGATGTGAAATCACTAAAACTTCTTCCAACTGGCCATAATAAGTATTATTTCCAACTCTTGCTTTAGAGATGTCACTATTTTGAGTTTTAAAATTTTTGTCCCTATCATAACACTATAATCTAACTCCAATATGGAAGCTCAAAAAATAAACTTTTTTTCGCTAACCTACTTGTTCTTTTGAGTGCTTTCTTTTTTGCCCACCATAGCTTACATGCTTACCAGGAAGAGATTCTAGTATAAAACTCATTTGTATGAACATTTTTGCATAATTAATGGCTCTAGTGGTGATATATTTTCAAAGGTACCATATGTATTCATGTCCCTTCTAATAGCATGTTTGAGTGGTAAGAAATGCCTATGGCCATAAAAAGCAACCTTTTACTGTAAACAAATAGATGGGGTCGCCACATTACATGTAGGACAAGTATAATAACATTTTCCACTCCATCTAGAAAGACTACTCATTGCTGGGTAATCACTTTTAGTCCACAACAAGGTTGCTCGAAGAGTGAAGAAACTAACATCGATTGCATCTCGAGTTTGTACACCGGTCACCCATTATTCTTTTAACTCATCAATTATGGCCTTAAGAAAATATCAAAATCCTTTCCTAGTGAATGAGTTATAGGAATTAATAAATCAATTAGTCTCTCACATGCACAACATTGGTGACAAGTTATACATTGTCAGCACAACCGACCACATACTGTAAGCGAGACTCATTTTACCAAAGGGCTTGAATCCATCTACAACCAATCCAACACGCACATTCTTGGTTTCCATTGCACACGTTGGATTATTTTGGTAAAATCCATCAAAGCTTTCCCATCAACAGGATGGCATAATACAACTTCTTCTTTTATACGTTCCTCATGATGCCATCTCATATGTTGACCAATGTTCCTCGATGCATATTTTTTCATTAACTGAGGGGTTATAGGAAAACATTGCATCACTTTATGTGACACTTTCTTACCTTTGGTGTTCTTATCCACCCACCGATCCTCCTCAAAAATAGGACATTTAGATTTTCTAGCACGTTCTTTCCAAAAGAGTGCAATCATGCTTGCAGACGTGGATTGACTTGTAGCCCAATCCTAGTTTACGTAACAACCTTTTCCCTGCATAATGTGATTTTTGAAACTTATTTGGGGCTAGAAATGCATCATGTAACAACTCTAGAGTTCCATCAAATATATTGTTAGGAATTTTCCACAACACTTTAAAATGCATCAACTTCACTAGGAAATTCAACGATGTATAATTCTGACACTCATGGAATAATGGAGCCCCAATCTCAACAAACAAATCGTTATAATGTTGCCCATCCCTACAGTCTGTTGTAGGAATCTCTTCATCACACTCATTCTCTTCATATTCATTGTTCACAGGTTGCGTAATATCATTGAGAACATCCATGATCTCATCTTCATTAATTTGATCTACCCATTTCCTCGTTCGTATTGTTTTCTTCCTCTCTATGCCAATGTCAATTTGTATATCTTCGTAGAAAACCACTTACAAAGAGATGATTTTCTAATACATCAATTATGTGAAATTTGACATTCACATACCTCCTACAAGGACATTTCACTAGTCCCCTTGAATCGATGCATTGCCTAGCTCTCTCAAGAAAAGCCATCACACTAGCTACTCATCAGATAATCGATCTGTCACATTAATCAAACTCTTGTCGATTGACATTGTACGTGTGTAGCACTGCACAAAACACTTAGTCATCAAACATACAACCAATTTGTGTGTGTGTCCTAATCTCTATTTTCACTTTATTTCTATAAGGGTAACAATCTTATCTTATTCAGATTTACTATATACATATAGTGTGATATACACTCATAATATCATTTCATATTTATAAAAAATTTGGTAGCACCTCCCCATAATTCTCATAATTATGAAAACTAAAACTAAGTCTGCCCACTTACGAGAACAAAAGAGAAGTATACCGAAATCTCTACAAATGAAACAATAAATGAGTAATAGATCACACTATAGGTATATAGTAATCCTAAACTGTCAAAACTAGACAATTTAGAGAGAGAAAAATTTAAGAGTCCATACTAACTCACCCTCTCTGACGGATCTAATACTTTTAGTGAAAATCTAAATAAAAAAAAATTATCACTATGTGATAATAAGACACTATCCTATCTTTGGTAATACTGAATAATCACCAAAGAAAATCAAATAAAACAAAAGTTGTTTTATAATGTCTTATGTTATTTTCAATCAATTATGTTGTTTTATGAAGTCTAACTATAATATGTGTATGTTTAAATATTATTCCAAATATTTTTATAAGAAGATTATTCAACTTCTTAAATTTAGTAATTATTTTAGGTTTTTTTAGCTTTAATTTTTTTTTATTTTATTAGTTTAGGATGACTAATTTTTTAAATGTTATTATTAAACTTATTAAATTAATTTTTTATTTTATTTAGGTGGTTATTAAACTTATTAAATTTCTATGATTAGAAAATAGATTATTTTATTAGTTTAGGCTTACTTTTTTACTTAAATTGTCTTTCATCGTAATTCTCAAATCTAGTTATTTTATTAAATATTTCACCAATTTGATAAATTTAATAAATTATTTACCATTTGTTGAATAATTTGTTTTATTTTAAAAAAACAATGTCTAAATATCCTAATTTTATAGAAAATTCGACAACATAACAACTATATTTTTATCTATCTCGAATTTAAAAACTTGCAAATAACACACAAAAAATATCCAAAATGTCCAGAACAGTACAAAACAACATTACATCCTCTAATATGTTGAAACATTTCATCCAACATAGCATTCAATCTTACATTTTAACATCTTAAGCATTTAACTTATTTTACTACTTACATTTTAATTACTCTAACCCAAACTAGTTATTTATCCCAAAAATTACAATAATTAAATCCTAAACATATATAGTATATGCATTTCACTAAAACACTACATGCCATTATATTAATTTTTTTTACATATAACTAAACTTTGAACTAATCTTAATTTCTAATTATAAATCTTACATATTATAAATATAAAAATAAACAAGTTTTTTTTTTTCATTTTCACCAAAAAAAAATGAGAAAAAATAAAGAAAAAATATGCAAAATTTAGAAAGTAAAAAAATAAAAACCTATACCAGAGAGAGAGAGAAAAGAAAAAAAACCCGCCATTTTCACCAAAAAAAAGAGCCAATTTTTTTATTTTTTTTTAAAAAAAGTTAAATTAATACCCAAATTCATAAATACCTAAGAGAGTTGAGTTTGAGTCAGAAATCTACACTACGACAAAATTGGGCTTTCTCCGCAGTTTTTTTCCTTAATACACTGTGGTTTTTTTAGAGTAGTTTGGTATACATACATAAGAAAAATTAAAAACATACGAATAAAGTTACACATAAAAAAAATTACACTTGATAAATAAATGACATCAATATTGCTAACTAGTTGCTTTGTAGTAGAAGTATGTATCCTTGGCACTGAATATCTTTTTGTCAAACCACTATAAAATTGACAAGTAAATATAGATTAGATAATTAAGCACTATGTAGTGTCATTCGACACTCCATGATTTTGTTCTCCAAACTTCGTTAAAATTGTACTCTTCAGTTACCGCCAAAACATTTTATTATGCTCATCTATAACCCATTTCTGTTTAATTTTAACCTTATTTTAAATCATCGACCGTAATAATTCCATGTGATCACTAAAATAGAAAAAAAATACTATAAACAAGTTTAAATAACAAAAATAAAAACATTACTCTGATATATATGATTGAAAGGTATTCTCTTTAAAATACATGACTTATATTATATATGATTGAATCTCGGGATTATTTTGCATCACAACTAATTGAGCTTGATCTAATTATGTCCTAGACACGGTGATCACTTTTTCATTCCCTTGTAGTTCTTTATCTACCCCATCTGAGTTATTTTGTGGTTTCCTGATTCTGATTGCCTCAACCCCACGCATGTATTCTGAGCAAAATTCAACTTTCTCTTCCGATATATAACATTCATCCATACTAGCTTAAGGGCGATAGTGATTACGTACATAACATTTCAACACCTTCATATTCCTTTCAAATTGATACGTCAATCTCACCCAAACTGGTCCACACAACTTGGCATCCCTTACTAGATGAACCATCAAATGTATCACAATGTCAAAGAAGGAAGGCAGAAAAAAAAATTCCAAGGTTGCATAGAGTTTCCACTATCTTACCATGCAATGCAAACACTTATTTTATTTCTAATTCTTTTCTACATAAATGACTGAAGAATATGCAAACATTTTTCAAACACCTCGGACTTTTTTCGATAAGATTGACCAGATAACAATTGGAAGTAATTGTTGCATTAACATATGAAAATCATGTGATTTCATACCCATTAACTTCAAATCCTCCATCGATACCAAGTTTTAAACGTTGGATGAATATCCATCAGGCACTTTCATCTATACAAATGATTTACATATGACTTTTTTCTCTTCTCTGGACAACGTGAAACAATAAGGAGGTAAATATGTGCGTTTACCTTTCTCTTGAGGTGCCAAATCAGTTCTTATATCCAATTCAACAAGATCTAAACGACTAGTCAGATAATCCTTAGTATTACCGGGAATATCAAGTAATGTACTAGTACTTTCACACTCATTTTTTCTATGTGCATGTCATCTAAACAATATTGAACAAGTAAATCTTTCAAGTAAGGAAGATGAAAAAAATTGATTTCCTTTGGAAACATTCGTTTACTTTCTTATTTTTCTTCTTTTTTTCATACTTGAAATCAAATTTCTCTACTTCTTCAAGAATTTGTTGCCCCGGTAGTGGCAAAGGAGCAACACCTTGTTCTTTAGTACCATTTAATATTTTTTTTCCTATAACGATTATCTAGGAGCAAGTATTATCTATGAACCATATAACACATTTTGTGCCCATTTGGCAGACGACGAGCCCATGTGTTACTACAACATATTGGAAATCTGTGGTAACCTTTTGTTCTTAACTCTAATAGATTACCATATGTCGAGAAATCATTAACAGTCCACAACAACACAACTTTTAAGTTAAAGACTTTTTTCTTAAAACCATCATATGTCTCAACACCATTTTCATACAAATCTTTCAAATCGTCAATTAATGGTGTCAAATAAACATCTATATCATGTCTCGGTTATTTTGGGCCTGAAATCATTAACGCAAGCATCAAAAACTTTCTTCTCATCACTAACCACAGAGGAAGATTGCACATAACAAGGAAGGTAGACCATAAACTATGCCTACTACTTAGAGATTTATGTGGGTTTACTCCATCGGCAACTAGACCTAAACGAAGATGTCTTGCTTCAATTTTAAATTATGGATTTAAGTAATTTACTTTTTCCATGCCTACGAATCTGCAGGATGTCGGAGTTTACCATCTTTCACTCGCCTAGTCTCCTGCTATATTAAGTTTTCATAGTGTTCTACACTTCGATATAACCGCTTAAGCCACAAAATCAAAGGAAAGTACCACATCACTTTATGGGGAATAAGTTTCCTAATATCCTTACTCTTGTTAGGTTTTCAGCGTGGTAAATCACATTATGGGAAAGTTTCTATATCTACACACTCTTTACGATATAAAACACTATCGTTCGGACATGCATGGATCTTCTCATACTTCAACTTTATGCAATTTAAAGTTTTCTTCACTTCATACGTAGACTGAGGGGAGCAATTTTCTAACGGAAAAATCTCCTTAAAAGCAACTAAAAGTTGACTAAAACATTTATTGCTCACTCAAATTTCTATTTTTATGTTGTAAAATTTCACCATCGTTGGTAATCTTTGTTTCAGACAACCATTGAAAAATAATTTATCTACATCTCTAACCAATTTATTGAATTTTGAAGGATTATCAAGAAACTCTTGTTGTGCTTCATCAAGTAATTACATAGGATGATCTTCAAAATCACTATAATCCAAATCATCAACTCCTGGCCACCCGAATGGATAGGGATTATTATTTTCAATGATTCCCCATGCCAATACCTTATATATTTTAACTTGTATCAAATCTCGGAGAAAATACATGATTCTTTATCATGGCAATATTTCATTTTGATCCATTACCACAACCTATACATGGATACCGAATGTTGGTATTAAATAAGTCAAATATCAAAATACGCACCAAAATGTTTATTGAGGGGGATTTAAAAAATATCATTAATACCAGCCAGGATCATACATATTCAAAAAGAAATAATGAAATATAATTAATTAATTAATTTGAAATTCAAATCCCGGGGATAGAAAATTTTGACATGTGGCGCCACTCACTGTCTAGCACAATGAATGGCATGAGCCACAAGGGTATATCTCTAATTTTCTCATTTCTTTGTTTCATTAATTTTAAGACAACATATTTATCCCAAAATAAATATCAGCTAATTTAAAATTAACTTTATCTTAAAAACTATCAGTTTTAATTAAATATCTTATAATAAGATAATAATTAAACTCCCCCAAATATTAATCCAAACATGATTAATATTTATTTTAACATAAAGTTTTTCAAAATAAAAACTATATTAATGAATTAATTCACAATTAATCAGTTGCTCATAATTATCACATAATTATTTCCTTGCCTTAGAAAATTAATTTCTTTGTAATTTATTCATTCTCTCTATAAAATCTTTCTGGTGATATCCTTAACCTTGACAGTGTAGTACAAAGGAGACTTGGAGACCATGGACGTATAATACGAAGCTCTAATAAACCGGACTATTAATTATACTCTTTAATTCAATAATCTTATTTATTAATTCTGTAATTACTCCACTATAAATATGGAATTGCAGTCTAAGTATATATAGGATATATTTATAGAGTTTTCTCTTGTAATCCATTGATATAATTAGTAAATGTAGTTTTGCCCTCCATTTATTGGTTTATTGATTAGAGTTGGTCAAAATTACCATTTTACCCTTCTAATTACCTTATGTTCCTTAAGTACGATTAACTCACTAGCAAATAATTAATCTATAATCAAATTATAGATTTAAGCTCAATAGTTATTTAGTTCAAGAATTAACCCTTAAGGGAACCAATATTCGATCCGTTAGGGAAGCATGGATTCTATTATTGTAAAATCATGTTCCCACCCATTCATGATATTGAATCTCCAAAACAAAAGTTTGTTGCCTCATTATATTAAGAGACCTTAACGAACAAATCAACAGATCCAATAAACACAAACAGGAGTTCATGATCACTCAAGGTTTAGACTAATCAACAAATGATCATCTATTATTATAAGAATTAAATCTTTATGGCAAATGGTAAGTTTATAAAGATAGTTTATTCATATCAATCATGTCATATATAATCACTATTATATACAACATATTTATCAAGATGTCTATCCACATCAGTAATCTGAATGTAGACTATTTGTGTCATGTATGCTTAGTAAACAATAATAGTAACCATTCATTAAAGATTCTATACTTTACAATGTTACTGGCTATTTTATTCATTTTATATGATCTTAATTCTCTCGTACTAATACAAGATCATTTCCTCATAAATGAATATGGAATTTTCTTGATATTTATATAAATTATTCAAATAATAATTATAACATCCACATATAATGAAATTATAATTTTATTTAAATCACTAAAATGTCTTTTTACATGCATTTAGGGCATTGTTGGTCCATAAATTGGTCGACGACACTAAGTCAATAAAATGATATAAAGTGAGAACGGAACGTGAAAATAAATAACGACACCAGAGTTTTATAGTGGTTCGGCCCTAGATTGGTAATAACCTACATCCACTTCAGTACCTTTATTTATGTAGAATTTTTAAAACCCTCAATGAGATGAATTGGATAAACTAAATTTTGTGAATAAAATCTTAGCTCTATCTCAAGCAACTTACAAAGATAAAGTGCATGAACGTTTCTCAATGACAAATTCCAAGAGAGGACTTCTACTATCTCGCCATGTAATTCATCTTTCAAAGAAGCAATCTCCCCAGACTCTTGAAGAGGAAGATGCAATGAAAGAAGTTCTTTACGCATTTGTAGTTGGAAGTCTAATGTATGTTATGTTGTGTAGTAGACCAGATATCTGCTATGCAGTGGGAGTAGAGAGAGTAGGTATCAGTCAAACCCAGGACCAGAACATTGGATAACAGGTAAGCACATCTTGAGGTATTTAAGGCGAACTAAGGATTATATGTTAGTCTATAAGGGTTGTGTTCTAAATGCTGTAGGCTACACTGATTCAGATTTTCAGACTGATGTCGATGACAGGAAGTCTACTTCTGAAATGGTGTTTACTCTTGGGGTGGAGATGTGATATAGAGAAGCGTAAAGCAATCTGCGATCTCAAATTCCACCATGGAGGCTGAGTACATAGCTGCGTCTGAAGGAGCTAAGGAAATAGTCTGGCTAAAGAAGTTCTATTCAGATCTTGGTCTTATTCCAGATATGAATAAATCGCTTGTGCTATTTTCTGACAACACAAGAGCGATAGCCAACTCGAAAGAACCTCGAAGTCACAAGAGGAGTATGCATATAGAAAGGAAGTATCACATTATTCGAGAAAATGTGGCTAGGGGATATGTGAAGGTTATGAAGATTGCATCTGAAGATAATCTTGTAGATCTATTTACAAAGACACTACCAGAAGCTATATTTGATAAGCATATCAAGGAAATGGGAATAGTAGAATTAAGACATTAGTTTCAATTAGTGCAAGTGGGAGTTTGTTGGGTTTTTATGCCCTAATTAAAACCCAATTTCTTTGTAATCTCATTTTATTATCAATAAAAGAATATAAATCAATTTTTGACTTGGCCAATCACTTTGCTCACATGTTTTATTTTCATAAACTTCTATTAAATCCCAAGCATATAGCTAATCGTATTTATAGTGACCTAATCACAATGAAATATAAATATGATTATATGTTCAAAATAAGTTGGTCCTAAGATTAGTCAATGCACAAGATTTACACTAACTTGCCAATCTACGATATGATCTACTTACACATTGTAGTGTTGTGTTCTTTCCAGAACATTAGCAAAGTAGAAGATCAGATATTTATGTTACATCAGACTGGACCGATATTGACAGTAGATAGGATAATTAAACCTACCGTGATTATCTATTCTATTCATATCATATAGTTGACCATAGGTCAATTCAATCTCAATTCTGAGTGGTTAGTATTCTAACTGATTGTATTATTTGACTTCTTTGACTTGTTCGTTACCATCTTACCCTACAGACTAGCCCATACTTTCATCTTGGGAACTTGGTAGTATAATTGAGTGAGAGTGTTAATCATAGATATGAACATCTATAGCCTCTGATGAAGAAGTAAAATGATGGTTTCATTTTAGTTTGGTTCAAGGTGCTAAAAGATAGAGAACTCATTTCAGTAATTAATATTAGTTTATTGAAATATCATTTACAAGGAACTAAGTATTTTAAGGATAAAATACAATAAGGGGTAAAACAGTATTTTAGTCCCATCTCATTGATGATCGTCTATAGACGATTGCGTGACAATTATGGTTGTAACAATGGATAATTAATAATGTATCTATTTTTCTTATATAGCGTTCTGTGAATTCAAGAGTGCAATTCTCAGTCTTTAGTGGAGTCACGAGGAATTAATAATTAGTAAATTTATTTGTTAAATTTATGATAATTTATTGGAGCTTGATTTTATATGTCCATGGTCCTCACTGTACCTTGGATAAAATCATCTAGATAGTCTCAATTAATTGATTTAATTATCAATTAGAATTATCAAAGTTGACCAGGTCAATTTTAGATAGTTTCATAGAGTTATGTAATTTAGAGAAGAAAAGAGAAATTAGGGAAAATTTATTAATTAAGATAAATTGGTGTCTAAATTAATAAATAATTTTAAATCAAGGTTCAAATTATAAATAATTAATTTGATAAATGATTTAAATAATTAAATCAATAGAAAATAATACAGGCCTTGATTTTAAGTGCACCAGTCTTATAATTAAAAGGGAAATATCTCGGGCCTATGGCCCATGATAATTTCAACCTAGGGCTGATTATTGGCTATTATATTATTGAGTTTTTAATTAAATAAATGACCTAATTGAGCCTATAAAAATAATGCTAAGTGAGAGATGAAAATACAAGTTTTGAGAAGATCAGATGATCTAGTCTTGATGCTCTAGGTTTTAGATTCTCTCTACAACATAAATCCTTTTCTAAGCCTCGATTTTTCTCTTCTATTCTTCTTCTCTTTGTATCTATCTCATGTGTTGAGAATTTCCCACTCTAGTCTAGTTGATTCTGAGGATACATTGCAAGGCTGTGAAGAAAATAGAAGAACAGTTCAGTTTCTTGGTGATACCCTGCGACAGAAAGGATACAAGGGTTAGAGAAATTGTAGGAAGGACTCATTCATTTAGTTGCATATAATGTAAATGTTCTTATCATTATTTTTGTTTGAATTCAATTTTAGAAACACGTTCTGTAACGCCCTGGGTAGCCAAGACCATTACACTGTGTGTTTATAAAGGTGCAAGACATGTTAATCAAGTCATTTAGTTAGAAACGTGTTACTGAAACCATAATTGAACTAGGGTTAAAATATTTTGGTCATAAAAGATACATTTCATTTAGATATATATTTCGTACATGGGATCCCAAAAGAAATAGAGTTTAAAAGACAGTTTACAAAATTCCAGGATATATGTACAGCTACTGACCACTCTAAGGGAAAAATTCCAGGATATATGTACAGCTACTGACCATGTACATTCAACCTCAAAACTCTCCAACTCAGTACTGGTCCACCTTGCCCTTGCCTTTACCTGCACCACGTAGCACCCGTGAGCCAAGGCCCAGCAAGAAAACTATAATACAGAGTATAAACGATCAACAACAGTCAGATATCTCATGAATCATCAATCAGATACAAATAGATCATATTGCTCATGTAAACAGTGATATCAATTTACAAGCCAACAATCAGTTTAACATCAATAAACATTTCACACAATATCTAGGTCAACCCCCTTAGGCTGCACCCTCTATATACGTCACTGTCTTCGGCTCACTTAGGCCGAGCCCAGTGTTCAACCCACTGACTCTGGCTCACTTAGGCCAAACTCAGTGATTATTTGATTAACCTCATCTACCAATGGCCGAGCCGCGTCTTGTGCGCAAATATTGATTCCGTCACTCTTAGGCCGTTTATCACATGTCCCTATGGCATAATACCATCTATGACATCATATACAAGTAAATGGAACTCTTAGTCCCAACATAACCACATCACCGGGTGCAGTTTCTTACCTTTGATTCCGATAGCATTGATTAGTGAAATCAACCTTCAAGCACGATCTCGTCTGAGCCCTAGCGTAAACCTAGTCACAACCATATATTAGAACCATTGCTAAACTTCAATTCTGAAACCTAACCCCGGGAGCAATCCCGAGCCCTCGGGAAGCCCTAATTCCACCTAACGGGGGGGGGGGTGGAATGAAACCCCGAGCACCCGGGCAAAAATCCTAAGAAATTACTCAAAAATCCACTTCTGAAGGTAGGGTAGTGCTACAGTGCTAAAAGCAAAGACAAAAGCCCCAGACAACCCAAGCCTAGTGCTATAGCGCCCTAAGGCTAGCGCTACTTACAACACCAGAACACCCTCTGATTTCTCCTTCAATTTTCCTTGAGCCAAAACTCCTTAAAACCCCTCCAAACCTCAACCACACACCAAATTGAGCCTACCATCCTCTACTTCTCATCCCACATAGCCCAACAACATAAAACTTAGCAACATGCACCGTCAAACAAAGAAAACAAGATTTGAACTCAAAACTCAAGAACTCATCAGCAGAAACCAGAACTAACCCAGCAACATAGATGATCAAGCTCAAAATTTCTTACCTTTGATGGGGAATTCAACCCTAGGTTTCCCTTTGTATCCTTCCAGCCTTAAGCTCCTCAATTCTTCAAGCTTAATTCCCTTAACTTCCATCCAAAACTCAAGTTCAGAATTCAATTCTAACAAAGTTGAAAAAACTCAACAGAAACCTTTAAACCTTACCTCAGTTGAGTAATTAACTCCTGCTAAATCATTTAGATTCACCAAGGATCCTAAACCCAAGCTCCAGCCTAAGCTCTCCTTCAGTTAAAGCTTCAAAAATTCTCAAGAGATTGATGAAGAATGGGGAAACCGAATGGGAGAGAAAGGGTAAGCTCAGTGTTTTGTTTTTCCTCCTCTTTCCTTCTTCTTTACTTTTCTTTCAGCTTCTATTACTTTCTAAACATTCCACTAAGTCTATAAAGGCAGAATATCACATATCCCTTTTAAATCAAATGACCATTTTTCCCTCCCATTAAAACCTAATCCTTTAAACATTCTAAGGGTATTTTGGTCATTTGCTTCCAATTCCCGCTAATTCCTCGAGTGTCCCTAACAATTACCGCTTACTTCCCAACACCTAACTAATCACCAATTATTTTCCTCAATGTCGAGTAGTCTCCAATATTTCTCCCAAATAACCAGAAATACCCCCAGGCTCCCCCAAGACAGGTATAAATCCCCACCGTGGCTTTTTTGCTAAACCGCTCACCAGGATCCCCTCGAGTCACAAGCTGCAAATATATCCACATAATAATGTGGTCTCAACAATTTATCACAAATAATTACAATTATGCCCTCAACGGGCCAAAATTACGAATATGCCCTTTTTAATCTAATCACGGCCCACATGCTTACTAATACACATAATCATGGATCTCACATATCCAAATAATCATATAAGCATTGTTGACCCTTGATTTGGCCAACGACACAGAGTCAAATGTACGACAAAAGATAAAACGACAATTAAGAATTTAATACAATGGAAAAGAAGAAAACACCAAGGATTTATAGTTGTTCGGCCACAAAGAATGGTAATGACCTACGTCCACTTAGTGCTATTATTAATTTTGAATCTCCAAGTCGTGATCAAAGAACTAGGGTTCTTAAGTTTCACAAACCTTGGAAGAAGTACAATGAAATGATGGATAATTGCACTATAGCTTTATTTCTCTCTCTATCTTAGCAAACAGATTCAGGGATCAAACGTCCCTTCCATGAGCTATTTCATGCATATTTATAGGCTCAAGGAGGGTTACACGGGCCAACGGGCCATATCTTTCCTTAATAACTGCATATCAAGGTAATAATGAGGAAATATTCAATGCAATTATTATAAGATTACAATCTTAGAAGGAAACAAATCAAATTATACGACCTACCTGGTCGTACCTAAAAGTTAAGCCCTGACGAAGCGATGCTCCTCTGGTCGATAGTCGAACAGCACTTCTGCCACGTGTCAACCACGTGTGAGAAATCCTTGCCACGTCACCAACAATCATTTTTTGGGTAAACATTTTCCCCCCAAGTTTATTTATTGGGACCAGTAATAAGTAAACTTAGGAAACTGACCCTTTGCTTACTCCACCAAACCTGTCAGAACCGCCCATGCTCTCTCGGAAAAAGCAATCAGTCATGTCTAATCAAGCCTTTTTGGTTTCCCAAAAACTTGCCTGATGGCTATCACTCTTCCCCATGCTCATAAAAAGTAATTCATGATTACCTCTTTTATCGTGTCGCAGTCACTATATACAATATCTCAAATCCTCATTTTTACTTTTTACTTTTCAATTGCCATCTCCTCTCCGAGAACTGCGAAGAACTTCTGTCTTCACAGCCTAGAAATCCCAGGAACTAACATCCGGACATTCAAAAGCTTTCTTGTTCAGACTCATCTTTTCATCCAAGTAAGTTTTGCTAACCCCTTTGGCAATTGAGATGCTATGCAAAACTATTTTTTGTGCTTATTTTTATCTATGAACCTTTGCATGCTCTTGGCTGAAACTGTTATGGGGATTGTGTGTATATCAATAGATGCTTGATATGGTAGTGAATTAAAGTTTCGTAGGAGTTAGGAGCCAGTTTGGTAGTCGAGATTGTAGATTTAGGGCGTAAAATCGAAGTAAAAATTCGATTTTTAGGCTAGTTGAAAAACTGGGTTTATGCCACCCCTTCGGAGTCAAAAAAGCTTTTTTCCTGAAAAACTTTTTACTTCCGCTTTTCAATCTGTTTTTCAAACTGCTCATATAAAACTTAGTGTTTTTGCTAGAATGCTGCTGGCCGCATAAAAGCTTAGCTTTTATACGCGAGCAGCGTTATTCTAACTCTCAACACAGACTTTTAGGCTTTACGTTCTCACCTTTCCCATTCTCTGTTCGCAGCTTTTCATGCAAGATCTGTGGGGAGGTGAAAGGCCTATCGACGACAACTTGCTTGCCCAATTACTTGAAGACGAGGAGCAACCATCACTGTTGATACCAGAAATTCCTTTTTCTCGAACCCCACCCAATAGACCTCAGTTAAACCTTCCAGCCATGGTTAAAGTAAAATCCACTGCCCAGAAAAAGAAAACTTCCAACCCTTCAAATCAACCTGCTCCTTAGGGTGGAATTCCCTCGACCAGTGGTCGGGAAAGAAATATCCCTGACCCCAACATTCAAACTCGTGCTTAGCTTTGAAACGCCGTTCAACCAGATGTTGAATGGTACATCGCCCTTCTTAGACGAGTACGATTAGGATGATTGCTAATTATATTAAAAAATATGGACTTCCTGGGGTGACTCTAGTCCAACCCAATCAAAACCAATAGGAGAACTTGCCTGAAGGCGCTTTCAGCGCCTGGTCGAGTTACCACATCGAGGCAAGAGCGATCCTGCCTCTTCATCCTTTTTTCCAGGGGGTGGCCAATTACTTCGGGGTCGCCCCTTTTCAAATAACTCCCAACGGATATAGAATGCTCTCTGCACTCTATATCCTCTATAGCCATAAAAAATGGCTTGTCCCCATGCCACATGAGGACAACTACCTGTTCGACCTTAAATCCAACCCTAACCAAGAAAACACGGGGTTTTTCCACTTTTGTCACAAGGAAACAGGCCGCACTTTCCTGACTGACACCACTTTTATCTCGAACGTGGGGAGGTACCATCTGGAGTACTTCCTAATGACTGACATGGTCCCGAACAACTTGGCCTTCACACAAGGAGGTAAAGTCTTTGTACCACTGGTCGTTTATCTTCAATTTTTTGCTGCATTTCCCATAGAATAATTAGTGCGTTTCAGGCCCATGGTTGCGACCAGAGCCTACTCCGGACATGGTGATCCGATCAGCCCTTCTGCCCAGCATGACCGACATAGAGAAAAGTGTCAAACAGCTGGTCACAGAGGCCAATCTGAGACTGGTCGACCTTTTGGCTTTTCACCAGGATGTGAGGGGATCTATTGCGGGGAGTGCTACCAGCACTGAAATCCTCGAACAGCAGCCAAATGTGTCATAACCTCCTCCGAGGAGGGCAACTGGGGTGACCATCAATGAGCCAACTGGTGCCCCCTGACCTGCTGCCGCTCCGGCCCCTCCAGGGAAGGGAAAGAAGAAGGCCATAAAGCCTATTCTTGAGTCGTCAAATGAGAATGGTACTGATTTTTCTCTCTTAGATAGCCTACCTATTGCCTGTCACCTCTTCGATGGGGATGGCAATTTTAAATATCCTTCTGCTTTAAATTCAGATTTCTTCATGCCAGAGAGTGAGTGTAACAATAGTATATTATATAATGTAGCGACCAGTAATGATAGCTCGGGTATTTTACTTACAATTTTCTTTGTTTCTTTTCCTGACATAACATACTCAATCGTTTTTACTATCTCACTGTTTGTATATTTTCTTTTCTTACAGACATGGACTCCGAGAATGTGTTCGACGTGTACTGTGCTCCCGAGGCTCCTGAAGCTCCTGCGAGCAAGAAGAAATTGAGCAGGCGACATCAGGAGGCAAGCAGTAAAGCGCCTTCGGCCAAGAAATCCCGTACTGCAGACCCTCCGGCAGACGGACCGTCGACAAATGCAACTCCACCTCCTTCTACTCTCGAGCAGCAAACTCCTCCTGCTCTAGTGGGGTCGACACCTTCTCCACCGGCTCCAACCGACCAAAATCAGCAGGCTGCTCCTGCTTCTACAGGGGGCGACATATCGAGTCGTGCCTTGAGATTGGCCAAAGACAGGATGGCCAAAATTCTGAAGCATGAACGTTGCCGAGAGGCGATGGCGGGGATAGAGACGATGGATGTCGACCAAATCTTAACCTGCGCGCTAAACGAGCTTACCAGTGTAAGTCATTTTTTTTCTGTGGAGATAGCCCTTTTATACATTACAGTCAGTTTAACTTTCGCTCTGATTGCAGGCAATGATGACTGTTACTGCTGGTTGGCTTCGCTCGGGTGCTATCACCGAGCAGTCTAGGACCTCCGAGCAACGACATGCTAAGGAACTCAAAGCTGCCGAAGCAAAATACGCTAAACAACTTGAGGCAGCCCAGAAGACAAATGCAGCGCTGCTCGAGGAGAAGAACAAGCTGGCTGAGGAGTTAAGGGTGAAGCATACTATGTTGGACAAGCCCATCAAGCAAAGAGACCAGTTCAAGGATTCTAACACTGTCAACTACCACGAGGCTAAAAAGCTCGAGGATGAATTGATTGCGAGCAGACAGAAGACTACAACATTGGAGGGCCGGATCGAGAATCTTGAAAAAGCTAACGCCAGCAATTTGGAAAGGTACAAGAACGCCACGGTTAAGTGTTTCTATGACTTCTAGAAACCCAACCAATATGCTAATTTTAGCTATCTTCCCGAGCACACAAGGCATGCTGAGATAGCCCGCTGCGTTGCTCGATTGGCGGAAGAAGAGAGAGCAAGGGTTCCTGCCTCGCCCGAAATCTCCTTGGCCACTGGCGTAGAAGGGACGGAAAATGATGCTACAACTGTCGTCGACCAGGACACCCCTCAAGATCCTCCAGCCTCGTAGTCTGCTTTGTTTTTCTTTTATTCTTTAACCTTTCAAGTACACGACCTACGGGTCGTGATGTAAAGACAATATAATTTTTATTGCTGCGCGGGCAGCTACTTTTTTATTTTAACAAACAATTACATCCGAGCTGACTGCTCGCGGTGTAAAGGGTTTCCTTTCGATATTATAATATTTGCCTTTTATTATAACATCTGTTCGCATGACCAAACTTAGCATAGTAATTTGGATTGATTTAACAAAATACAAATTTTTTAAAAATACTCTAAATACCCTAGCATGCTTTCACTTATTTTGCTCATGTGTTTACATACCTCTCGATATGCTTTCCTTACTAGATACCTTATATGCCCCCCAAGTGATCGAGGAGCTCTAGGTCCTTGGTCACTTGCCTTGACCAAAACCTGTTCGAACATTACTACTTAGAGAAAAACAATTAAAATTATAATACAGCAAAACAACACACGTAATGAGGAAATACTTGTATAAAATACAATAAATGGCAAGAATGACTAGCTGCACACAATCCCTTATATTTCTCGTAATAAATGGACAAAACGTGTCTGTACGAGTGATCAATAAGATCTTACACTTATAAGCGATTAGTCACATAAAATGACCAACCCTTTTTCATAACTTGTAAAAAGTAAAATTAATACAAGCCAATCCCTTAAGAAGAGTTGTTCATTGATAGTACTTGCGTAGGTGTTCTCCATTCCAATAGCGAGGAAGGAGATCTCTGTTTAATCGAGTAAGTGTTGTAGGTGCCTGGATGGAGAACTTCTTCAATCTGGTAAGGCCCTTCCGAATTAGGTCGGAGTACTCCAGCAGCTTGCTCGTGGGTATTCAGGAAAACTCTTCGAAGTACTAAATCTCCAACACTGAATTTTCTCTCGCATACTTTAGAGTTGAAATACCGGGCAAATATTTGCTGGTACGTAGCTACTCGGAGTTGGGCTTGTTCACGTTTCTCATCGATCGAGTCCAGGGATTCCATCAATAGCTGGCTCTTCGAACCTTGATCGTACGTTATTCTGCGATGCGAAGGAGGATCTAACTCAATAGGAAACATAGCCTCAAACCCATAAGCTAAAGAGAATGGAGTATGGCCTATTGCTGTTCGGTGGGAAGTTCTGTACGACCAAAGGACTTCAGGCTATTGCTCTGGCCATACCCCTTAGCTTCTTCCAGTCTTTTCTTCAGAGTATCCTTTAGCATTTTGTTGACTGCTTCGACTTGTCCATTTGCTTGGGGATGAGTGACTGAAGAAAAGCTCTTGATAATACCATACCATTCGCAAAAGTCTGTGAATAAATCACTATCAAACTAGGTGTCGTTATCCGAGACGATTTTCCTTGGCAATCCATAGCGACAAATGATGTTTTTGATCACAAAACCCAGCACCTTCTTGGTCGTTATGGTTGCGAGCGGCTCGGCCTCGACCCATTTAGTGAAGTAATCGACGGCAACCACAGCATACTTGACACCGCCCTTTCCCGTGGGAAAAGATCCGATTAGATCTATACCCCAAACTGCAAACGGCCACGGACTTTACTTCTGTTTAAGCTCATTAGGGGCTGGTCATGGGATTTTGGAGAACCTATGGAACTTGTCGCACCTCCGTACAAACTCCATCGAGTCTTCATTCATCATGGGCCAGAAGTATCCTTGCCTCGGGATCTTTTTTGACAAGCTTTGCCCCCCAGCGTGGTCCCCACAAAAGCCTTCGTGTACCTCTTTCATCAATTCTTTGGATTTCCTTTTTGAAACACATCTGAGGAGTGGCATTGAGTATACCCTCCAGTACAAGACTCCATATACCAGGACATACCTAGTAGTCTGCCGCTGAAGGGTCCTAGCTCTGTTTCTGTTCGTCGGCAACATGCCTTGCGTCAGATACTCTATGTATGGTGTCATCCACATATCCGCCATCTGGATCACCAAAGTGGTCTCCTCTGCTTGGATGCTTGGCACAGATAGCCGTTCTACTGGTACTATATTCAGAGTATCAGCATCCTTCACGCTTGCTAATTTAACCAAAGCATCAGCATTGGAATTCTGGTCATGAGGTACTTGCTGGAGGGTGTATTTGTTAAACTGAGCCAATAGATCTTTGGTTTTGTTTAAATAGGCAACCATCTTTAAACCTCGTGCCTGGTACTCTCCCATGACTTGATTCACCACCAGCTGCGAATCACAGTAGATGCGAGCACCTTTATATTCATATCCCTAGCTAATCGTAACCCAGTCAGCAATGCTTCATACTCAGCCTCATTATTGAAAGCAGTGAAGTCAAACCTGATCGCATAGTGAAAATGATGCCCTTCAGGCGCAATCAAGATCACCCCTGCCCCTGCAAGATGCTCATTGGAAGAATCTTCTGTAAATAACTTCAATGAGGGAGGTTGGTTTTGCGACTCAGGCTTTTCTGGCTCTTCGTTCTGCTCGCCATCTATAAGTTCGATGAACTCTGCAATGAAGCTAGCCAGGACTTGCCCTTTTATCGCTGCTCGCAGCAAGTAAGAGATATCAAACTGCCTAAGTTCGACTGCCCATTTTCACAATCTACCCGTAGCCTCTGGTTTTTGCAAAACTTGTCGTAGAGGCTAGTCGGTCAAAATGGTGATTGGGTGTGCTTGAAAGTTAGGCCGCAATTTCCTTGAGGCCAAAATTAAGCAATAGGCTAGCTTCTCGATGGGCGGGTACCGCTGTTTGGATCCAATTAGCCTTTTGCTTACATAGTAAACAACCCTCTGCACGCCTTCTTCCTCCCTTACTAAAATGGCACTAGCAGCATATTCCGTGATCGCCAAGTAGATGAACAAAGTTTCCTTATCGACTGACTTTGATAGGATGGGTGGTTGCGCCATGTGAGTCTTCAATGCTCAAAAATCCTACTCGCACTCCTCTGTCCATTCAAATTTCTTGTTGCCTCTAAGTAGATTAAAAAATGGGACGCACTTGTTTGTTGATTTTGATATAAATCTACTAAGAGTCGCAATTCTTCCAGTTAAACTTTGAACATCCTTAATCTTTGCTAGCAATCTCATATCGATTAGGGCTTTGATTTTCTCAGGATTGGCTTCAATTTCTCTCGAGTTAACTATAAATCGCAAGAACTTCCCTGATCCTACTCCGAAGGAGCATTTAAGGGGATTAAGCTTCATCTGATATTTGTTCAAGACGTTGAAGCACTCCTACAAATCCTCTATATGCCCTTCTACCTTCTTTGAATTTACCAGCATATCGTTGACATAGACCTCCATGTTTGTCCCGATCAGCTCTTTGAACATGTGGTTGACTAGTCGCTGGTAAGTCGCACCGGCGTTTTCAAACGAAAGGGCATTACTTTGTAACAGTAAAGCCTTGTATCAGTCCGAAAGCTAGTGTGATCCTCATCTGATTATATCCGGAGTATGCATCCATAAAAGAGAGAATCTCATGCCCTTCAGTGGCATCGACTAGTTGGTCAATCCTAGGGAGTGGGAAACAATCCTTAGGGCAGGCTTTATTGAGGTCTGTGAAATCCACGCATGTTCGTCATTTTCCATTCGGCTTGGGAACTAGCATAGGATTAGAGACCCACGATGGATAAAATGCCACCCTGATGAACCCATTCTCCTTCAGCTTTTCGACTTCTTCTTTTAAGGCCTTTGATCTATCTTTGTCGAACAGCCTTCTTTTTTGTTGCACCGATGGAAAACTCTTGTCGATGTTCAGGACATGGCTGATGACTGCAGGGTCTATTCCGACCATGTCTTTGAGCGACCAGGCAAAGACTTCCTGGTTCCTCCTTAAAAACTCCACCAGTGTCTCTAAGTTTTTACCGACTTTTACAACCCTGGTCGAATTTTCTTCATCGAGTTGGACCTCTTCAAGGTCCTCGATGGGTCCTATTTCTTCCTCAAAATTCCCAAAGCGAGGATCCAAGTCTCTATCCTCACTTTGGGAAACGCCCTATTTGGTGACATTATCACCTGAGTGGGCCTGAGCATCAATTGCCACTTGCAACTCTTTTCTGGGAACATCTCTCAATACACCCTTCTTTTCCTTGGTGATCGAGGCGTTGTAGCACTCCCTTGCATCCCGATGATTTCCCAATATGCATCCTACCCCTACGTCTGTCGCAAATTTCATGGCAAGGTGCCATATTGAAGTGACGGCCCGTAGGTTGACCATAATTGGTCTCCCAAGTATAGCATTGTATGCTGAAGGACAATCAACTACTATGAAAGTAGTGAGTAATGTCCTATTAGCAGGTGTAGTACCTACTGTAACTGGAAGCCTAATCAACCCTGTTGGGGTGAGCCCTTCATCGAGAAAACCATAGATGGTTTGGTTGCATGGCTCTAGGTTCTTGACAGACAACTTCATTCTTTCTAGCGAAGACTCGTACATGATGTTGACCGAACTTCCTGTGTCAACCAACACCCTCTTCACCATCATGTTGGCAATTTGTACCTCTACGACCAGCGGATCGGAGTGTGGGAATCGCACGTGCTGGGCATCGTCTTCAGAGAAGGTTATCAATTCCTCCTATGTTCGAGCCTTTTTCGGCGCTCGATCCTCCACACTCATCATCTCAATGTCCTGGTCATGGCGTAGGGTTCGAGCATATCATTCCCTTGCCTTCCCACTATCTCCTGCAAGATGTGGGCCTCCGCAGATGGTGAGTAAAGTGCCTGCCACAGGAGCTGGTTGTAGAGGTGGCAAGTGTTGGCATGTAGGCGCCTGCTCGTTGCCACCTTGAGCCTCTCGCTGAGACCCTCCTATGGCTTGCACATATATTCTTAGATGTCTCTGCCTGATCAGGAACTCAATCTCGTCTTTCAACTGGTTACATTCATTGGTGTCGTGCCCATAGTCATTGTGAAAACGACAGAACTTTGTCGTATCTCTCTTGGAGATATCTTTCCATATAGCTGCGAGTCATTTGTAAGGCATGCTTGAGCTGGTTGCCTGGTAGACTTCAGCTTGGCTTTCAACAAGGGCCGTGTAGTTGGTGAATCTCGGCTCGTATCGATTGCCTTTGGGGCGTTTACTCTCAGAAGCTGAGGGTTCATTGTTCGCCTGTTTTCCACCGTTCCTACCATTGCCATTCCCGTTGCCCTTGCC
This sequence comes from Humulus lupulus, assembly GCF_963169125.1. Classification (NCBI taxonomy): domain Eukaryota; kingdom Viridiplantae; phylum Streptophyta; class Magnoliopsida; order Rosales; family Cannabaceae; genus Humulus; species Humulus lupulus. The sequence goes on along the minus strand of NC_084797.1, from coordinate 92,697,546 downwards.
ATTGCCATTGGGCTTTTCCGACCCGTTGGCGGCTTTGGCGGGTTCTTCCTTGGGCCTCTTGTCTTTTGTTGGTGATCTCCCTTCATTGGAAATCACGTCTTCAAGCTTGATATATCGATCAGCCAGATCTAAAAAATCTTGGGTACTTCTTACCCCATTCTTTCTAAGGCTACTCTAGAGGGGTGAATGGCGCCTAACCCCAGCAGTTAGAGCCATCATCTTACCTTCATTGCCCACTGTCTTGGCTCCAGCTTTTGCTCGCATGAAGCGTTGGACATATTCTTTCAAGGGCTCTCCCTCTTTTTGGCATATCTCGACCCACGTAGAACTGTCCGTAAAATTCCTTCATGAATGTTTCCCAAGATACTATACTAGCAGGAGGGAACTTGAAGAACCACTCCTGGGTGGTGTCAGACAGTGTCGCAGGGAAAATCTGATAGCGGGCATCTTCTGACACTTTTTGTATATCCATTTGTATCTCAAATTTATTAACGTGAGATACCGGGTCTCCGTACCCATCAAAGTTCGGCAATGTTGGCATCTTGAACTTACTGGGGGTTTCGGCCGCAACAATCCTCTATTCAAAGGGGGTGCTCCTCCTCCTATCCTACTCAATATGGGACATTCATCCTCTGACCAGTTATTGTACCGCCTGGTTCAGGGCATCAATCTGAGTCTGAACAGCTTCTGGGACTTCTGGGGCCACCAGTGCCGGGGGAGCGTACTCATCATGCTTTTCACGGTTGTCGTTAAGTATGTCCCTTAAATCATTGTCTCCACGTCTCTGCTCACTAGCTCCTAGCCGACTAAAGATGTTCTGCTATCTAGGTTGCCCCCCAGCGTTCTGGCTAGCTGGCCTATTATCCCTTGGTGGGGGGCTCCTGCCTCCACCTATTTCCTCATTTTTCCGACCAGCATTTCTTCTGCCGGAAGCAGCTTCATTATAGTCATGGCCATCTCTAAATTGTGGCTGACTACGGTGTGACCGGCTGTTCACACTATTTCCTCCTTGGGCTGGCATTTCTTGAGTGTTAAGGGGAGGCCTGCGCTGGTCGTTGGGTCCCCGTGCATTGTTATGCCATGGGGGGCCCCTGACCGCAGAGCCTGACTTGGTGCCCCTTTTTTTGGAAGAAGGGCGTTGCCTGTAACGCCCTAGTTACCCCAGAACAGTTACGGTGAACGGTGGACCGGAAATTTGACTCGCTACCCGAGTCCTTTGGTCAAAAATGTGCTCTACGTGTAATTAACAGGTTAAGGTATAAAACCAGTAAAAAGGAAATGGAGATTTTCATTACAAACTGCTCTGCAGAGCTAAATAAAACATTTACAAGTTGTTCTCAGTACAAAATGGTCACTACTGTTTAAAATTTACAATCCCGCCGACCTAAGCGGCAAAAATAGGGTAAACCCCCTAGTTCCTCTGAGAACTCCTTGGCCGTGGTGGTCAAGCGGCCGCATATGTACACATCACCACATCAGCTCTCCACTCAAGGCTAGGTGAGCTTCTCTTTCCCTTTACCTGCACCACATAGCACCCATGAGCCATAGCCCAGCAAGAAAACATAACACTTTGCATAAACATTATCAAATGATTATCATTATAATCACACTGAGCATAAAGCTTTCAAACAAATGAGTGAACATCACATGAGGTTCCGATAAACCATACTGAGTGATTGTCTAGCATGTCACTAATTCAAGTGGAAGAGTGGCTGTTGGGTAAGCCTCTAGCCTTCAACAGGTTCTGGTAAACCATACTGAGTGATTGTCAAGCATGTCACTATTTCAAATGGGAGAGTGGCTGCTAGGTAAGCCACTAGCCTCCAAGCGCTTATTTCATTCATCGACCCTCGGGGTCGGTCTGGCATTAATGCTCTTTGAGCCATTCAATGCTAATAGTTGATTAGATCCAATCTTTGTTGGCTTGCGTTACACGCTAAGGTCGTCCTGACTAATGAGTCAGCGCAGTGTGACCAGTGCCCAATACCACTGCTGAACCTGACTAATAAGTCACAGCTTCACAGTTGATACTAGCACCTTTGCCAAATCTGACTAATGAGTCAGTACCATGCGTAAGTGAGCAACATATGCTAAACATTCTTTATTTAATCCAAGTCCATATTAACACAACCAACATGCCTCATGAATCTCCATGCATGTCACACTTGGGGTGCATTTTTCTTACCTCTGGTTCAAGCTAGAATGAGTAAAAGAACGACCCTTGAGAACGATCAACCTTTAGATTCCTTAGCGGTTACCTAATCATAACCAATTATAATCCATTAATAAAATAAATTAATAAATGGTTCACAATCTAAAATCACACTCCCGGGATCAATCCCCCACTCTTGGGATGCTTAAAATACTCAAACGGGGCAAAAGAACCAAACCCCGAACCTTAAGGATCATTCCGAGCCCTTAAATGTGCTTGCTGAAAAATGGACTAGCGATGCAGCCCCATCAGAAGGGGCTGCAGCCCTGTGAGTGGCGCTGCAGCCCTATCTCCAAGTCAAAGAGCCCATCTCTGAGCCCTGAATAGCGCTGCTGCGCCCCAAGTGGCGCTGCTGCGCCCAGAACAGACCAGAAACTTTCTGGTTCATCTTCTTTGCGATTTTTCTTGAAGCCAAACCCTCCAAACCAATCCAAAACCTCACCAAACACCCAATTCAACCCCTAAACCTCATCTACATCACACCCTCATAAAAACCCAATCAATCTTACACAAAAACTCCCATTGATTCCAACTATCCACACCAAAACTATAAGCTGAAAACTATAAAGTAAAACAGAGTATGGCTTGTTTTTCATGGATGAATCCTTACCTCAAATGGAATTAAAGTCCTTTTCAATGGGTGAACCGAGTCTACAACTCCCAAGCTTTGATTTCCTAGCTTGTATCTTCAAATTGAGACCAAAAACTTCAAAGGAAGAAAGAGAGAAATGGATGTACGGGAAGGGTAATGAAGTTGCTCTATTTTTCCTCTGTTTCTACAGCCACCCAAAGCCATATAAATCCAAACCCAAATGACTAAAATACCCCTAGGTCTTTAAAAGTTTCTAAAGCCTTCCCAAGGGCAAAGTTGGTACTTTCGAACCTATACCGTTAATCATAATTAACGCTTCCCGATTCCCGCTACTCTCAAAATTCCCAAACACCAATAATTCATGTCCCGTTACCCTTTTTACTCCCGGCAACGTTCTAATCATTAAAACATCCCGAGACTCACCCCGAGCCTCGAACTTATTCCCGTTATGACTAAACCGCTACTTAAACATTTAAAGATCGTCTCATGCCGAATAGCTCGAACAAATCCACATTATAATGTGACCTTAAAACATATCACCAACATGCGAACAAATAATCAATTTACCCTCAACAGGCCAAATTACCATCACACCCCTGTAATTAAAAACATGGACTCTCATGCATGCATTTCACATCATATCATAATATAATCAACATATACATGCATTTTATCAATTAATAACATAATTAAGCAAGTACGGCCCTCCTGGCCTACTGTTCACGCCGTTAAATACATCGGAGAATTTGGGGCATTACATTGCCCCCTGCTCGGTAGATTCGACTTTTCATCCCCTGGGCGTCTACAACTTCGGGGTGGTTGCCCGGCCCTATTCTGCCTCGGGCGCTGGGGATTGCCTCGACCAGCCTGAGATGGAGGCTGCTGCTCAGGATCCCTAGGTGGGACATCATCCTGAGACATAGGCGGCGGCTCCAGCCTTTGAGGGCTTGCCGTCTGGAGGGGAGGGCTAGGATTGGGACCTCTTTGAGGTGGCATATTCGGCGGTTAATCTGGCTGCTTCAAGGGTGGCCATGGCATCCCTCTACCGACGATCCATTTTCGCATGCCGCTCACTCAGCTCCTGGCACTGGCGTTCTATTTCTCTTTGCTGCAGCGCCATTGTCTCCACAACTTCTCATGATTGGCCCTCAGATTAGCCAACTCATCCTGCAACACCCCTAGCGTTGCCCTCAGTGTTTCAGAATCTAACTCCTCCTCATCAAACTCCAAATGTGTTTCATTCTCAACCACATTTGGGGGAGGAAGTTGGGATGGTGCAGCACCAACAGCCTATCCAGTCTTCTTGGATGTTTTCGCCATTAGATTTTCTCACAGTTTTTCGTCAAACTCTCAATGAAAGCACCAGAATGTTGACCCTTGATTTGGCCAATGACACGGAGTCAAATGTACAACAAAAGATAAAACAACAATCAAGAATTTAATCCAATGGAAAAGAAGAAAACACCAGGGATTTATAGTGGTTCGGCCCCAAAGAATGGTAATGACCTAGGTCCACTTAGTGTTATTATTAATATTGAATCTCAAAGCCGTGATCAAAGAACTAGGGTTCTTGAGTTTCACAAACCTTGGAAGAAATACAATGAAATGATGGATAATTGCACTATAGCTCTCTTTCTCTCTCTATCTTAGCAAAAAGATTCAGGGATCAAAAGTCTTTTCCTTATGCTATTTCATGCATATTTATAGGCTCAAGGAGGGTTACACGGGCCAACGGGCCATATCTTTCCTTAATAACCGCGTATCAAGGTAATAATGAGGAAATATTCAATGCAATTATTATAAGATTACAATCTTAGAAGGAAACAAATCAAATTATACGACCAGCCTGGTCGTATCTAAAAGTTAAGCCTTGATGAAGCGATGTGCCTCTGGTCGATAGTCGAACATCACTTCTGCCACGTGTCAACCACGTGTGAGAAATCCTTGCCACGTCATCAGCAGTCGTTTTTTGGGTAAACAAGCATGCTTATCACATAATCATGCATTTAATCATTTAAATCACACATAACCCAGTTATGCCCTCCTGGCACACTAATCAAGGTCCTTAAGCCCTATTAGTGATTTTGGGTTGTTACAACTATCCCCTCCTAATGAGAATTTCATCCTCAAAATTTACTTGAATAACTCAGGACACTGATCTCGCATCGCTGACTCAAGCTCCCAGGTCGCCTCCTCGACCCTACTATTCCTCCATAACACTTTAACCAGAGGAATCATCTTATTCCGTAGGACTTTATCCTTCCGATCTAAAATCTGAACCTGTCGTTCCTCGTAAGAAAAATCTGTTTGCAATTCCAAGTCTTCATACTTCAACACATGTGTCGTATCAGAGACATACCTCTGGAGCATAGAAACATGGAACACGACATGAACTCCCGACAATGACGGTGGCAATGGTAACCTGTAAGCCACTTGTCCAATCCTTTCTAGGATCTCAAAAGGTTCGATGAACTAGGGCTCAACTTTCCTTTCTTCCCAAACCCCCTTACCCCTCGGAGTGGTGAAACTCGAAGAAACACGTGGTCCCCAACCTGGAACTTCATGTCCCTATGCTTGGGATCAGTGTAGCTTTTCTGTCTACTCTGTGAGGCGAGCATCCTAGCTCAGATCTTCTCAATAGCTTCATTTGACTTTTGAACCATGTCCGGCCCCAAATAATTCCTCTCACCCATCTCATCCCAATTAATGGGTTATATATATCTTCTCCCATATAACATTTCATAGGGAGCCACTCCAATTGTTGATTGGTAACTATTGTTGTATGAAAACTCAATCAACGGTAGATACTTACTCCACAATCCCTCAAAATCGATCACGCACGCTCGAAGCATATCCTCTAACACCTGAATCGTCCTCTTAGACTGTCCATCAGTCTGAGGATGAAAGGTCGTGTTGAACTTTAACTGAGTCCCCATAACCTTCTGCAAACTCCCCCAAAACTTGGAGGTAAAGGTAGGATCTCGGTCTGACACTATAGACTTAGGAACCCCATGAAGACGTACAATCTCCCTCACATATAACTATGCATATTGATCCACTATATACGTCGTCTTCACTGGATGAAAATGAGCTGACTTGGTGTATCTGTCCATTATCACCCACACCGAGTCATGAAGCCCTACAATAATATATTTAGTCTTAATTAGTTAAGATGGTAAATAAAATTAAAGTTGTATAATTTATTGTTTTAATGAAAAATGTTTTATTAAAATAAAAATGATATTATCTTAATTAAATTAATATTAGAATTAGAATTAAGGGCACATTTTTATTTTTTGTTTTGCTTAATTGGATTAGTAATTATTAGAATATCATTTGGTAAAAATAATGAAATTTATTTTTACAACTAAATTAATAAATATTTATTTTGTGAAAAACACACTTTTCCAAAATAGTGAGTGGGAGAGGGAGTTATGACAATAAGTCTCATGGTCTTCATTATTGTTTGAACACCGAGAGGCATAGGAAGGGTCTCGTGTCGTCTCCGTGTGCGGCCTCCCTAAGGAAAGGCTTTCGAATATGTTTATTTTATCTCAAGGTTAACTTCTCTTTTGAGAATATAATTAGTAATGTATTTCAAGTTTGACTGACCCTAAGGCGCACTCTTGAGTTAAGTCCTTGATTGAAAATAATGGGTTACACTCCAAAGGTGTATCTAGGCTTTTGAGCACGACTAGTGCATCTTGACCAAACTAGCAGTAGTTCATAAGTCAAAAGAGAAAAATGCGTTTTTAAGTTTTCACTTATGAAATTGAGTTTGTCTCAAAATTAATTTGTAGTTAGTCTGACCTACTCCAAGGCGGTCCATTAATTTTCAAATTAATTTATCGTGGATTAGAATATCTGTTTATGTGTTTATATATGTTGCATTCATGCATCATGTTTACTTTTCCAAATATAATCTTATATTTATTACATGTTTTAATTCATTATATTTTATATATTTATTTCCAGCAATAATGGTTAATTCTCTTAATCCTGATCAAGAACCTCAATATGTGAAAGAACTAGTGAATCCTTATATATTTAAGTTCTTTTTTCTTTAAAGTAGTTCTAGAATTCTTTCTAGAAACTATGTTTTTAGATTCTTTTATTTGATGAATGAACAAGTTTAGTATTTCTTTTGAATAATAAATTCAGTTGTTATTTTTGAAATATACTTGTTCCACATATTTCATCAATGAGTATAAATGATAATTATGAATTATTTATTATTGTGGAAATCATAGATTTAATAAGACATCTTATTCTAACCAAAATTAAGTAAAATATATATGTGAATTAGTTTTTGAGATTGGTTTGTAATTAATTAGACACGTAAAACAAATAAAAGACAGTCTTTTATTGCAACCATTGAATGGTTCTCTCCCTGTTTATATAGTCTGTTAATTAAAGTTAACCAAAAGCTCTTTCTCTAATAAAGGCTCAAAAATCACATAATTGTTTAGCGAATACATGGAGATGTATGTTGAACCTTTTAATGTTTAAAGCTAAAAGAAATAATAAATAGTAAGTCTATATTGATTGACATTTATTTTAGATATGTTTAACTTTGATTAAAATGCAAAGAAAATTTCTAGAAATTTTCATGCATCATTCAAAGCAAAGTCACTTAGAGACTTGTTTGATCTAATCAAAAGGAAGTCTAAACTCGAATTAGGAATTCAAGTAATTTGCATGTGAACTTGGAATTCAAACCCAACTCACATACAACTAGAATGCTAAGCAAAATTAGTATTTTGGAAATGGAATATGATCATATTAGATAAGATATATTCATGATGAGTAATCATTATCCTCTTTATTATGTCTATAATTTTAACACATGTTATACTTTGTACATGTTTGATTGTACAACATCAAAGACTTAGTAGTTGGGATTCACAAGTGGTTTTGTGAATAAATTGAAATTTGTTTCCATGAAGACATTTAGTGAAGCAGATTAATAATCATAAAATATTACAAAAGAGTTTGTATCTCTTTAATGCTACTTTAATTAAGCATGATTATTATAATCACTATATTTTCTAGTTAAATTGTACTAGAAATAATGACTACAAGTAGTAAGCAAGTTACTAATAATTAACAATGATAAAACAAAATAATATCACAAACTATGTAAAACATTATTGTAGTGGGAGCATTAGTTAGTAAATACTTCATTACAAATGTAAAGATAGTTGAATTGTGTGTAGCACAATCTAACTATACTTCATTCATATACTAGTATATGAAATGAAAAAGTTTTTACGGAAAACAATGGTTGAAACTCCGTGAATCTAGAAATGGAATTTGGAATTCTATGATATCTGGATTCTTGAATATCCAACTAAAGTTTATTGAACTTCAGCTTGAAATAGGATATTCAAGATGAAGAGGAGAACAGAGGAAAGTACAGACTTTTCAAAGTTAGGTTAATAGCCTAAGGCTATGAACAGAAAGAAGAATTTATTACTTGAACAAATATCTTCTACTGTAACCAAACTTAAATATGTTTACATACTCTTATCCACTGCTTTATGCATGGATTATTAGATTAATTTAAATGAATGTCTAAGTAGTCTTTACTGAATGGCTAACATGACAAAATCATTTGAAGATCTAAACCAGAAAGATTCTGTTGTGATTCTTATTCTTAATATCGACAACGTTCTAATCATTAAGAATGATGTAGAGAAATTATCAATAGAAATGCAATGGTTAGCTGAATGTTTCTAAATATTTGATTTGGAAAAGCCAAGAATGTTCTTTATATTCAAGTCTATAGAGATTGAAAGAAAAATCATTTGACACTGTCTCAAGCAACTTATTTAGATAATAAGCATAAATAATTTAGTTTACGAAATCCAAGAAAGGATTTTTGCCTTCCTGGTCAGGAGAATGTATTATCTAAATAATAATGTCCATTTATTCTTTTACTAGAAAAGAGGACATGAAATAGTTATTCCTACAACTTAGTGATAGACTGTTTAATGTATCGAATGTTATGTTTTGACATTTGTTAAACGGTTGGAATAGTCATCAGTTGTCAATCCAAATGATGGATTGAGTCATTGAATAATTATAAGGACTTAATTTTTAGTATCTTGAATATAATAGAGATTATATGTATGTGCATTTAGGCTGAGACCTAAAATCCCAAAGGATGAACTGATTTTAAATCTTCAAAGATTGATAAACTTCCATAACTGTGGAGGAGACACATTAATCCATAACTGTCGAAATATAATAGCTACGAGCAGTTAAATAGGCTATTTGCTTTAGTTAAGTTCTTTCTCATTCTAAAAAGGTTTTTAGATTAGAATAAACAACTAGTATCTCATTGCAAAAGCAATGGAGATACAACTATTCTAGAAGAACTAGAAATCATGAGAAGGTAAAGCACATGAAATGAAGTATCATTTAATTCAAGACAATCTTACATAATTGATGTAATAATCATGAAGATAACTTCAAAACAGTTTCTTATAAAACTGTTACAAAGTCTTTGTTAGACAAAATTGGTCAGGAGATTGTGATTGACATATTGAAAGAGATGCCTCAATTTTCTTTAGGTCAAGTGAGAGATTGTTGGGAATAGTGCCCATAAAGCAATTGTAGTTGACAAATGTTTTAAATGAAATAAATAATTGAATTGAATTATTATATATATATAGACTATGTCTGATATTATGTTGATAATATTAAGTAAATATCAGAAAATTCCAAAGTTTATCTATGTGGTCTTAATATCATAATTGTATGAGAGGATCAAGATTAAGATAATATACTTAAAACAGTTCACAGTAAAATAAAGTTATGGAATCTTTAGATTAATTACTGCTAGTACGGTTCGCTAATATTATGTATACAAGTGACCTAGATCCAGGTCACTAGTGTAGTAGGACAATTTAGTGAGGGTACTTTATATATAGTGATATATAGAATTGGACCATATGTGATTTGTTAATACTGGTTTAAACACCATTTCGTAGTATTAATCAAACACATCAAACGATAATCATATACATGATGATCTTAATCCTGAGGTTGCTATTAACTCTTATATATCTCATCTGATCATTTGATTCATGTGTTAAGGTTTGTCAAAATGATCAGGCTAAGAACAATTGTTTTGGTGACTCAATGATGTATATGGTTAGGGACGTAGTTTAACAAATTTGGAATCTATGCCTTCTTATAGATTGAATAATGTTTCCCTATTGGGGTGACTTTTGGAACTGAAAATATTATGAGTGCTCACGTCGCAAACTTGCTGTGACAAAACCTTCACAAGTAAAGTCAATGGTACTCTAGGAACAAGATATAGCTAAAAGGGTAAAACGGTAATTTTATTCCCTTTTAATTATAAACCATTAGTAGAGGATTAACGTTGTATGTAATGATTATATCAATGGACACATTATTCTTTAATAAAGTACTCAGTAAATATATGTCTATAATTATCAAGAGTTCCATCTCATATTTATAGTGGAGTAATCATGAGATTAATAAATATTATTATTTAATCAAAGAGCTTTGATTAATAATCTAATATTTATTGAAGCTTTATATTATAGGTTCATAAGTCCCCAGGGTGGCTTTATCAACACCATACCAAGGTAAGAGTTGATACAATGGTATAATTGTAATTTCGGAATTTGAGAAGAATTTTATTATTCAGGTCAAGAATGTAATTATATGATAATTGAGGTTGAATAATTAATTTGAAATTAATTATTAATTTTTGAAAATATATTTATTAATTTAGATATATAATTTTTTGAAATTCATATAAATAAATTTTTTAAATTAATTATTTTATTTGAGTGGGAGAAAATAAAATTGGTAAGCCAAAAATAGTTTTTGATTTATTGAATTTTAAAAGATGATGATAATGAAGATCATCAATTTGAATTTTGAATTTTAAATATGGTTCTCATCTTTTCCTTAAAAAGATAAATATCTTATTTTGTGGAAGATTGATTTTAGTTAAATAAATAAGTAAAATAAAAATGCAATATCCCTTAAAAGGGAATAGCAGTCCACGCATGACACAGTCCAAGGACTGTGCCATGCGTGTACCAATTGCACTGATATTATATCAATATTGTTTTTGTTTTATTTACTTAATTAATTAATAATTTAAGAATAGTTTTTCAAATTTGATAAATTAGATATTTACCTAGATCAATTCCTATCATCATTATGATATTATTATTATATTACTATTTTTATTATGAATAATAAGGTAATAGAATAATCTCTATATATAGGATATATAATAAAGAGAAGAAACGCAAGAGATATACAATATAAGATACAATCTAGAATAGTTCTTAGAATTTTTGTTAGACAAAAAGTCTTTCTTCTTGTTCTTTATTCTAGTCATTGTCAAACCATAATCCAAGTTCTCATGTGTTGAGAAATACTTGTGATTCCTAAAATGGTAAACCCATATTCTCTATGTGTCCACACACATCTTGAGGTGTAGAGAACACTTCAGAAGATCGTGGTTTGAGTGCTCAAAGCTTTGGATAGGCAGATCAATAAACATACGAAAAGACTCAAGGACACTTGATAGACTTCAAGTGGTAAAAGTTCATGTTCTTGAATATTCATATGTTTATGTGTTTATATGTTATATATAAATATATTGTATATTTATATATATGTTGCATGATTAATAATATTTAATGTTTTTGTCTAGATGTTTTCTTGTTTATATATAATGTTTATATGAATAATGAAAAAATTTATTGGTGTACCCAATGGACCCACCACGCCTATTCCCCTGCGTGATTTGAATGTTTTTCCAACAATGTGATCATTATTTTTCTATGTGAGGATAACATGCTTATCTTAAGTGATAACATGAAAGGAATAGTAGAAATGAAGAGGTTTCTATCTGTTATCCAAAAAATAGGCGTGGATGACGTGGCAGACATTTTTAACACGTGACTAACACCTGGCAGAGGTTCTGTTCGACTATTGACCAGCGAGATTCCCCTGGCATAACATTTGGACTTTATATACGACCAGCTTGGTCGTATACTCCGTATATTTTGAGAAGATCTTGTGTAATTATGATCATATCCGAGATTATCTCCCATAATTCCTGAGTATCTGATTAATTAGGAAAGAATATCTGTAATAAATTTATGTATTCTTCCTTGAGCCTATAAATAAAGAAAAATAGCTCAAGGAAGGGGATCTTTTCTTTTGGCTAATTTGAGTTTATGCTTTACAAGAGAATTAGAGTTATATCCTTCTGATTGTATTATTCATCCCTCTAAGGCTGGTGAAACTCGAAGAACCCTAGTTCTTTGATCACTCCTTTGAAAATCAATATCAACAATAGCTTAAGTGGACGTAGGTCAATACCAATTCTTGGGGCCGAACCACTATAATTTGTTGTGTCGTTTACTGTTCTTTCCATTAGATCAACTTCAATACCTTCTATCACATCAAGCGTTTGACTCTGTGTCAGTTGACCAAAACGAGGGTCAACATTTTGGTGCTTTCATTGAGAGCTTGAGACGAAGTGGTCTAAGTACTAATGGCAAAAACAACTAGGAAAACTGGGCAGGCGGATGGCGCTGCACCATCTCAACCTCCTCCTCTGAATGTGACTGAGGATGAGCCACACTTGGAATTTGATGAGGAGGAAATGGACTCCGAAACGCTGAGAAATACTCTGGGAGCATTGCAAGATGAATTGGCCAATCTGAGGGCCAGTCAAGAAAGTGCTACGGAGACAGGCAGAGCTGGACCGTCATCAGAGGGAGGCCATGGTAGCCCTCGAAGCCGCCCTCCGATTAGCTAGGAATCATGCTGCACCTTCCTCCCAGCCTGATCAACCCTTGAATGGGCCACCTCAAAGGGGTCCCAATCCTAGCCCTCCAATCCAGCCAACGAGCCCTCAAAGGCCGGAGCACCCACCAATGCCTCAGGATGATGTCCCACCTAGGGACCCTGAGAAGTAGCCTCAATCCCAGGCTGGTCGAGACAATCCCCCGCATCCAAGGCAGAATAGGGCTGGGCAGAAGCCTCGTAGCCCTAGACGCCAGGGGGGTGAAGAGCCGTACCCACTGAGCAGGGGACAACGTTCTTCTGGCAATAGAAGGAACTCGGAGACAGGCTCTGCGGTCAGGGGCCCCCCACGGCATGATAATGCATGGGGACCTACCGACCAGCGCAGGCCTCCCCCTAACGCTCGAGAAGTTCCAGCCCGAGGAGGCAACCGAGGAGACAGTCGGACCCACCATAGCCAATCGAGGTTCAGAGATGGCCATGACTACAATGAGGCTGACTCAGGTAGAGGGAATGCCGGTTGGAAAAACAAGGAGAGAGGTGGAGGCAGAAGCCCACCACCTAGAGAAGACCAACAAGCAAGACGTAATGCTGGGGGGGCAGCCCAGACAAAACAACGTCTTTAGCCGGCTCGGAGCTAGTGAGAAACGGCGGAGAGACGACAACTTAAGAGATGTACTCAACGACCGCCGAGAACGGCACGATGAGTACATTCCCCCAGTACTAGAGGTCCCAGAAATTCCTGAAGCCATTCAGGCCCAGATAGATGCCCTGAACCAAGCAGTGCAACAGCTGGTCGGGGGAAGAACGTCTCACATCGAGTATGATAGGAGAAGGGGCACTCCTTTCGTCCAGAGGATTGCTGTGGCAGAGACTCCCAGTAAGTTTAAAATGCCCACACTTCCAAACTTTGACGGGTATGGTGACCTGGTATCTCATGTCAACAAATTTGAGATACAAATGAACATTCAGAAAGTGTCCGAAGACGCTCGGTGCAGGATCTTTCCTACAACACTTTCTGATGCTGCACAGGAGTGGTTCTTTAAGTTCCTTCCTGTGAGTATTATATCTTGGGAGATGTTCGTAAAGGAGTTTTACAGACAATTCTATGCGGGTCATGTGCACCCAACTGAGGCAAACCAGCTAGTCGAGATACGCCAGCAAGAAGGAGAACTACTGAAAGACTACGTCCAGCGTTTCATGCGAGCTGTAGCTGGAGACAAAACAGTGGGAGACAAAGGCAAAATGATGGCCCTAACTGCAGGAGTTAGGCGTCGTACGCCTCTTTGAAGTAGCCTCAGGAAGCCTGGGGTTAAAACTACCCAATATCTTTTGGATCGAGCTGATCGATACATCAAGCTCGAAGATGTGATTACCAGCAAGGGAAAGACCCCAAATAAAGATAATGGGGCTGAAGACCCCGCCAAAGCTGCCAATGGGTCAAAGCCCAACGGCAAAGGTAACGGCAAAGGAAATGGGAATGGCAACGGTAAGAATGGGGGGAAAAGGCCCCATAACGAACCCTCTACTTTCGAGAACAAGCGCGCTAAGGGAAATCTTTATGAGCCACGGTACACCAACTACACTGCCCTTGTCGAGTCTCGAGGAGAGGTGTATCAGGCCACAAGTTCTAGTGTGCCTTACAAAAGACCCGCTGCCATTCGAAAGGATATTTCGAAAGGGGATACCACCAAGTTCTGTCATTTTCACAACGACTACAGACACAATACGAACGAGTGTAACCAGCTGAAGGATGAAATCGAGTTCCTTATTAGACAAGGACACTTGAGGAGATACGCGGGCCTCGAGGGCTTCCCAATGAGAGGCTCCAGGTGGCAACGAGCAGGCGCCTGCACGCCAACGCTCACCACCTTTTCAGCCTGACCCTGTGGCTGGCACCTTACTCACCATCTATGGAGGCCCGCACCTGTCGGGAAACAGCGGAAAGGCAAGGGAACGATATGCTCGGACCCTACACCACGACTAGGACATCGAGATGATGACTGTGGAGTATCGACCATTAAAGAAGGCTCGGACAGAGGACGGTGAAATAACCTTCTCTGATTGCGATGCCCAGCATGTCCGGTTCCCACATTCCGATCCGCTGGTCGTGGATGTTCAGATTGCCAACATGATGGTGAAAAGAGTGCTGGTCGATACAAGAAGTTCAGTTAACATCCTGTATAAGTCTTCGCTGGAACGAATGAAGTTGTCCATCAAGGACTTGGAGCCCTACAACCAAACAATTTATGGTTTCTCTGGTGAGGGACTCTCTCCAACAGGGTCAATCAAGCTTCCAGTAACAGTAGGTACATCGCCCGCTACCAGGACATTACTCACTACTTTCATAGTAGTTGATTGTCCTTCGACCTACAATGCTGTAATTGGAAGGCCCATACTGGTTGACCTTCGAGAGGTCACCTCTATATGGCACCTGGCCATAAAATTCACAACAGACGCAAGGGTAGGACGCGTATTGGGAAATCAAAGGGAAGCAAGGGAGTGCTACAATGCCTCAATAACTAAGGCCAAGAAGGGTATGTCGAGGAGTGCTCCCCCAGAAAAGTTGCAGATGGCTATTGATGTACAAGCCCAATCAGGTGATGAAGTCACCAATAGGGTGTTGCCCAAAGTGAGGATAGAGACTTAGATCCTCGCTTTGGGGATTTTGAAGAAGATGTAGGACCTGTCAAGGACCTTTAGGAGGTCCAACTCAACAAAAAGTTTCCAACTAGAGTTATAAAGGTCGACAAAAATTTAGAAGCAACAACCAAACACGCACTGATGGAATTTTTGAGAAAGAACCAGGAAGCTTTCGCCTGGTCACATATAGACATGGCTGGGATAGATCCTGCAGTAATCAGCCATGTCCTGAATGTTGACAAAAGCTTTCCACCCGTGCAACAGAAAAGAAGGCTGCTCGATAAAGACAGATCAAAAGCCTTAAAAGAGGAAGTTGAAAAATTAAAGGAGAATGGGTTCATCAGGGTGGCGTTTTATCCATCGTGGATCTCTAATCTAGTACTGGTTCCCAAGCCAAATGGAAAATAGCGAACCTGTGTGGATTTCACAAACCTTAATAAAGCCTGCCCTAAAGATTGCTTCCCACTCCCAAGGATCGACCAGCTGGTCGATGCAACTGCAGGCCATGAGATACTCTCTTTCATGGATGCATATTCAGGATACAATCAAATTAGTATGCATCCCCCTGACCAGGATCACACTAGCTTTCGGACCGATACAGGGCTATACTATTACAAAGTAATGCCCTTCAGATTGAAAAATGCTGGTGCGACTTACCAGCGTCTAGTGAACCACATGTTTAAGGAGTTGATCAGAGTAAACATGGAGGTGTACGTTAATGACATGCTGGTAAAGTAAAAAAAGGCAAAGGACATGTGAAGCATTTGCAAGAGTGTTTTAATGTTCTGAATAAATATCAAATATAGCTAAATCCTCTCAAGTGTTCCTTCAGAATAGGATCAGGGAAGTTCTTGGGGTTCATCGTTTATTCAAGAGGAATCGAGGCTAACCCTGAAAAGATCAAGGCCCTAATCTATATGAAATCTTCAATAATGATCAAAGATGTACAAAGTTTGACTGGAAGAATTGTCGCGCTCAGTAGATTTATTTCAAAATCAACGGATAAGTGTGTCTCTTTCTTTAATCTACTTAGGGGCAACAAGAAGTTCAGTGGACTATAGATGGGGAAACTTTGTTCATATACCTGGCGATCATCGAATATGCTGCTAGTGCAGTGTTGGTAAGAGAAGAACAAGGCGTACAAAAGGCAGTGTATTATGTGACCAAGAGGTTAATCGGGGCGGAATTGAGATATCCTCCCATTGAAAGATCAGCCTATTGCCTAATTTTGGCCTTGAGGAAGTTACGTCCTTACTTCCAAGCCCACCCAATCACAGTCTTGACTGATCAGCCCCTTTGGCAAGTTTTGCAAAAGCCAAATGCTGCTGGTCATTTGTTGAAATGGGCAGTCGAACTTGGGCAGATCGATATAGCATACTCACTGCGAGCAATAATAAAAGGACAAGTATTGGCTGATTTCATTGCTGAATTTACTGAACTCCCAGACAGCAAGCAGGGTGAAAAGCCTAGTGCGCCTGAGCCTCAAAATGAAGCTCCTTCGTGGAAGTTATTCACAGACGGATCGTCCAACGAATCTCACCCAGGAGCAGGAGTGATATTGATAACGCCGGAAGGGCATCGATTTCACTGTTCAATTAGGTTCGATTTCACCGCTTCAAACAACGAAGCTGAGTATGAAGCCCTACTTGCTGGGTTAAGATTGGCCAAAGACATGAGCATAAAAGTGCTAGATATTTACAGTGATTCACAGTTGGTAGTGAATCAAGTCTTAGGGGAGTATCAAGCACGAGGTCTGAAAATGGCGGCCTATCTGAACAAAACCAAAGATCTGTTGGCGCAATTTGAAAAGTATACCCTCCAGCAAATACCTCGAGATCAGAATTCAAACGCAAATGCCTTAGCCAAACTTGCGAGCGCAAAAGATGCTGACACTTTAAATATAGTACCAGTTGAACGGCTGCGCGAGCCAAGCATACGAGCAGAAGAAACCAGTATGGAGGTCCGGTTAGCAGATACGTGGATGGCACCATATCTGGAATATCTCACAAGCGGTATACTACCTGCAGATAGAAACAAAGCCAGGACCCTTCAGAGACGGGCTGCTAGGTATATATTGGTTGATGGTATTCTATACCGAAGGGGATACTCAATGCCACTGCTCAGGTGTGTTACACCAGAAAAGGCTAAAGAGCTGATGAAGGAAGTGTTAGGAGTGTGTCCTAAAAGCATGTAAAGACATTTGTTTTTCTGTGAATAAATAAATATCAATGGTTTGTTATTATTGTTATATTTAGATTGTTAAATTATTGTTTGAATAATTTTGTAAATATCAGAAAAATTCCATATTCATTATTGAGGATGTGATCTTGTATTAGTACGAAAGAATTAAGATCACATGAATGAATAAAAATAGTCAACAACAACAAATTAAAGTTATGGAATTCTTTAATTGGAGTTGTAAGTACGGTTTACAGAGTATCATAATGATACAAATAATCTAGATTCAGATTATTGATGTTGAAAGACATCTCGGTAAAGGTGCTTTATATAATATGATTATATATGACATGGACCGATATGAATTAATGTCTTTATCCAAAAACCATTTAACAATAAAGACTTGTAATTCATATCATAACTGATAATCATTTATAGATCAACCTAAATCCTGAGTTTTCATGAACTCCTGTTCATGTTTATTAAATCTTTTGATTCATTCGTTAAGGTCTCTTTAAAGAATGAGGCTAATGACTTTTGTTTTGGAGATTTAATATCATGGATGGCTGGGAACATGTATCAACAATACGGAATCTAATTTTTCCTAACAGATCGTATATTAGTTCCCTTAAGGGTTAATTCTGGAACTGAATGATTTTGAGCTCAAATCTATAATTAGATTATAGATTAATTATTCACTAGTGAATTAATGGTACTTAAGGAATAAGAAGTAAATTAGAAAGGTAAAATGGTAATTCTTCCATTCTAATTTATGAACTAATTAATTAGAGGGTTGAACTATTGTAAGATGGTTATATCAATGGACGACTTAAGAAAAGATTTATGTAAAAGTATATCTATAACATAAAGAGTGTAATTCTGAATTTATAGTGGAGTACTATGAGAATTAATAAATTAACTATTATAATTAAAGAGTTTAATTATTTAGTTTATTTATTGGAGCTTAATGTTATAGGTCCATGGTCCCCGAAATGGCTCAAACAATCACTGACAAAGGTAAACACAAAAATGGGCAAAAAGGACTTATGTGTTAAGTAAAATATTTTTCTATGTATCAAACATAATTATTGTTTAATTATGTGTAATTAATTAATTAATTATTTGATTTAAAAAAATATAATTATTTTTGAACTAATTTATTTTTGGGATTTTATGTATTTAAATAATAATAATAAAAATTGGGAAAAAATCACATGTCATCCCAAGCATGTGGTACACGTGTAGCACAGTGCACAATCACTGTGCTACATGCATAAGAGAGTGTGTTCAGTCTCTTCATTCCACAGTTTTAGTTATTTAAATATTAAATAAATAATGAGATATTTTAATATGATTAAAATATTATTATTTAAACAAAAATCTGATAATTGATCAGTTATTTTTAATTTGTTTAAAATAACAAATATTTTAATATATTGGATATATTAAATATAGGATATCAGTTTTACAGAACGTAACTTTTCAGGGATAAAAAAAAGAGAACAGTGACATAAACAAAAGTCATTGTTCTTCACAAAACCTAGGTCAAAACTTTATCAGATCTCATGTGTTGAGAACATCTTATAAATAGTTTTTTTTTTTGCCTATTGTTTGTATAGCGAGCCCACACTCGTTCTTTGTGTTGAGAACATTTTGGAAGATCTTGGTGTGAGATCTCAAGGATTTAGCCATACAAAAAGATAGCAGCAAGGAAGGACCTGAGGTATTTTTTTTATTCTTGTCTTTGATTCAATATATATATATGTATGTGAAGAAGTAGATCTAGAAATCTTTTGGGATTAAACTGACAATTTGATTGTTGTTCCACTGCGTATAATCTCTGATTTGATCAATAAAAACCAACAGGAAGTACGTGAAGGCTTCTGTGGAGACCACGCTGGGGGGCAGAGCTTATCAAAGAAGATTCTAAGGCAAGGTTATTTCTAGCTGACAATGAACGAAGACTCGATGGAGTTTGTGCGAAAATGTGATAAGTGTCAGAGATTTTCCAAGATCCCACGGGCACCTCCTAATGAGTTAAAGCAGATGCAACACCCATGGCCCTTCACAGTATGGGGTATTGATTTAATCAGATCCTTACCGACAGGAAAAGGTGGGGTGAAATATGCAGTGGTGACAGTCGACTACTTCACCAAATGGGCTGAGGCTGAGCCACTTGCAACCATAACGACAAAGAAAGTACTTCATTTTGTCATCAAGAACATTGTTTGTCGATATAGATTGCCAAGAAAGATTGTCTCAAACAATGGCACCCAGTTTGATAATGACTTGTTCACAGACTTCTGCGAAAGGCATGGCATCATCAAGAGCTTTTCTTCAGTTGCTCATCCGCAAGAAAATGGGAAAGTCAAAGCAGTAAATAAGGCATTGAAGGATACTCTGAAGAAGCTAAAGGAGCATGGCCAGAATAGTTGCCTGAAGTCCTCTGGTCATATAGAACATCTCACCGAACAGCAACAGGTCATACCCCATTTTCCTTAGCATATGGGTATGAAGCTATGTTGCCTGTCAAGTTAGATCCTCCCTCGCAACGCAGAATCACATACGACCAAGCTCAAAATAGCCAACTGTTGATGGAGTCCCTAGACCTGATCGAGGAGACACGAGAAAAAGCCCAACTCCGAGTAGCTGCGTACCAGCAAAAAGTCGCTCGATATTTTAACTCAAAAGTAAAAGAAAGAAAGTTCAACATCGGAGACTTAGTGCTTCGAAGAGTTTTCTTAAACACTCACGACCCAGCTACTGGAGTACTCGGACAAAACTGGGAAGGACCTTACCAGATTGAAGAAGTCCTTCATCCAGGCACCTATAAACTTGCATGCTTAAATGGAGATCTCGTTCCGCATTATTGGAATGGAGAACACCTGCGCAAGTACTATCAATAAACAATCCTTCTTAAAGGACTGGCATGTATTAATTTTTACTTTTTACAAGTTCTGAAAAAGGGTTAGCCATGTTATATGGCTAATCGCTTATAAGTGTAAGATCTTTTAAAGATCACTCGTAAAGACATGTTTAGTCCATTTAATACGAGAATTATAAGGGACTGTGCGTAGCCAGTCATTCTTGCCAAACTTTGTAATTTTTTACAAGTATTTGTTCATTACGTGTGTTGTTTTGATGTATTATAAGTTTTCCATTTTATACCGAGCAGTAATATTCGTATAGGTTTTGGTCAAGGCAAGTGACCAAGGACCTAAAGCTCCTTAGTCACTTGGGGGGCATATAAGGTACATCGATAGCAAAACATACCAAGAGGTATGTAAACACATGAACAAAATAAGTGAAAGCATACTACGGTACTTAGAGTATTTTTCAAAATTTATATTTTGAAAAATCAAGCCAAAGTACTATGCTAGGTTCGGTCATGCGAACAGATATTATAATAAAGCAAAAATATTATAATGTCAAAGAAATTTTTTTACACCGCGAGCAGTACTGCT